>NW_027100426.1:28024-328024 GCF_031753505.1 Anomalospiza imberbis | reverse complement strand
GCACCCCCTGAACCTCAAGTATTCGAAGTTCTTGCTTCTTTAGCAATAGAATTTTGTGCTGAGTTTCAGTACCAGGGAGATCCACAATTAAGTGTTACGCCCCATCATCCTGGATACACAGCAGCTCGAGTTTGTGGTGCAATTGCACTACCCCAGTGCCCTCTAAGGGTATGAGTCCCCACAGCAACTGCCAAAAAGACATTGGCTCATTTATAGAAATCGAGCCTAACAGGGCATTCCCTGAAAAGTTAAAGGCTGCCCACGTACCCATGTAGCATCAGACAGCTCACTGAAATTGCACCTACCTAATGGCAAAAAATTATCAAGAGAAAACATAGAAAAAAAAAGATTTACCCATCATTATAAAGAAAACTGTAATAACAATTTCAGTCCCTGGGGCCCTGCAAAACGAATTACAGCAGCTTTATTTCTACCTCAAATTGCCTCAAGTAAAGCATTACAACTATTCTACCAGTTAGGGCGTTAGTCAAGAAGTCAGTACTTACTTCCATTACAATTAGTGACATCATGACAGATGTTAGTGCTGTCAAACATACAACCTTACAAAACAGAACCACCATCAATTTTCTTGTACGAGCATATAGACATAGTTGTGAAGATTTTGAAAGACTGTGGTATATAAACTTATCTGACCATTCAGTGTCCATCCACAAACAACTTCAGAAACTGAGAGATTTGACAAATCAAATTAAAATAAATGCTAGATCATAGTTAGACGACTTGTTGGAAGGATAGAGTTTGACACAACGACCGGGCAGTCAGTCCCTGAGCACAACTGTTGCGGCAGCAGCGGCGCTGGCAGCAGTGGTGCCGACACTGGGACAGCGGTGTGAGGACAGCGGTGGCAGCAAGAGCTGCGGGACTGGCAGAGGGCAAGGCAGCATGGCCCTTGCTCTGCGCCTCTTCCTCCTGCTCCTCCTGGCCGTGGCCCTGCCTGCCAGGGCTGCCCAGGCTGCTCCGTGGGAAGCAGGTGAGCCGGAAGCCTGGCTCCCCTTTCCTGGGATAGCGCTCCCTGCTCCCTGGGAAGCGCTGGGGGATGCTTTTCCCCAGGGCTTTAGGGAGGGTTTCTGCTGTGGGAGGAAGAGAGACCCCGGGGACCCTGGGCAGCCCCATTTTCCTCCCCAGAAATGTTACATAGGGCAGGGAAAGAGGGTGGGGAATGGCCAGGAGCCAGCCCAGAGCTCCCCAGGCCGCTGTGCAGCTTTGGCCATGTCCATTCACATCTGGCTGCCTTGGCCTTACCCGAGCCCCTTGCAGTGCCCAGTTGCCAAAGGCAGAAGGAAACCCCAGCACCTCATGGAAATGGTTCTGATCTGTGCTCCCTTCTAGATTGGGATGGTAACTTGCAATGTCTGGATGCCCTGCTGGATGAGAGCTTGAAAACGTTGGAGAATGCTGCAGGCAAGTTCACCCTGTGCCTTTCCTGAGAGAAAAACCAGTGTAAATGTGGCAACAGCTAACTCAGGAGCCATTTCCTTTAACATAATCACATGGCTGAAGGAATCTGGAAAACATGCCTTGCTCCTTTCTAGAGCCCTGAGGGATCCCACAGGATCGCTGTCAGTGGGAGGAAGGAGCATTTAGCTCTCCATCTTCCACCCAGGTGCAATGCCCGTGTGTCCTTCCGGGTGCTCTGTGCAGCCACGGAGAAGAGCAGAGAGGGAGGGGCCAGGCCCAGGGCTGTTCCCCGGGGCTGTGCCTTTCGCAGCTCCTTTGCTGGCCCCAGGGAGCCTGAGCTGCTCCTGCTGCTGCTGCCAAGCCCTGGCCCAGGCTGGGGCTGGGTTTAGAGCTGCTGGCAGCTCCAGGGAGTCCTTTCTCCCCTGACTGCCCTTCAAGGGGCTCCTTCCATCCCAGTGTGGGGCCACCGCAGGCACATGGTCCCCCTGCCCCTGCTGCTGAGTGGAAGGCAGAGCTGAGGGAGTGCCTTGGAAGGCACCAATCACCCAGGGGCACTCACTGCCACTCTGGCCTGAAGGAGAATCTTCAGCAGAGTCACAGGAGCTGTTCTGTCCTGCCTTTCTTTGCAGCTGAACCTGTTGGTGAAAGTGATCTGGCTTCCCAACCCACGTTCAGGATTGAGCCTTTGGGGTATGGTGAGGGTAGGTCAAGGCCTTTCCCCCTGGGAGAGCCGCCAGCTCAGAGCCCAAAGCTCGGCCAGGGGGCCATGGCTGCAGGTGCCAGGACAGAACCATGCACGTGTGTGCCCGCACCCTGCGCCATCCCCTCAGCGCTCCTGCGGCTCCGTGCTGCCCGCGCAGATCTGCAGAGATGACAGGAGCTTCTGTGGCTGTTGAGTTAAAGGTGTGTCTGCAGGGAGGCCAGCTCCCGCAGCTGGCCCTGAGCGCCCAGAGGCCCAAGGCACAGGAGCAGCCCCGAGCGGGAGCCCTGCTGCGAGCCCAGGGCCAGAGCCAGCCCTGGCTCCTGACTGGGCAGGGGCTGCACTGGCTCCTGACAGGGCCTGACTCTGCCCCCTGGGGCTGGGGGAGCTGTCACGGGGCAGGAAGGGCCAGGGCTGGCAGGGGCTGCTCAGGGATGGGTTTGGCCCGGGTCCCTCCAAGCAGCGACTGCCCAAGCAGCTGCGCTGGCCCCGGGCTCTCCTCCCGGCCTGCTGGGCTTTGCTGGGTGGCACAGCCTGTGCCGAGGGGCGGCAAGGTGCCTGCAGGCCCCAGCTCTGGGGGAAGCAGAGGACGTCCTGGCCGTATCCACCGTGCTGCCAGCTCAGCAGCGCAGCACAGCGCGGGCTCACGCTCCCCACTGCTCCCACAGATGCTGCCGGCCCCACAACACTGGGGGATGCCCAGGAGGGAATTGGTTTCTGTCAGGGAACACGCTGCTGGCTAGGGTTAATGGCAGGCCTGGCTTTTCTATGGCATGCAGGTGATGGGGGGACCCCTGTAAGGCTGGCAGACGACCGGGCTCCGTCATGGGGCCCACGAGGTGGCGGGGGGTGTTGTGGGTGCAGGGTTTTTCAGTAAGACATGCGGGGCTTTGGGTTCTTTTGTAAGCAGTGCACGTGGCAGGGGTTCCTCATGAGGTTCTTAGGCGATTTGGGATCTCTGCTGTGGCATACAGGTGACTGGAGACCCCTGTAAGGCTGGCAGGGCCTTGAGTTCCTCGTCATTAACGTGGCGGGTTAGTGCTTGCCGTCAAAGCCTGGAGAGGAGCTGAGTCCTTCCGAAGGTGGGCAGGAGGCTGGGCTCTTCTGTGAGGCACACAAGGCTGGCTTGGGGTTTCTGCATTGGTGTGCACGGATTCCTCGTGAGGCACACAGGGCTCTTTTGGGGTCTCTGCTGAGGGGTGCAGGAATCCCTCATGAGGCACACAGGGCTCTTTTGGGGTCTCTGCTTTGGTGTGCCTCCTGAGGCACAAAGGAGTATTGATAGTCTCTGCTACGCTGTGCAGGGATCCCTCAGGAGGTGTGCACCGGGGTTAAACTAGAGGGGGTTTTCCAGTTTTCTCAGCACAGCAAAGGGACACTCCCGGTCGAGGTGCTGCAAAGTCAGCAGGAAGCTTCCTGCAAAGCCTTGGGCCCGGCCTGCGGGTCCGGCGGGCGGCCAGAGCCCATCCTTGGGGGCCGGGCGGGGTTTCCGGTATCCGCCGCGCCCTTGTCGGGCCAGCTCCGGCCCCGGCGGTGAACGGCCGCGGCCCCGGGCTCCGATGGGGCTGCTGAGCAACGCCGGGGGCACGACAAGGGCCTCGCTACGCCCTGGCCTTGTGCTGCAGCCAAACACCTTTACAGCCACGGTGGTTCTCTGGGGCACAGGAGGCTACAAGTCAGGCCGTGCCTTCTCGCACGGACGAAGGAGCTCCTTGCATTGCCCAGTTCCCTAAAGCACGCCGGGAACCCAGCACAGCATGAAAACGGTTCTGGACTGCGCTCCCGTCTACACTGGGATCGAGATATGGATTGACTGAAAGTGCTGGCTGGTCACAGTGTGAAGATCATGGTGCATGCTGGAGCAACTTCTCCATGTCCCTTTCCTGACAGAACAATCACGGATTATTAATTCTGGCCAAGAGCAGCCCCAGGGGCACAGGGCAGAGGCAAGGCAAGGTGGGGAGGAGAAAGAGCGGGGACGAGATCGCCCTCGAAAGGCAGACGCGCTCTGGGGCCCGCTCCTGGCCAGGGAGCCTGCCCAGAGCCGTCCCCTGCTCGCCGGGGCCTTGAGGGGCAGCTGTCCAGCTGGGCCAAGCTGTGCCAGCAGCTCCAGCCGTGCTGGGGAGCCTTGCCAGCTCTGGGCCCTGCTGTGCAGGAGGGTCCCAGTGTGCCGCTGGCAGCCGGGGGCCTCAGCCGCTTCTCTCTGCACAGGAGCGCCTCTGCAGCTTCACAAAACCGGCCAAAACCTTCAGTCAGGGCAAACTGTACCTGTCATCCTGCATCTCGAAGCCCATGTCCATTGTCCCTGCCACATGTGTATTATTATTGCTCAGGACATGCTGCCACCACCACCACCCAGAACAAGACCCTCTGTCCCCGATTGCGCTGGCCCTGTTCACCAGCCAGGACAGGAGGCGCAGCCCTCCTGACAGGGAAGGGCCTGAGTTCCGCAACGTCTTTGTGCTTCAGCTCAGGTGTCTGTGTGCTGCCACCAGCACTGGCAGAGCTGCTTGTCTGGGCACGGCCGGGTTGGGCAGGCAGCAGCCCCACATGGGGCTCCTGAGAAATAGGGACCCCATTTTGTCCTTGTTTTTCATTTTTACACATTAGAAATTTTTAGAAATATTCAGAAATATTTTTTTGTAGGAAAAAATCCTTAAATAGTTCTTCCTTTTTTTCCACAAATCTCAGTATTCTTCAAAGTAGATTTAGAATTCAGAAAAATTTAGAACACTTTTAAACTTCTAGAATAAAAACTAAAATTACATTTAATTGGTCATCTTTACTCTTAGATGAACTAATTCATCCCAAGACACCCAGCATACTGGAGAGGCTCATTTCCCACTGGAGATTTGTACCTTGTGGCAGCAACCAACTTAAAACCTTTTCCCAGTTGTTTTCAGGGATTTCTGACAAGCTCACCTCTCAGTCTTCAGAGGCAAACTTTGAGCACAGCGGGAATCTCCTGCTGTGCAGGAGGGTCTCTGTGTTCCAGCTGCAACTGGAGCCTCAGCCTCCTCCTCTCTCAAACGGCGTCCCTCTGCAGCTTCACAGGAACGGCCAAACACCTCAGTCTGGGACACCTGTACCAGACATTTCCCATCTCCGTGTCCATGCGCTAAGCCCCTGTCACAGCTGCTTTACCAGCTTGTTGCTGTGCAGATGCTGCCACCACCCAAACAAGGTCCTCTCCCCCTGAAGGAACTTTTGCAAATGTTTCGCATCTCCAAGGGCCAAGCAAAAGCCGTTATTGGTGCTTGCCCTGACTGTCAACTTCTACAACCTCCTGTTTCTACGGGAGCTGTTAACCCTCAAGGATTGCCAAGTTTGCAGCTATGGCAAACCATAGATAGAACCAAAGGCCCATCTTCCGGAAAATTCAAAACTACTCGTGTGTCTGCTGATGCTTTTTCAGGTGCAGTTTTTGCTTCTGCACACACAGGGGAAACAGCCAATCATGCTTGCCAACATTTTCTGCAATCATTTGCTTCATCGGATGAACCCCAAGAAGTAAAACCGGACAATGGCCCCACATACATAGCTCCAAAATTGGCCACATTTTTGAAGGATGAGAATTGCCCAGTCCCCCACAAGTCAGGCAATTATTAAAAAGATACCACACACTAAAATGCACTCGAGATCAACAGAGAGGGGGAGAGGCCCAAGCAACACCTCAGATGAGGTTGAGCAAAGCTTTATATGGCTTCCATTTTTTGAATAGCTCATTTGCAGAACCTAATCCTCCAGTTTTTAGGCACTTTTCAAATAGCACACAGGCAAAAATGGAAGAAAATCCTCCAGTTTTAATCAGAAACCCCGAGACAGGACAAATTGAAGGACCATTGCCACTAGCAACCTGGGGCAAAGGCTATGCTTGTGTTTCCACAGGTGCCAGACCTAAGTGGGTCCCAGCAAGAAACGTGAAACCATATCACACACAAGAGCTCACCGACAATTCCACGAGCAGGGAAACGAGCACACCGACGTGAGCCGCACAGAGACTGTGGTTCATGCCAGACATTCCCTGTTCAACACACAAAAACTACAAATCTTGAGTTTTATGTGGATGCTTGGACTGTGAAAATTGTTAATATCACAGAGCTCTTTTGGCAGAAGCGTGGTGTGCGTCGTGTTAAAAAGAATTCAACCATATCCAAATTTGTAAAAATTGACTGTTAGAGGGTCAGTTTAGAGCCTTAGAGTTAGCCAGTCCCTAAACAAATGCTAAAAGATTTGTGTGAGAACCATATGAGAAAGCTTTTACCAAAAAGCAGCTGAACAAGAACATAGAGTTTGATCAAATGATATACTGGCACTTATTTGTTTTACTTACTTACTTTTACAGTGCAGCTATGTCTGTAGATCAGCTAAAAATGAATGTTTAGGTTGCTTTAGCCAAGTCAGCAGGCTCAGACACCACGTCTGACCAATTGGAACCCAGACAAACCCTTTGCGACCCGTTTAGTCAGTGTACCGATACCAGTTAAGAGTGGCCAGTAGCTGATTGTGACAAATATTAATGTGAAGCTACCAACGCGACAAAGCACATAATCAATTAACATCCTTAGGCCCCTGATCTTCTTAAAGCACCCCCTGAACCTCAAGTATTCGAAGTTCTTGCTTCTTTAGCAATAGAATTTTGTGCTGAGTTTCAGTACCAGGGAGATCCACAATTAAGTGTTACGCCCCATCATCCTGGATACACAGCAGCTCAAGTTTGTGGTGCAATTGCACTACCCCAGTGCCCTCTAAGGGTATGAGTCCCCACAGCAACTGCCAAAAAGACATTGGCTCATTTATAGAAATCGAGCCTAACAGGGCATTCCCTGAAAAGTTAAAGGCAGCCCACGTACCCATGTAGCATCAGACAGCTCACTGAAATTGCACCTACCTAATGGCAAAAAATTATCAAGAGAAAACATAGAAAAAAAAAGATTTACCCATCATTATAAAGAAAACTGTAATAACAATTTCAGTCCCTGGGGCCCTGCAAAACGAATTACAGCAGCTTTATTTCTACCTCAAATTGCCTCAAGTAAAGCATTACAACTATTCTACCAGTTAGGGCGTTAGTCAAGAAGTCAGTACTTACTTCCATTACAATTAGTGACATCATGACAGATGTTAGTGCTGTCAAACATGCAACCTTACAAAACAGAACCACCATCAATTTTCTTGTACGAGCATATAGACATAGTTGTGAAGATTTTGAAAGACTGTGGTATATAAACTTATCTGACCATTCAGTGTCCATCCACAAACAACTTCAGAAACTGAGAGATTTGACAAATCAAATTAAAATAAATGCTAGATCATAGTTAGACGACTTGTTGGAAGGATAGAGTTTGACACAACGACCGGGCAGTCAGTCCCTGAGCACAACTGTTGCGGCAGCAGCGGCGCTGGCAGCAGTGGTGCCGACACTGGGACAGCGGTGTGAGGACAGCGGTGGCAGCAAGAGCTGCGGGACTGGCAGAGGGCAAGGCAGCATGGCCCTTGCTCTGCACCTCTTCCTCCTGCTCCTCCTGGCCGTGGCCCTGCCTGCCAGGGCTGCCCAGGCTGCTCCGCGGGAAGCAGGTGAGCCGGAAGCCTGGCTCCCCTTTCCTGGGATAGCGCTCCCTGCTCCCCGGGAAGCGCTGGGGGATGCTTCTCCCCAGGGCTTTAGGGAGGGTTTCTGCTGTGGGAGGAAGAGAGACCCCGGGGACCCTGGGCAGCCCCATTTTCCTCCCCAGAAATGTTACATAGGGCAGGGAAAGAGGGTGGGGAATGGCCAGGAGCCAGCCCAGAGCTCCCCAGGCCGCTGTGCAGCTTTGGCCATGTCCATTCACATCTGGCTGCCTTGGCCTTACCCGAGCCCCTTGCAGTGCCCAGTTGCCAAAGGCAGAAGGAAACCCCAGCATCTCATGGAAATGGTTCTGATCTGTGCTCCCTTCTAGATTGGGATGGTAACTTGCAATGTCTGGATGCCCTGCTGGATGAGAGCTTGAAAATGTTGGAGAATGCTGCAGGCAAGTTCACCCTGTGCCTTTCCTGAGAGAAAAACCAGTGTAAATGTGGCAACAGCTAACTCAGGAGCCATTTCCTTTAACATAATCACATGGCTGAAGGAATCTGGAAAACATGCCTTGCTCCTTTCTAGAGCCCTGAGGGATCCCACAGGATCGCTGTCAGTGGGAGGAAGGAGCATTTAGCTCTCCATCTTCCACCCAGGTGCCATGCCAGTGTGTCCTTCCGGGTGCTCTGTGCAGCCATGGAGAAGAGCAGAGAGGGAAGGGGCCAGGCCCAGGCCTGTTCCCCAGGGCTGTGCCTTTCGCAGCTCCTTTGCTGGCCCCAGGGAGCCTGAGCTGCTCCTGCTGCTGCTGCCAAGCCCTGGCCCAGGCTGGGGCTGGGTTTAGAGCTGCTGGCAGCTCCAGGGAGTCCTTTCTCCCCTGACTGCCCTGCAAGGGGCTCCTTCCATCCCAGTGTGGGGCCACCGCAGGCACATGGTCCCCCTGCCCCTGCTGCTGAGGGGAAGGCAGAGCTGAGGGAGTGCCTTGGAGGGCACCAATCACCCAGGGACACTCACTGCCACTCTGGCCTGAAGGAGAATCTTCAGCAGAGTCAGAGGAGCTGTTCTGTCCTGCCTTTCTTTGCAGCTGAAGCTGTTGGTGAAAGTGATCTGGCTTCCTAACCCACGTTCAGGATTGAGCCTTTGGGATATGGTGAGGGTAGGTCAAGGCCTTTCCCCCTGGGAGAGCTGCCAGCTCAGAGCCCAAAGCTCGGCCAGGGGGCCATGGCTGCAGGTGCCAGGACAGAACCATGCACGTGTGTGCCCTCGCCCTGCGCCATCCCCTCAGCGCTCCTGCGGCTCCGTGCTGCCCGCGCAGATCTGCAGAGATGACAGGAGCTTCTGTGGCTGTTGAGTTAAAGGTGTGTCTGCAGGGAGGCCAGCTCCCGCAGCTGGCCCTGAGCGCCCAGAGGCCCAAGGCACAGGAGCAGCCCCGAGCGGGAGCCCTGCTGCGAGCCCAGGGCCAGAGCCAGCCCTGGCTCCTGACTGGGCAGGGGCTGCACTGGCTCCTGACAGGGCCTGACTCTGTCCCCTGGTGCTGGGGGAGCTGTCACGGGGCAGGAAGGGCCAGGGCTGGCAGGGGCTGCTCAGGGATGGGTTTGGCCCGTGTCCCTCCAAGCAGCGACTGCCCAAGCAGCTGCGCTGGCCCCGGGCTCTCCTCCCGGCCGGCTGGGCTTTGCTGGGTGGCACAGCCTGTGCCGAGGGGCGGCAAGGTGCCTGCAGGCCCCAGCTCTGGGGGAAGCAGAGGACGTCCTGGCCGTATCCACCGTGCTGCCAGCTCAGCAGCGCAGCACAGCGCGGGCTCACGCTCCCCACTGCTCCCACAGATGCTGCCGGCCCCACAACACTGGGGGATGCCCAGGAGGGAATTGGTTTCTGTCTGGGAACACGCTGCTGGCTAGGGTTAATGGCAGGCCTGGCTTTTCTATGGCATGCAGGTGATGGGGGGACCCCTGTAAGGCTGGCAGACGACCGGGCTCCGTCATGGGGCCCACGAGGTGGCGGGGGGTGTTATGGGTGCAGGGTTTTGCAGTAAGACATGCGGGGCTTTGGGTCCTTTGTAAGCAGTGCACGTGGCAGGGGTTCCTCATGAGGTTCTTAGGCGATTTGGGATCTCTGCTGTGGCATACAGGTGACTGGAGACCTCTGTAAGGCTGGCAGGGCCTTGAGTTCCTCGTCATTAACGTGGCGGGTTAGTGCTTGCCGTCAAGGCCTGGAGAGGAGCTGAGTCCTTCCGAAGGTGGGCAGGAGGCTGGGCTCTTTTGTGAGGCACACAAGGCTGGCTTGGGGTTTCTGCATTGGTGTGCACGGATTCCTCGCGAGGCACACAGGGCTCTTTTGGGGTCTCTGCTGAGGGGTGCAGGAATCCCTCATGAGGCACACAGGGCTCTTTTGGGGTCTCTGCTTTGGTGTGCCTCCTGAGGCACAAAGGAGTATTGATAGTCTCTGCTACGCTGTGCAGGGATCCCTCAGGAGGTGTGCACCGGGGTTAAACTAGAGGGGGTTTTCCAGTTTTCTCAGCACAGCAAAGGGACACTCCCGGTCGAGGTGCTGCAAAGTCGGCAGGAAGCTTCCTGCAAAGCCTTGGGCCCGGCCTGCGGGTCCGGCGGGCGGCCAGAGCCCATCCTTGGGGGCCGGGCGGGGTTTCCGGTATCCGCCGCGCCCTTGTCGGGCCATCTCCGGCCCCGGCGGTGAATGGCCGCGGCCCCGGGCTCCGATGGGGCTGCTGAGCAACGCCGGGGGCACGACAAGGGCCTCGCTACGCCCTGGCCTTGTGCTGCAGCCAAACACCTTTACAGCCACGGCGGTTCTCTGGGGCACAGGAGGCTACAAGTCAGGCCGTGCCTTCTCGCACTGACGAAGGAGCTCCTTGCATTGCCCAGTTCCCTAAAGCACGCCGGGAACCCAGCACAGCATGAAAACGGTTCTGGACTGCGCTCCCGTCTACACTGGGATCGAGATATGGATTGACTGAAAGTGCTGGCCGGTCACAGTGTGAAGATCATGGTGCATGCTGGAGCAACTTCTCCATGTCCCTTTCCTGACAGAACAATCACGGATTATTAATTCTGGCCAAGAGCAGCCCCAGGGGCACAGGGCAGAGGCAAGGCAAGGTGGGGAGGAGAAAGAGCGGGGACGAGATTGCCCTCGAAAGGCAGACGCGCTCTGGGGCCCGCTCCTGGCCAGGGAGCCTGCCCAGAGCCGTCCCCTGCTCGCCGGGGCCTTGAGGGGCAGCTGTCCAGCTGGGCCAAGCTGTGCCAGCCGCTCCAGCCGTGCTGGGGAGCCTTGCCAGCTCTGGGCCCTGCTGTGCAGGAGGGTCCCAGTGTGCCACTGGCAGCCGGGGGCCTCAGCCGCTCCTCTCTGCACAGGAGCGCCTCTGCAGCTTCACAAGACCGGCCAAACACCTCAGTCTGGGAGAACTGGACCTGTCATCCTGCATCTCGAAGCACGTGTCCATTGTCACTGCCACATGTGTATTATTATTGCTCAGGACATGCTGCCACCACCACCACCCAGAACAAGACCCTCTGTCCCCGATTGCGCTGGCCCTGTTCACCAGCCAGGACAGGAGGCGCAGCCCTCCTGACAGGGAAGGGCCTGA
Organism: Anomalospiza imberbis; assembly: GCF_031753505.1. Classification (NCBI taxonomy): domain Eukaryota; kingdom Metazoa; phylum Chordata; class Aves; order Passeriformes; family Viduidae; genus Anomalospiza; species Anomalospiza imberbis. The sequence goes on along the minus strand of NW_027100426.1, from coordinate 316,756 downwards.
GTCCAGCAACGTCTTTGTGCTTCAACTCAGGTGTCTGTGTGCTGCCACCAGCACTGGCAGAGCTGCTTGTCTGGGCACGGCCGGGTTGGGCAGGCAGCAGCCCCACATGGGGCTCCTGAGAAATAGGGACCCCATTTTGTCCTTGTTTTTCATTTTTACACATTAGAAATTTTTAGAAATATTCAGAAATATTTTTTTGTAGGAAAAAATCCTTAAATAGTTCTTCCTTTTTTTCCACAAATCTCAGTATTCTTCAAAGTAGATTTAGAATTCAGAAAAATTTAGAACACTTTTAAACTTCTAGAATAAAAACTAAAATTACATTTAATTGGTCATCTTTACTCTTAGATGAACTAATTCATCCCAAGACACCCAGCATACTGGAGAGGCTCATTTCCCACTGGAGATTTGTACCTTGTGGCAGCAACCAACTTAAAACCTTTTCCCAGTTGTTTTCAGGGATTTCTGACAAGCTCACCTCTCAGTCTTCAGAGGCAAACTTTGAGCACAGCGGGAATCTCCTGCTGTGCAGGAGGGTCTCTGTGTTCCAGCTGCAACTGGAGCCTCAGCCTCCTCCTCTCTCAAACGGCGTCCCTCTGCAGCTTCACAGGAACGGCCAAACACCTCAGTCTGGGACACCTGTACCAGACATTTCCCATCTCCGTGTCCATGCGCAAAGTCCCTGTCACAGCTGCTTTACCAGCTTGTTGCTGTGCAGATGCTGCCACCACCCAAACAAGGTCCTCTCCCCCTGAAGGAACTTTTGCAAATGTTTTGCATCTCCAAGGGCCAAGCAAAAGCCGTTATTGGTGCTTGCCCTGTCAACTTCTACAACCTCCTGTTTCTACGGGAGCTGTTAACCCTCAAGGATTGCCAAGTTTGCAGCTATGGCAAACCATAGATAGAACCAAAGGCCCATCTTCCGGAAAATTCAAAACTACTCGTGTGTCTGCTGATGCTTTTTCAGGTGCAGTTTTTGCTTCTGCACACACAGGGGAAACAGCCAATCATGCTTGCCAACATTTTCTGCAATCATTTGCTTCATCGGATGAACCCCAAGAAGTAAAACCGGACAATGGCCCCACATACATAGCTCCAAAATTGGCCACATTTTTGAAGGATGAGAATTGCCCAGTCCCCCACAAGTCAGGCAATTATTAAAAAGATACCACACACTAAAATGCACTCGAGATCAACAGAGAGGGGGAGAGGCCCAAGCAACACCTCAGATGAGGTTGAGCAAAGCTTTATATGGCTTCCATTTTTTGAATAGCTCATTTGCAGAACCTAATCCTCCAGTTTTTAGGCACTTTTCAAATAGCACACAGGCAAAAATGGAAGAAAATCCTCCAGTTTTAATCAGAAACCCCGAGACAGGACAAATTGAAGGACCATTGCCACTAGCAACCTGGGGCCAAGGCTATGCTTGTGTTTCCACAGGTGCCAGACCTAAGTGGGTCCCAGCAAGAAACGTGAAACCATATCACACACAAGAGCTCACCGACAATTCCACGAGCAGGGAAACGAGCACACCGACGTGAGCCGCACAGAGACTGTGGTTCATGCCAGACATTTCCTGTTCAACACACAAAAACTACAAATCTTGAGTTTTATGTGGATGCTTGGACTGTGAAAATTGTTAATATCACAGAGCTCTTTTGGCAGAAGTGTGGTGTGCGTCGTGTTAAAAAGAATTCAACCATATCCAAATTTGTAAAAATTGACTGTTAGAGGGTCAGTTTAGAGCCTTAGAGTTAGCCAGTCCCTAAACAAATGCTAAAAGATTTGTGTGAGAACCATATGAGAAAGCTTTTACCAAAAAGCAGCTGAACAAGAACATAGAGTTTGATCAAATGATATACTGGCACTTATTTGTTTTACTTACTTACTTTTACAGTGCAGCTATGTCTGTAGATCAGCTAAAAATGAATGTTTAGGTTGCTTTAGCCAAGTCAGCAGGCTCAGACACCACGTCTGACCAATTGGAACCCAGACAAACCCTTTGCGACCCGTTTAGTCAGTGTACCGATACCAGTTAAGAGTGGCCAGTAGCTGATTGTGACAAATATTAATGTGAAGCTACCAACGCGACAAAGCACATAATCAATTAACATCCTTAGGCCCCTGATCTTCTTAAAGCACCCCCTGAACCTCAAGTATTCGAAGTTCTTGCTTCTTTAGCAATAGAATTTTGTGCTGAGTTTCAGTACCAGGGAGATCCACAATTAAGTGTTACGCCCCATCATCCTGGATACACAGCAGCTCAAGTTTGTGGTGCAATTGCACTACCCCAGTGCCCTCTAAGGGTATGAGTCCCCACAGCAACTGCCAAAAAGACATTGGCTCATTTATAGAAATCGAGCCTAACAGGGCATTCCCTGAAAAGTTAAAGGCAGCCCACGTACCCATGTAGCATCAGACAGCTCACTGAAATGGCACCTACCGAATGGTAAAAAAATATCAAGAGAAAACATAGAAAAAAAAAGATTTACCCATCATTATAAAGAAAACTGTAATAACAATTTCAGTCCCTGGGGCCCTGCAAAACGAATTACAGCAGCTTTATTTCTACCTCAAATTGCCTCAAGTAAAGCATTACAACTATTCTACCAGTTAGGGCGTTAGTCAAGAAGTCAGTACTTACTTCCATTACAATTAGTGACATCATGACAGATGTTAGTGCTGTCAAACATACAACCTTACAAAACAGAACCACCATCAATTTTCTTGTACGAGCATATAGACATAGTTGTGAAGATTTTGAAAGACTGTGGTATATAAACTTATCTGACCATTCAGTGTCCATCCACAAACAACTTCAGAAACTGAGAGATTTGACAAATCAAATTAAAATAAATGCTAGATCATAGTTAGACGACTTGTTGGAAGGGTAGAGTTTGTCCCCTTAGCTGAAAGTGCTTTACCACGTAAGTTTACATGCATTGTGATTATTGTCATACCAATGTTAGTGCTAGTGCCTTATGTACTTCACTGTGTACAACAAATGATGAACAAGACCACCAAAGAAGTTTTTTCTGTCCAAGAGAGAGGGGGAAATGTGGGAAATGGATTTGTAGAAAGTTCTCAGGGCCTGACAGAAGGCCCACACTCTATGCATCTATATACAAACTCTGAGGTAAGAAATGCTGACTTAGAAATGCCATGGAATAGGACATAGAGATTGTTAAGAGAGAAATAGAGCTAGAAAAAACTTTCAATAAATGGCCTTACAAATAAGACTAGATGCTTTAAAGAAATAGAACTATGAAAGATGCATTGTATTTGGACCCACAAGGGGTAGTTTTAGATGACTGGCTTTAAGGCATCTACAGCATGGCGTGGCAAAAAGCTGATAGGCCAAGAAATGCTTATAGTCTTTTGTAATTAAGAACGAGTCAGCTTCTGGGTGTGATAGTGTGAATCATAACATCTGCAATGTTTCACTCTTCTCATGAGACTGAAAATGGAATAAAAGGTTTTAAAACGCCCCTCAGTTACCCCATCTCTGGGTCAGAAAAGAGCATTGCCTGACACTCCTCCAGTGGCATGTCCAGGAAAAGCCGGAAGCCATCAGTACGTGCTTGCCTTGAGAAAAATGGAATGAGGCTGGACTCAGAAGGAAGTCCTTCATAGCCTGAGAGATGAGCTCAGAGCCTGACAGAGACTGGGCCGGCGGCACCCCCGGATCTCTTACGAGCAGAGTGGGGATTTGTCCCCCAGGCCTCATCTGTTCACCCAGGGACACATGGTGAACGCACACACACAGGAGATGGCTCAGCCCTGTTGCCGCTCCCTGACTGTCATGTTTGGATCCCTCAAAAGGCATGCCGGGGCTTTGGGTCACCTCTGTGCTGTGCAGGGGGCTGGGGACACCCAAAAGTTGTGCAGGGAATTTGAGGTACCTCCAAAGGTGTGCAGGGACCAAGGGACACCTGCAAATTGAGCAGGGGTTGGGGGTCTCTTGTGAGGCACAAAGGGGGATTTTAGGGTGGCTGAGGACACCCATAAGATGGGCAGTAGATTTGGGGGCCACCAAAAAGCATGCAGCTACCCTGATGGCTTGTGTTGCATTATTTTTGTGAGCTACGGCATCAAGCCCTTCACTTTTTCAATACAGACCAAAGATCAGGACAGCGCACTGCGCAGACTCAGTGTCAGCGTGGCAGGGCTGCTGCTGCCTGCAATAGTGGGACTAACCCACATGAGTTGAATTTTGGACTTGACATTGCTGTTGCATGTAGAACCACAAAATGTCTCATTTATTCAATGCTGTATAATGCAGTTCTTGTGAAAAAATCTATATTGCACAGAGCTTCCGGGAGGGACATACTCTCCTCCCTGGAAGGGCACCTCTTGAGATCCACTTCCACTAAATCCAGCCGCAGCCTTGAGGTCACAGCAGGCTCTGAGGTCACAGAGGTGCCAGAGCCTCGCGGTTGCACAGCACCACAACGACCGAGCAGTCAGTCCTTGAGCACAACTGTTGCGGCAGCAGCGGTGCTGGCAGCAGTGGTGCTGACACTGGGACAGCTGTGTCAGGAGAGCGGTGGCAGCAAGAGCTGCGGGACTGGCAGAGGGCAAGGCACCATGGCCCTTGCTCTGCGCCTCTTCCTCCTGCTCCTCCTGGCCGTGGCCCTGCCTGCCAGGGCTGCCCAGGCTGCTCCGCTGCAAGCGCGGGGAGCAGGTGAGCCGGCAGCCTGGTTCCCCTTTCCCGGGACAGCGCTCCCTGCTCCCCGGGAAGCGCTGGGGGATGATTTGCCCCTGGGCTTTAGGGAGGGTTTCTGCTGTGGGAGGGAGAGAGACCCCGGGGACCCTGGGCAGCCCCATTTTCCTCTCCAGAAATGTTATACAGGGCAGGGAAAGAGGGTGGGGAGTGATCAGGAGCCAGCCCAGGGCTTCCCAAGCCCCTGTGCAGCTTTGGCCATGTCCATTCAAATCTGGATCCCTTAGCCTTACCTGACCCCCTTGCAGTACTCAGTTCCCTAAGGCAGAAGGGGATCCCAGCACACCATGGAAATGGGTCTGGTCGCTGCTTCCCTCTAGATTTGGATCGCGAATTGAATTATTTGCAACTGCTGGTGAATGGCACTTTAAAGGTCATGGAGAATGCTGGAGGCAAGTTCTGAATTTCCCTTTTTACTGACAGAATAATCAGAGTCAAGGAGGCAAGAGTTCACTCATCTGCCATTTTCATTTTCATTAAGGTTAAGTCAGGGTTGAAGGATTCTGGAAGCCTTGGCCTGCTCCCTTTGGGAGCCCCGAGTGATCCCACAGGATCGATGTCGGTGGGAGGAAGGAGCATTTACCTGTCCATCTTCCTCCCGTGTGCAATGCCAGTGTGTGCTTCCGTGAGCTCTGTGCAGCCACGGGGAAGAGCAGAGAGGGAAGGGGCCGGGCCCAGGGCTGTGCCCCGGCCTGAGCCTTGGTGCAGCCTGAGGATCTCCAACAGCGCCACGGGAGCTGTTCTGTCCTGCCTTTCTTTGCAGCTGAAGCTGTTGGTGAAGGTGGTCCAGCTTCCCAACCCACGTTCAGGATTGAGCCTTTGGGATATGGTGAGGGTAGGTCAAGGCCTTTCCCCCTGGGAGAGCTGCCAGCTCAGAGCCCAAAGCTCGGCCAGGGGGCCATGGCTGCAGGTGCCAGGACAGAACCATGCACGTGTGTGCCCTCGCCCTGCGCCATCCCCTCAGCGTTCTTGCAGCTCCATGCTGCCGGTGCAGATCTGCAGAGATGACAGGAGCTTCTGTGGCTGTTGAGTTACAGGTGTGTCTGCAGGGAGGACTTTCCCAGGTCCTTTGGTGGATGTTGCACGCAAGCCCAGCTCCCGTCACAGGGGTGAGTAGTGTGTCCCTGCTGACCCCACAGGCTGAGCACTGGCTTTGTGGGATCCATTCCTGGGAAACGGAACTATGTTGCTCTAAGGTCCACCAACGGGAAAGAACAAAGCTACAGGACACAAGAAACCCCATGAGCCATCCCAACACATGAGGCAAATGCTGAAGGAAATGCTGCCAACAGGACAAGGTGTGTCTATGTCCCTCCGCCTTGCCCTGGGACTCAGCAGCCTGGGGCTTTCCCTGCACATCTGGACATGCCGTGCCCGGCACAGTGGGAAGGGATCCATGGTGGCCTGGCTGCCCTGCTGCTGCTTTCAATGCCTGCAGGGCTGTTTGCCAGCCTGGCCTGGCTGCAGCTTCTCCCCAGCCTCTGCAGGAAGGCATTTGGCCCCAGCTGACAGGGAGCCCAAACGGCAGCATGGGCCTGAGATCCCCCACAATTTCCCAGTCTCCAGGCAGATTAGGAGGGGTGCCTGTACGGAGAAGGGAGGGACCTGGCCCACCCAAAAAGTTTATAGGGATTTCCTAATTCTTAACCATGTCTTTGGCAAGCCTTGCCTCCTGAAGTTGCCATCTTCCCAGTGGGGAACAGCCCCACCTGATCCAGCTGTCCCTTTTCCTTTCTCCAGAAGTGGATGGAGAGGCTGTGCTGAAGGCTGAGTTTCCCGGAGGAAGCAGTGGCTCATTGGCAGCCTCTGCTGCAGGAAGGGAGGCGATGCCAGGCACAGTCACAGGAGGTAATTGCTGTGCCTCTGGGCCTGCTGAGCCCTGCTGAGGCTTGAGCTGCCCTCTCTGCTGCTTGGCAGTGCGGGCACAGCCCGGACAAGACCGGCACAGCCCAGAGGAATTGTTATGCTCAGGGCACTCGGGTACTGAGCAGTCCTGCTGGGGTCCCTCCGTGGGAGAGATGTCCCTAAACCTGGGAGAGACTGCACGGGGTGCCAATAGTGGGTGCAAAACTCCAGTGTGTCCTGAGAGGGACTGGCTATGTGTCCAGTTGGGTCGGGGGAACAATTCCCGGGGAAAGAGGAATAGAGACAGAGAAGAAGTTCCGGATGGAGAGAGAGATGGCAGGAGGGAGGGAGGGATGATTATGGTGCTACCTGCTGCATTTTTTCACTGGTGCTTTAGCGAGACTTTCAGCTGTGGGAGTGAGTGAGCCCCTGTGCCCCCTGGGCTGGTCCAGCCACGCCTCCAGGGATGTTGCACTGGGCCTACAAAGAGGATGGAGAGTGACCAGGAGCCAGCCCAGAGCTCCCCAGGCCCCTGTGCACCTCTGGCCGTGTCTATTGCCACCTGGCTCCCACGGCCTTACCCAACTGCCTTGCAGTGCCCAGTTCCCGAAGGCTGAAGGAGACCCGTGCACACCATGGAAATGGTTCTGATCTGTGCTCCTTTCTAGATTGGGATCGCCGATTGCATTATCTGGATGCCCTGCTGGATGATGCCCGGAAACTCTTGGAGAATGCTGAAGGCAAGATCTCCATGTGCTTTTCCAAACAGTGTCAATGCCCTAGCATCACTGCAGGTTCCAGGACAGAACCATGCACGAGTGTGCCCTCACCCTGCGCCATCCACTAAGCGCTCCTGCGGCTCAGGCCTGTTTGGGAAAGGGCCAGCCCTGGCCCTGCCCCAAAAGCGAAGACATTTTCTGAACATTCTGCATATATTTGACAAGCATGACGTCCTGAAGATGCCAGCATCCAAATCAGGATCTCTTCCATCTGATCCTGCTGTCCTTTTTCCTTTCCCAAGTGATGGACCAAACATCTCTGCAGAAGGAGGCGCATCCCGGAGGAAGCAGTGGCTCAGTGCCCACCTCTGCTGAAGGAAGGAAGGCGATGCCAGGCTCAGACACAGGCACGGTCAAAGGCACAGGAGGTAATTGCTGTGCCGGGCTCAGCCAGGCTCAGCCCTCGGCAGGGCTGTGTGGCAGCAGCTCTTCCCCAGGCCCTGCCCTTGCACGGCCCGGCAGCAGCCAAAGCTGGAGGCACCTCGGCTTCGAGGCCTCTGGAGCTCGTTCCCAGCCCCGGGGAATCGGGACTCGGGCACCAAGGCCCCTCCCGCTGCAGCTGCTCCCGCAGCTGGCCCTGAGCGCCCAGAGGCCCAAGGCACAGGAGCAGCCCCGAGCGGGAGCCCTGCTGCGAGCCCAGGGCCAGAGCCAGCCCTGGCTCCTGACTGGGCAGGGGCTGCACTGGCTCCTGACAGGGCCTGACTCTGTCCCCTGGGGCTGGGGGAGCTGTCACGGGGCAGGGAGGGCCAGGGCTGGCAGGGGCTGCTCAGGGATGGGTTTGGCCCGTGTCCCTCCAAGCAGCGACTGCCCAAGCAGCTGCGCTGGCCCCGGGCTCTCCTCCCGGCCGGCTGGGCTTTGCTGGGTGGCACAGCCTGTGCCGAGGGGCGGCAAGGTGCCTGCAGGCCCCAGCTCTGGGGGAAGCAGAGAACGTCCTGGCCGTATCCACCGTGCTGCCAGCTCAGCACTGCAGCACAGCGCGGGCTCACGCTCCCCATTGCTCCCACAGATGCAGCCGGCACCACAACACGTGTTCCCGATTCCCAGAAGGGCATCAGAACAGGTGTCTGTATGGGAACAGGCTGCTGGCTAGGGTTAACGGCAGGCATGCTTCTTTTGGAGCTGGTCTTTATTTTATGCTGTGTTGGAATCTGGTGTTGCTGGAAGAGAAAATGGTGAGTGTTTTGTTCATCATTCCCTCAAACAGCTTCTTTTGAAAGCCTAATGTAGACAGGGAATGTTCCCAGTGAGGCTGCAGTGGAGTTGTGGCTGGTCTGTGGTTGTCCAAAGAGCTCTGCTGAGGGTTCTGCTGCTGCCCAGGGCTTTCATTGGCCTCTTCATTGCTGGGCCTTGTCCTGGGGGGCCCGCTGGGGCTGCAGCCAGTGCTGGCTCCCACTGAGGCTGCCTGGCCAAGAGCAGCCCCAGGGGCACAGGGCAGAGGCAAGGCAAGGTGGGGAGGAGAAAGAGCGGGGACGAGATTGCCCTCGAAAGGCAGACGCGCTCTGGGGCCCGCTCCTGGCCAGGGAGCCTGCCCAGAGCCGTCCCCTGCTCGCCGGGGCCTTGAGGGGCAGCTGTCCAGCTGGGCCAAGCTGTGCCAGCAGCTCCAGCCGTGCTGGGGAGCCTTGCCAGCTCTGGGCCCTGCTGTGCAGGAGGGTCCCAGTGTGCCACTGGCAGCCGGGGGCCTCAGCCGCTCCTCTCTGCACAGGAGCGCCTCTGCAGCTTCACAAGACCAGCCAAACACCTCAGTCTGGGAGAACTGGACCTGTCATCCTGCACCTCCTTACCAGTGTCTATTGTCCCTTCCACCGCTGCATTACGAGCCTTTTGATGGAAGTACACTGCAACTACCACCCAGAACAGGACCCTCTCTCCCAGAAGGGACTGGCCCTGCTGTCCTGCCAGGGCAAGAGGTGCAGCCCTCCAACCAGGGAATGGTTCGTCAGAAAAGTTATACTGACTGCTAAAAATGTAGGAGGTTTATTAAAAATGTATTAAAAATACAACCGGAGACTGAATAGGTAAAATATTAGAGTGCCCGGCGTAGTGGATTTTCCCCGTCCATGTGCTCATCCACACAATGGAGGTTTCGCCTTTTAATTCTTTTGCCCTTCTTAAAGTTCTGTCCATCAACTCCTTTTTTGCTGTCCAGCGGTGGAGTTTACTTCCTTACATCTTGATTGGAGCTCAGGTGCTGCTCTTGTAACAAGGTGACCCTCTTCAATGTCCCGAACTCAGGTTGCTCCATGAGAACAACACAAAGGGGGGTAAAACAGAACTCTGTAAAACTTCTCTTAACATACATACATTATATTTGTCTTTTAATTGTGAGAGTCAACTATCACATTACTCATCTGTCACAGGCTTGATTCCAGCAACATATTTGGGCTTCAGCTCATGTGTCTGTGTGCTACCTCCAGCGCTGGCACAGCTGCTTGTCTGGTGGACAGGCAGCAGCCAGGCATGGGGCTCCCGAGGCTAACAGTAACCTCATGTTATCTTTGTTTTTCATTTTGAAACATTTAGATAAGTTTTTCATTTGTAGCATCTAATAAAAGTTTTTCATAGAATGGAGACCCCAGATGTTTGTTCCACTTTACTTCAAGAGTTCTGTGTTTGTCAAAGGAGTTTTACAGTTGCAGATACCTAGAATCTTCTGACACTTTGGCAATACAAACATAAAAATTGCTTTTAATTCATACTGTTTACTCTTGCCCAGCCGGGACAAGACCAGCCCAGCCCAGAAGAATTGTCATGCCCAGGGCACTTGGGTACTGAGCAGTCCTGCTGGGGTCCCTCTGGGGGAGACGCGTCCCAAAACCTGGGAGAGACTGCACGGGGTGCCCATGGTGGGGAAAGGGCAGAGGGCGAGAGCAAGGCTCCAGTGTGTCCTGAGAGGGCCTGGCTATGTGCCCTTGGGCCGGAGGAGCTGTCACAGGGCAGGGAGGGCCAGGGCTGGCAGGGGCTGCTCAGGGATGGGTTTGGCCCGTGTCCCTCCAAGCAGCGACTGCCCAAGCAGCTGCGCTGGCCCCGGGCTCTCCTCCCGGCCGGCTGGGCTTTGCTGGGTGGCACAGCCTGTGCCGAGGGGCGGCAAGGTGCCTGCAGGCCCCAGCTCTGGGGGAAGCAGAGAACGTCCTGGCCGTATCCACCGTGCTGCCAGCTCAGCAGCGCAGCACAGCGCGGGCTCACGCTCCCCACCGAACCTGTAGAGCTTCAAAGCAAGACAGGAACACATGCCCTGAATCCACTTTGATGAATCTCAAGGATTTTCTGCTCGCAGCATGGACACAAGCAGTGCATGATAGGTACAGCATAGACTCTGTTCACTGTGTCACTTGCCATGGCCTCTTTCACAGTCATATCCTTCCCCCTTCACATGTCCTGCCAAACACCTAAGGGAGAACTGGACCTCTAATCGCACATCTCCATGCCCATGCGTAATGTCCCTGTCACAGCTGCTTTATCAACTTGCTGCTGTGCAGATGCTGCCACCAGCCAAACAAGGTCCTCTACCCCTGAAGGCACTGGCCCCGCTCTCAGGCCCTTACTGAAGGTGAGTAGGGCTTGGCCCAACTCCTCTGTTACCATAAAGACATGGAGCTGTCACCCCAGTGTCCGGGTGGTACCACCAGCAAAGCCCAGCCGGCACCAGCCCTGGCTGAGCTCCATGCCCAGGAGCAGCCGTGGATGCCCACGGTGAGGGCAGGCAGGAGCCAGGCAGGGGCTGCTGTGAGCAGCAGTGGGGCCCCGAGGGGCTGGGCGAGCCCATGCTGAGCGTCCCTGGGCTGAGGGCCCATTTCCTTCAGTGGGATCATCTGGGCCTGCAGCTCCTCCAGTGGCATGCCCAGGAAAAGAGGGAAGCCATCAAGAGCCTGTGAGTCACAGGGACGGGGTGTGGCTTCCTCCCTCCTTGGGTAGCGGGCTGGTTAAAAGAGGCCTCTAGGGAGCGCGGCAAACAGGAGCGGGCAAACAGGGCTGTGGCTCGCCTCTGAAGGGCAGTTCGCGAGGCAGTTGGCACAGGCAGGGCAAGCAGGAAGGGTTGCAGCTTTTCTTTCTAGTCAGGTTTACTGTGTGTTGTTTGCAGCGTTTCTGTTGGTTGATTGGTTTTGGGGTTACTGGTAGTAATGGTTTTTACGTGATTGAAAAGTGTAGATAATACGAGTGTATGTAATCAGATGGAACCCTCCAAAAAGGATGCATCTGTCCAGACCCATTCCTGTGCAGAGTGTTTGAGCTCAGCGGTGGATTCAGGGGGCGTTGTGGAGAAAACCTGCCTGCGGTGTGAACAGGTGAACAATCTCCTTTCACTGGTGGCCGAGCTTAGGGAGCAAGTTGAAAGACTCAGGAGTATCAGCGAAAGAGAAAGGGAAATAGATTGGTGGAGTTCAGCCCTTCCATCCTTAAGGGAGACCCAGCAAGAGTCAGAGGACTCCCATGCCTCTCACTGTCAGGCAATAGAGGGGCACCTGGTAGATGAAGGAGAGTGGAAATGGGTCCCTGCCCAGGGAGGGTATGATAAAAATTCCTCCCGACCCCCATCCCCTAGCCAGGTGCCGCTTCAGAATAGGTATGCGCCCCTGGATCTAGAGACTCAGCCAGATGATTTAGAAGAAGCTTATCTGCCCAGTCAGCCTCCCAGTTATCATTAACCTATAAGATGGATCTAATATCAAAAAGATAAGAAGGGTAATTGTAGTGGCTGATTCCCTTCTGAGGGGAGCAAATGGCCCCGTACGTCGACCGAACCCACCCCACAGGGAGGTCTGCTGCCTCCCTGGGGCCCGGGGACGAAAGATCACTGAGACACTGCCTGGGCTGATTCAGTCCTCTGATTATTACCCACTGCTGATACTCCAGGCTGGCAGCGATGAGATTGAAAAGAGGAGTGTCAGGACAATTAAAAGGGACTTTAGGGCACTGGGACAAGTGGTTGATGGGACGGGGGCACAGGTAGTCCTTTCCTCAGTCCCTTTGGTGGCTGGGAAAAACGGTGAAAGGAACAGGAGAGCTCAAACTATCAATGAGTGTTGCAAGGGTTGGTGTCAGCAGCAGAATTTTGGATTCTTTGATCATGGGGCAACTTTTATGGCACCTGGCCTGCTGCAACCAGATGCTCTCCATCTCTCTGTTAAAGGCTGAAGGCTTTTAGCTGATGAGCTAGCAGACCTTGTTGAGAGGGCTTTAAACTAGGTTTCAAGGGGGAAGGAGATATAGCTGGGCTCTCTGGAAGCAGGCCCAAGGATGGTAAGCCTGAGTTAGGGATGGAATCAGCAGCCCAGCTGAGGTGCATGCACACCAATGCACACAGCATGGGCAACAAACAAGAAGAGCTGGAGGCCATGGTGCAGCAGCAGAGCTGCAGAGCTATGCTATGATTGCCATCACAGAAACAGGGTGGGATGACTCACATGGCTGGAGCACTGCCCTGGATAGCTACAAGCTCTTCAGGAGAGACACGAGAGGGAGAAGAGGTGGAGGGGTGGCCCTTTATATTAGGGAGGCTTTGGACACCATGGATATTGGAACTAATTGGCAGAATGTTGAATGCCTATGGTAAGAATTAGGGGGAAGGCCAACAAGGCTGACATCCTACTGAGAGTCTGTTATCATCCACCCAAACAGGAAGAAGAGGTGGACAACTCATTCTATAAGCAGCCAGAGAATGTTTCAGGATCGCCCTTGTTCTTGTAGGCGACTTCAACTTGCCAGACATCTGCTGGGAACTCAATACAGCAGAAAAAAAGCAGCCCAGGAAATCTGTAGAGTGTGTGGAGGACAACTGCTTGTTGCAGCTGGTGGGTGAGCCCCCCAGGGGAGGAACTATGTTAGATCTGCTGTTTGCAAATAGAGGTGGACTGGGGAGAGATGTGGTGGTTGGAGGCTGCTTGGGCCACAGTGATCATGAAATGATAGAATTTGTTGCATGGCAAGCTGATCTGTAGTCAGCATTAATCAAGTTATAATAAGCAGTCCAGCTCAGCTCCGTGTACCGGCCTCTGTGTTCGACTGGCAGAAGCACACAGCCAGTGGGAGCTCTCCTAGGATGCAGGCATTGTATAGGTTCAGAGTCTCGGGGCACACAGATAGACCAATGAGCTGTCTCGACCTGGGAGCTTTGAATGGGCTATAAAAGAAAGCTCCGGACAATAAACAAGGCTGTTTTTCTGAGGAAACACGAGTGGTCTGCCTTATGTTACGTCTCAGACATGGGAACACCGTGGTATCAAGATGTCTTGCTATTTTGTGAAATCAGGAGGAACGTCAATAAGACTTTTACATTGGACTTCCAGAGGGCAGACTTTGGCCTGTTTCGGAGACTTGTTCAGAGAGTTCCTTGGGAAGCAGCCCTTAAAAACAAAGGAGTCCAGGAAAAGTGGGCATGCTTCCAAACAGAGATCTTGAGGGCACAGGAGCAGGCCGCCCCTGGGTGCCGAATGATGAGTCGACGAGGTAAATGCCCAGCCTGGATGGGCAAGGAGGTTTTGGAGGAATTTAGGAAAAAAGGGAGGATGTATCATCTTTGGAAGGAGGGTCGGGTCTCTCCGGAAGAATTTAAGGGGGCTGCTAAAGCATGTAGGAAAAAAAATTAGGGAGGCCAAAGCTCAGTTTGAACTTAAAATGACAACTTCTGTAAAGGGTAATAAAAATGTTTTTACAAATACATCACTGGTAAAAGGAAGGGTAAGACCAACCTTTGTTCTTTATTAGATGTGGGAGGGAACTTAGTAACTGCAGATCAGGAGAAGGCAGAGGTGCTTAACGCCTTCTTTGCCTCAGTCCTTAGTGGGAATGACTTGTCCCCAGGACAGCTGTCCTCCTGGGTTGGTTGATGGAGCCAGGGAGCAGAATGGGCCCCCTGTTATCCAGGAGGAGGCAGTCAGAACTGCTGAGCTGTTTAGACGTTCATAAGTCCATGGGAACAGATGGGATGCAGCCCAGGGTGATGAGGGAGTTGGCAGATGAGCTTGCAAAGCCACTCTCCGTCATTTACCAGCAGTCCTGGCTCACTGGTGAGGTTCCAGATGGCTGGAAGCTGCACAGTGTCACACCCATTCACAACAAGGGCAGGAAGGAGGATCCTGGTAATTACAGGCCAGTCAGCCTGACCTCAGTACCCGGTAAGGTCATGGAACAGTTTATACCGAGTGTCATCACACAGCATCTACAGGATGGCCAGGGTATCAGACCCAGCCAGCAAGGGTTTAGGAGGGGTAGGTCATGTCTGACCAACCTGATCTCCTTTTATGACCAAGTGACCCACCTGGTGGATGCAGGAAAGGCTGTGGATGTTGTCTGTTTGGACTCCAGCACGGCCTTTGACACTGCCTCCCACTGCACACTCCTGGAAGAGCTGCAGCCCACGGCTGGGACAGGAGCACTCTGAGCTGGGTTCAGAACTGGCTGGATGGCCGGCCCAGAGAGTGGTGGTGAGCGGTGCTGCATTCAGCTGGCAGCCAGCCAGCAGTGGTGTCCTCCAGGGCTCTGTGCTGGGGCCAGCTCTGTTCAATGTTTCTATTGACCCCATGGATGAGGGGATTGAGTCTTTCATCAGTAAATCTGCAGACAACACCAAGCTGGGAGTGTGTGTCGATCTGTTGGAAGGCAGGAGGGCTCTGCAGGGAGACCTGGAACGGCTGGATGGATGGGCAGAGTCCAGTAGGATGAAGTTTAGTAAGTCCAAGTACCCACTCCTGCATTTTGGCCACAATAACCCCCTGCGGCGTTATAGGCTGGGGACGGTGTGGCTGGGCAGTGCCCAGGCAGAAAGGGACCTGGGGGGAACTGGTCGACAGCCGGCTGAACATGAGCCAGCAGTGTGCCCTGGTGGCCAAGAAGGCCAATGGCTCCTGGCCTGGATCAGCAGGAGCAGGGAGATCATTCTGCCCCTGTGCTTGGCGCTGGCCAGGGCACACCTTGAGTGCCGTGTCCGGTTCTGGGCCCTCCGTTTGGGACGGACATTGACACACTCGAGCACATCCAGAGGAGGCAACGAGGCTGGTGAGGGGCCAGGAACACAAGCCCTGTGAGGAGCAGCTGAGGGAGCTGGCGGTGTCCAGCCTGGAGAAAAGGAGACTCAAGGGTGGCCTTATCACTCTACAACTTCCTGAAAGGTGGCTGTGCCCAGGTGGGGTTGGGCTCTTTCTCCAGGCAGCAACTGACAGAACCAGAGGACACAGCCTCAAGCTGCACCAAGGGAAATGTAGGTTGGACGTTAGGAAAAGGTTTTTCACGGAAAGAGTGATAAAGTACTGGCATGGCCTGCCCGGGGAGGTGGTGGAGTCACCGTCCCTGGACGTGTTTAAAAAAACACTGGACGTGGCACTCGGTGCCATGATTTAGTTCAGGTACTGGGACATGGGTTGGACTCGATGATCTTGAAGGTCTCTTCCAACATGGTCATTCTGTGAATTTTGTATGAATTCTGTGAATTCTGAGCAGCTTCAGGCACACAGCCTGACCAGCAATGTCAGCAGGCAAAACAAAGGTTTTGCTGAGAAATGGCCCTTTGATGAAACAAAACATTTACAGTCAGGGCAGTCCGTTTGTATAGATGGGGGTACACTCTGGGGGTACAGCCAAGGCCATGAGGTCACAGCAGGCTCTGGGGTCACAGCAGGCTGAGGTCACAGCAGGCTCTGAGGTCACAGAGGTGCCAGAGCCCCGTGGTTGCACAGCACCACAACAACCGAGCAGTCAGTCCTTGAGCACAACTGTTGCGGCAGCAGCGGCGCTGGCAGCAGTGGTGCTGACACTGGGACAGCTGTGTCAGGACAGCGGTGGCAGCAAGAGCTGCGGGACTGGCAGAGGGCAAGGCACCATGGCCCTTGCTCTGCGCCTCTTCCTCCTGCTCCTCCTGGCCGTGGCCCTGCCTGCCAGGGCTGCCCAGGCTGCTCCGCTGCAAGCGCGGGGAGCAGGTAAGCTGGAAGCCTGGCTCCCCTTTCCTGGGATAGCGCTCCCTGCTCCCCGGGAAGCGCTGGGGGATGCTTTTCCCTGGGGCTTTAGGGAGGGTTTCTGCTGTGGGAGGGAGAGAGACCCCGGGGACACCGGCAGCTCCATCTTCCGCTCCAAAATGTTATACAGGACAGGGAAAGAGGGTGAGGTGTGACCAGGAGCCAGCCCAGAGCTTCCCAAGCCCCTGTGCAACTTTGGCCATGTCCATTCAAATCTGGATCCCATAGCCTTACCTGACCCCCTTGCAGTGCCCAGTTCCCTAATACAGAAGGGGATCTCAGCACACTATGGAAATGGGTCTGGTCGCTGCTTCCCTCTAGATTTGGATCGCGAATTGAATTATTTGCCACTGCTGGTGAAGGACACTTTAAAGTTCATGGAGAATGCTGGAGGCAAGTTCTGAATTTCCCTTTTTACTGACAGAATTATCAGAGTCAAGGAGGCAAGAGTTCACTCATCTGCCATTTTCATTAGGGTTAAGTCAGGGTTGAAGGATTCTGGAAGCCTTGGCCTGCTCCTTTCTGGAGCCCTGAGTGATTCCACAGGATCGCTGTCAGTGGGAGGAAGGAGCATTTACCTGTCCACCTTCCTCCCGTATGCATTGCCTGTGTGTGCTTCCATGAGCTCTGTGCAGCCACGGGGAAGAGCAGAGAGGGAAGGGGCCGGGCCCAGGGCTGTGCCCCGGCCTGAGCCTTGGTGCAGCCTGAGGATCTCCTACAGCGCCACGGGAGCTGTTCTGTCCTGCCTTTCTTTGCAGCTGAAGCTGTTGGTGAAGGTGGTCCAGCTTCCCAACCCACGTTCAGGATTGAGCCTTTGGGATATGGTGAGGGTAGGTCAAGGCCTTTCCCCCTGGGAGAGCCGCCAGCTCAGAGCCCAAAGCTCGGCCAGGGGGCCATGGCTGCAGGTGCCAGGACAGAACCATGCGCGTGTGTGCCCTCGCCCTGCGCCATCCCCTCACGAGTTCTCCTGCGGCTCCGTGCTGCCGGTGCAGATCTGCAGAGATGACAGGAGCTTCTGTGACTGTTGAGTTACAGGTGTGTCTGCAGGGAGGGCTGTCCCAGGTCCTTTGCTGGTTACTGCACGCAAGCCCAGCTCCCGTCGCAGGGGTGAGTAGTGTTTCCCTGGTGACCCCACAGGCTGAGCACTGGCTTTGTGGGATGCATTCCTGGGAAACGGAACTATGTTGCTCTAAGGTCCACCAACGGGAAAGAACAAAGCTACAGGACACAAGAAACCCCATGGGCCATCCGAACACATGAGGCAAATCATGAAAGGATTGCTCCAGGGAGGAAATGGTGAGAGCATTTTCCTCAGCCTTCCCCTGGGACTCAGTAGCCGGGGGCTTTCCCTGCACATCTGGACACGCCGTGCCCGGCACAGCTGGAAGGTATCCAAGGCAGCCTGGCTGCCCTGCTGCTGCTTTCACGGCCTGCAGGGCTGTTTGCCAGCCTGGCCGGGCTGCAGCTTCTCCCCAGCCTCTGCAGGAAGGCATTTGGCACCAGCTGACAGGGAGCCCAAACTGCACCATGGGCCATGCACTCCCTGAGATCCCCTGCAATTTCCGAGTCCCCAGGCAGATTAGGAGGAGCAGTGGTTTGGAGGAGGGAGTGGGTCGTTGCCTACCCAGAAATTTTATAGGGATTTCCTGATCTTTAACCATCCTTGCCTTTCACAAGCATTGCCTGCTGAAGATGCCACCACCACAATGGGCAGCAGTCCCACCTGATCCAGCTGTCCCTCTTCCTTTCTCCAGAAGTGGATGGAGAGGCTGTGCTGAAGGCTGAGTTTCCCGGAGGAAGCAGTGGCTCATTGGCAGCCTCTGCTGCAGGAAGGGAGGCGATGCCAGGCACAGTCACAGGAGGTAATTGCTGTGCCTCTGGGCCTGCTGAGCCCTGCTGAGGCTTGAGCTGCCCTCTCTGCTGCTTGGCAGTGCGGGCACAGCCCGGACAAGGCCGGCACAGCCCAGAGGAATTGTTATGCTCAGGGCACTCGGGTACTGAGCAGTCCTGCTGGGGTCCCTCTGTGGGAGAGACGTCCCTAAACCTGGGAGAGACTGCACGGGGTGCCCATGGTGGGGAAAGGGCAGAGGGCGAGAGCACGGCTCCAGTGTGTCCTGAGAGGGCCTGGCTATGTGCCCTTGGGCTGGGGCAGGTGTGCCAGCAGAAGGAGGGCGGGTGGTTGGTAGGACAGGAGGGAGGGAGGGAGGGAGGGAGGGGGTTGGGGAAGGATATTTGCGGCACTGCCTGCTGCAGTTTTCCCAAGGGATTAAAAGAAAGTTTCCTTTGTACAAGTGAGAGAATCCCCATGGGCCGTGGGCTGCTCCAGTTTCCTCTCCAGGGATGCTGCACTGGGCCTGCAAAGAGGATGGGGATTGACCAGCAGCCAGCCCTGAGCTCCCCAGGCCCCTGTGCAGTTTTGGCCATCTCCATTCTCATCTGGCTCCCACAGACTTACCTGACCCCCTTGCAGTTCCCAGTTCTGTGAGTGAGTAGGGGATCCCAACACACCATGGAAATGGCTCTGATCTTTGCTCCCTTCTAGACTGGGATCAGGACACGGATTATCTGGAAGCCCTGCTGGATTATGGCTTGAGACACTTGGGAAATGCTGGAGGCAAGTTCTCAATGTACCATCTTGACAGAATAGGCAGTGACAAGGAGGCCAGAGCTCATACATTTGCCCTTTCCCTTAAGGCATTCTCAGGGCAGATGGATTCAGGAAAATTTTACCGGCTCCCTTCTCAAGCCCTGAGGGATCCCACAGGATTGCTGTCAGTGGGAGGAAGGAGCATTTACCTATCCATCTTCCTCCCGTGTACAATGCCAGTGTGTGCTTCCGTGTGCTCTGTGCAGCCACGGAGAAGAGCAGAGAGGGAAGGGGCCGGGTCCAGGGCTGTTCCCCGGGGCTGTGCCTTTCGCAGCTCCTTTGCTGGCCCCAGGGAGCCTGAGCTGCTCCTGCTGCTGCTGCCAAGCCCTGGCCCAGGCTGGGGCTGGGTTTAGAGCTGCTGGCAGCTCCAGGGAGTCCTTTCTCCCCTGACTGCCCTGCAAGGGGCTCCTTCCATCCCAGTGTGGGGCCACCGCTGGCACATGGTCCCCCTGCCCCTGCTCCTGAGTGGAAGGCAGAGCTGAGGGAGTGCCTTGGAGGGCACCAATCACCCAGGGGCACTCACTGCCACTCTGGCCCGAAGGAGAATCTTCAGCAGAGTCACAGGAGCTGTTCTGTCCTGCCTTTCTTTGCAGCTGAACCTGTTGCTAAAAGTGATCTGGCTTCCCAACCCACGTTCAGGACTGAGCCTCTGGGAGATGGTGAGGGTAGGTCAAGGCCTTTCCCCCTGGGAGAGCTGCCAGCTCAGAGCCCAAAGCTCGGCCAGGGGGCCATGGCTGCAGGTGCCAGGACAGAACCATGCACGTGTGTGCCCTCGCCCTGCGCCATCCCCTCACGAGTTCTCCTGCAGCTCCGTGCTGCCCGTGCAGATCTGCAGAGATGACAGGAGCTTCTGTGGCTGTTGAGTTACAGGTGTGTCTGCAGGGAGGACTTTCCCAGGTCCTTTGGTGGATGTTGCACGCAAGCCCAGCTCCGGTCGCAGGGGTGAGTAGTCTGTCCCTGCTGACCCCACAGGCTAAACAATGATTTTGTAGGATCCATTCCTGGGAAACTGAACTCCTTTCTGTTAAGGTTCTTCAACAGGATACAAGAAACCCAAAGGAGAGAAGGAATTGCTTGACTTAAACTATGTCCTGAAAGTTGTGGTGAAGGAACTGCGGAAAGGACAAGGTGTGTCTATGTCCCTGGGCCTTCCCCTGGGACTCAGCAGCCGGGGGCTTTCCCTGCACATCTGGACACGCCGTGCCCGGCACAGCGGGAAGGGATCCATGGCAGCCTGGCTGCCCTGCTGCTGCTTTCACGGCCTGCAGGGCTGTTTGCCAGCCTGGCCTGGCTGCAGCTTCTCCCCAGCCTCTGCAGGAAGGCATTTGGCACCAGATGACAGGGAGCCCAAACTGCACCATGGGCCATGCACTCCCTGAGATCCCCTGCAATTTCCCAGTGCCCAGGAAGATCACGAGGGGTGGTGGTTTGGAAAAGAGAGAGCCCTGTCACAGCCCCAAGTGCCCGGGCCTTATCCCGATTCTTATCCATGTCTTTGACAAGTATTGCCTCCTGAAGTTTCCACCTTCCCGATGTGTAATGGCTCCATCTGATCCAGCTGTGCCTCTTCCTTTCTCAAGGGATGGACAGAGAGGCTTTATGGAAGGCAGCATTTCCTGAAGGGAGGGAGGCGATTCCAGGCATGGGCACAGTCACGGGAGGTAATTGCTGTGCTGGGCTCAGCCCTTGGTGAGGCTGTGTGGCAGAAGCTCTTCCCCAAGGCCCTGACCTGTGTGAGAGGGTCTGACTTTTCCTTGGCCTGCCTGAGCTGACCGAGCAGAGATTGGCAAGAAGGGAGAGTTGTGGCACTGCCTGCTGCAGATTACCTCAGGGATTTAGTGACGGTTTCCTCTGTGGGAGGGACAGAACCACCATGGGCCCCGGGCAGGTCCAGCCACTCCTCCAGGGATGTGGCACAGGGCCTGCAAAGAGGGTGGAGAGTTGCCAGGAGCCAGTCCAGAGCTCCCCAGGCCCCTGTGCATCTTTGGCC
The DNA here is from genome assembly GCF_031753505.1 of Anomalospiza imberbis. Lineage (NCBI taxonomy): Eukaryota > Metazoa > Chordata > Aves > Passeriformes > Viduidae > Anomalospiza > Anomalospiza imberbis. The sequence continues at coordinate 295,827 of NW_027100426.1, read as the reverse complement.
ATGGCCATTCACATCTGGCTCCCATGGCCTTACCCGACCCCCTCGCAGTGCCCATTTCCCTGAGGCAGAGGGGGACTCCAGCACACCATGGAAATGGTTCTGATCTCTGCTCCTCTCTAGACTGGGATCGTGACATGGCTTATCTGGGAGGCCTAGCAAAAGACAGTGTGAAATCCATGGAAAATTCTGCAGGCAAGTTCTCAATGTCCTTTTCCTGAGAGAATAATCAGTGTCAGTGTGGCAAGACCTCACTCATGTACCATTTACCTTAACGGTCTGAAGGTTGTTGAGACTGGGAAAATGTGCCCTGCTCCCTTCTCAAGCCCTGAGTGATCCCACAGGATCGCTGTCAGTGGGAGGAAGGAGCATTTAGCTGTTCATCTTCCACCCGTGTTCAATGCCAGTGTGTGCTTCCGTGTGCTCTGTGCAGCCACGGGGAAGAGCAGAGAGGGAAGGGGCCGGGCCCAGGGCTGTGCCCCAGGGCTGAGCCTTGGTGCAGCCTGAGGATCTCCTACAGGGCCACGGGAGCTGTTCTGTCCTGCCTTTCTTTGCAGATACCCCTGTTGGTGAAAGTGATCTGGCTTCCCAACCCACGTTCAGGATTGAGCCTCTGGGAGACGGAGAGGGTAGGTCAAGGCCTTTCCCCCTGGGAGAGCTGCCAGCTCAGAGCCCAAAGCTGGGCTGCAGGTGCCAGGACAGAACCATGCACGTGTGTGCCCTCGCCCTGCGCCATCCCCTCACGAGTTCTGCTCAGTCACAGCAGCTGTTTGGAGGTGGGAGGGTACTGGCCCAGTCTCAAAAACCCCGATGTTTTTCTGATCCTTAACCATGACTTTGAAAAGCTTTGCCTCCTGAAGATGCCCCCTCCCTGAATGGTGGATGGTTCCATCTGATCCTGCTGTCCTTTTTCCTTTCTCAAATGATGCACACAACATCTCTGCAGAAGGAGGCGCATCCCGGAGGAAGCAGTGGCTCAGTGCCCACCTCTGCTGGAGGAAGGAAGGCGCTGCCAGGCACGGGCACAGGCACAGGAGGTAATTGCTGTGCCGGGCTCAGCCGGGCTCAGCCCTCTGCGGGGCTGTGTGGCAGCAGCTCTTCCCCCAGGCCCTGCCCTTGCACGGCCCGGCAGCAGCCAAAGCTGGAGGCGCCTCGGCTTCGAGGCCTCTGGAGCTCGTTCCCAGCCCCGGGGAATCGGGACTCGGGCACCAACGCCCCTCCCGCGGCAGCTGCTCCCGCAGCTGGCCCTGAGCGCCCAGAGGCCCAAGGCACAGGAGCAGCCCCGAGCGGGAGCCCTGCTGCGAGCCCAGGGCCAGAGCCAGCCCTGGCTCCTGACTGGGCAGGGGCTGCACTGGCTCCTGACAGGGCCTGACTCTGTCCCCTGGGGCTGGGGGAGCTGTCACGGGGCAGGGAGGGCCAGGGCTGGCAGGGGCTGCTCAGGGATGGGTTTGCCCCGGGTCCCTCCAAGCAGCGACTGCCCAAGCAGCTGCGCTGGCCCCGGGCTCTCCTCCCGGCCGGCTGGGCTTTGCTGGGTGGCACAGCCTGTGCCGAGGGGCGGCAAGGTGCCTGCAGGCCCCAGCTCTGGGGGAAGCAGAGAACGTCCTGGCCGTATCCACCGTGCTGCCAGCTCAGCAGTGCAGCACAGCGCTGGCTCACGCTCCCCATTGCTCCCACAGATGCTGCCGGCCCCACAACACGGGTTCCCGATTCCCAGAACGGCCTCAGACATGGTTGCTATTGGGAAACACACTGTTTGCTACCGTTAATGGCAGGCATGCTTCTTTTGGAGCTCGTCTTCATTTTATGCTGTGTTGGAATCTGGTGTTGCTGGAAGAGAAAATGGTGAGTGTTTATATCACCTTTCCCTCAAACAGCTTCTTTTAAAAGGCTAATATAGATGGGAAACATTTCCAGTGAGGCTGCAGTGGAGTTGTGGCCGGTCCGTGGTTGTCCAAAGAGCTCTGCTGAGGGTTCTGCTGCTGCCCAGTGCTTTCATTGGCCTCTTCATTGCTGGGCCTCGTCCTGGGGGGCCCGCTGGGGCTGCAGCCAGTGCTGGCTCCCACTGAGGCTGCCTGGCCAAGAGCAGCCCCAGGGCCACAGGGCAGAGGCAAGGCAAGGTGGGGAGCAGAAAGAGCGGGGACGAGATTGCCCTCAATAGGCAGACGCGATCTGGGGCCCGCTCCTGGCCAGGGAGCCTGCCCAGAGCCATCCCCTGCTCGCCGGGGCCTTGAGGGGCAGCTGTCCAGCTGGGCCAAGCTGTGCCAGCCGCTCCAGCCGTGCTGGGGAGCCTTGCCAGCTCTGGGCCCTGCTGTGCAGGAGGGTCCCAGTGTGCCACTGGCAGCCGGGGGCCTCAGCCGCTCCTCTCTGCACAGGAGCGCCTCTGCAGCTTCACAAGACCGGCCAAACACCTCAGTCTGGGAGAACTGGACCTGTCATCCTGCACCTCCTTACCAGTGTCTATTGTCCCTTCCACCGCTGCATTACGAGCCTTTTGATGGAAGTACACTGCAACTACCACCCAGAACAGGACCCTCTCTCCCAGAAGGGACTGGCCCTGCTGTCCTGCCAGGGCAAGAGGTGCAGCCCTCCAACCAGGGAATGGTTCGTCAGAAAAGTTATACTGACTGCTAAAAATGCAGGAGGTTTATTAAAAATTTATTAAAAATACAACCGGAGACTGAATACATAAAATATTAGAGTGCCCAGCATAGAGGATTTTCCCCTCCATGTGCTCATCCGCACAATGGAGGGTTTGCCTTTTCATTCTTTTGCCCTTCTTAAAGTTCTGTCCATCAACTCCTTTTTTACTGTCCAGTGGTGGAGTTTACTTCCTTACATCTCGATTGGAGCTCAGGTGCTGCTCTTGTAACAAGGTGACCCTCTTCAATGTCCCGATCTCAGGTCGCTCCATGAGAACAACACAAAGGGGGGTAAAACAGAACTCTGTAAAACTTCTCTTTACATACATACATTATATTTGTCTTTTAATTGTGAGAGTCAACTATCACATTACTCATCTGTCACAGGCTTGATTCCAGCAACATATTTGGGCTTCAGCTCATGTGTCTGTGTGCTACCTCCAGCACTGGCGCAGCTGCTTGTCTGGTGGACAGGCAGCAGCCAGGCATGGGGCTCCGGAGGCTAACAACAACCTCATGTTATCTTTGTTTTGCATTTTGAAACATTTAGATAAGTTTTTCATTTGTAGCATCTAATAAAAGTTTTTCATAGAATGGAGACCCCAGATGTTTGTTCCACTTTACTTCAAGAGTTCTGTGTTTGTCAAAGCAGTTTTACAGTTGCAGATACCTAGAATCTTCTGACACTTTGGCAATACAAACATAAAAATTGTTTTTAATTCATAATGTTTACTCTTGCCCAGCCGGGACAAGACCAGCCCAGCCCACGGGAATTGTTATGCTCCGGGCACTTGGGTACTGAGCAGTCCTGCTGGGGTCCCTCTGGGGGAGATGCGTCCCAAAACCTGGGAGAGACTGCACGGGGTGCCCATGGTGGGGAAAGGGCAGAGGGCGAGAGCAAGGCTCCAGTGTGTCCTGAGAGGGCCTGGCTATGTGCCCTCAGGCTGGAGGAGCTGTCACAGGGCAGGGAGGGCCAGGGCTGGCAGGGGCTGCTCAGGGATGGGTTTGCCCCGGGTCCCTCCAAGCAGCGACTGCCCAAGCAGCTGCACTGGCCCCGGGCTCTCCTCCCGGCCGGCTGGGCTTTGCTGGGTGGCACAGCCTGTGCCGAGGGGCGGCAAGGTGCCTGCAGGCCCCAGCTCTGGGGGAAGCAGAGAACGTCCTGGCCGTATCCACCATGCTGCCAGCTCAGCAGTGCAGCACAGCGCGGGCTCACGCTCCCCATTGCTCCCACAGATGCTGCCGGCCCCACAACACGGGTTCCCGATTCCCAGAACGGCCTCAGACATGGTTGCTATTGGGAAACACACTGTTTGCTACCGTTAATGGCAGGCATGCTTCTTTTGGAGCTCGTCTTCATTTTATGCTGTGTTGGAATCTGGTGTTGCTGGAAGAGAAAATGGTGAGTGTTTATATCACCTTTCCCTCAAACAGCTTCTTTTAAAAGGCTAATATAGATGGGAAACATTTCCAATGAGGCTGCAGTGGAGTTGTGGCCGGTCCGTGGTTGTCCAAAGAGCTCTGCTGAGGGTTCTGCTGCTGCCCAGTGCTTTCATTGGCCTCTTCATTGCTGGGCCTTGTCCTGGGGGGCCCGCTGGGGCTGCAGCCAGTGCTGGCTCCCACTGAGGCTGCCTGGCCAAGAGCAGCCCCAGGGCCACAGGGCAGAGGCAAGGCAAGGTGGGGAGCAGAAAGAGCGGGGACGAGATTGCCCTCAATAGGCAGACGCGATCTGGAGCCCGCTCCTGGCCAGGGAGCCTGCCCAGAGCCGTCCCCTGCTCGCCGGGGCCTTGAGGGGCAGCTGTCCAGCTGGGCCAAGCTGTGCCAGCCGCTCCAGCTGTGCTGGGGAGCCTTGCCAGCTCTGGGCCCTGCTGTGCAGGAGGGTCCCAGTGTGCCGCTGGCAGCCGGGGGCCTCAGCCGCTCCTCTCTGCACAGGAGCGCCTCTGCAGCTTCACAAGACCAGCCAAACACCTCAGTCTGGGAGAACTGGACCTGTCATCCTGCACCTCCTTACCAGTGTCTATTGTCCCTTCCACCGCTCCATTACGAGCCTTTTGATGGAAGTACACTGCAACTACCACCCAGAACAGGACCCTCTCTCCCAGAAGGGACTGGCCCTGCTGTCCTGCCAGGGCAAGAGGTGCAGCCCTCCAACCAGGGAATGGTTCGTCAGAAAAGTTATACTGACTGTTAAAAATGCAGGAGGTTTATTAAAAATTTATTAAAAATACAACCGGAGACTGAATACATAAAATATTAGACTGCCCAGCATAGAGGATTTTCCCCTCCATATGCTCATCCGCACAATGGAGGGTTTGCCTTTTCATTCTTTTGCCCTTCTTAAAGTTCTGTCCATCAACTCCTTTTTTACTGTCCAGTGGTGGAGTTTACTTCCTTACATCTCGATTGGAGCTCAGGTGCTGCTCTTGTAACAAGGTGACCCTCTTCAATGTCCCGATCTCAGGTCGCTCCATGAGAACAACACAAAGGGGGGTAAAACAGAACTCTGTAAAACTTCTCTTAACATACATACATTATATTTGTCTTTTAATTGTGAGAGTCAACTATCACATTACTCATCTGTCACAGGCTTGATTCCAGCAACATATTTGGGCTTCAGCTCATGTGTCTGTGTGCTACCTCCAGCACTGGCGCAGCTGCTTGTCTGGTGGACAGGCAGCAGCCAGGCATGGGGCTCCGGAGGCTAACAACAACCTCATGTTATCTTTGTTTTGCATTTTGAAACATTTAGATAAGTTTTTCATTTGTAGATCCAATAAAAGTTTTTCATGGAATGGAGACCCCAGATGTTTGTTCCACTTTACTTCAAGAGTTCTGTGTTTGTCAAAGGAGTTTTACAGTTGCAGATACCTAGAATCTTCTGACACTTTGGCAATACAAACATAAAAATTGTTTTTAATTCATAATGTTTACTCTTGCCCAGCCGGGACAAGACCAGCCCAGCCCACGGGAATTGTTATGCTCCGGGCACTTGGGTACTGAGCAGTCCTGCTGGGGTCCCTCTGGGGGAGATGCGTCCCAAAACCTGGGAGAGACTGCACGGGGTGCCCATGGTGCGGAAAGGGCAGAGGGCATGAGCAAGGCTCCAGTGTGTCCTGAGAGGGCCTGGCTATGTGCCCTCAGGCTGGAGGAGCTGTCACAGGGCAGGGAGGGCCAGGGCTGGCAGGGGCTGCTCAGGGATGGGTTTGCCCCGGGTCCCTCCAAGCAGCGACTGCCCAAGCAGCTGCGCTGGCCCCGGGCTCTCATCCCGGCCGGCTGGGCTTTGCTGGGTGGCACAGCCTGTGCCGAGGGGCAGCAAGGTGCCTGCAGGCCCCAGCTCTGGGGGAAGCAGAGAACGTCCTGGCCGTATCCACCATGCTGCCAGCTCAGCAGCGCAGCACAGCGCGGGCTCACACTCCCCATTGCTCCCACAGATGCTGCCGGCCCCACAACACGGGTTCCCGATTCCCAGAACGGCCTCAGACATGGTTGCTATTGGGAAACACACTGTTTGCTACAGTTAATGGCAGGCATGCTTCTTTTGGAGCTCGTCTTCATTTTATGCTGTGTTGGAATCTGGTGTTGCTGGAAGAGAAAATGGTGAGTGTTTATATCACCTTTCCCTCAAACAGCTTCTTTTAAAAGGCTAATATAGATGGGAAACATTTCCAATGAGGCTGCAGTGGAGTTGTGGCCGGTCCATGGTTGTCCAAAGAGCTCTGCTGAGGGTTCTGCTGCTGCCCAGGGCTTTCATTGGCCTCTTCATTGCTGGGCCTCGTCCTGGGGGGCCCGCTGGGGCTGCAGCCAGTGCTGGCTCCCACTGAGGCTGCCTGGCCAAGAGCAGCCCCAGGGCCACAGGGCAGAGGCAAGGCAAGGTGGGGAGGAGAAAGAGCGGGGACGGGTTCGCCCTCGAAAGGCAGACGCGCTCTGGGGCCCTCTCCTGGCCAGGGAGCCTGCCCAGAGCCGTCCCCTGCTCGCCGGGGCCTTGAGGGGCAGCTGTCCAGCTGGGCCAAGCTGTGCCAGCCGCTCCAGCCGTGCTGGGGAGCCTTGCCAGCTCTGGGCCCTGCTGTGCAGGAGGGTCCCAGTGTGCCAAAGGCAGCCGGGGGCCTCAGCCGCTCCTCTCTGCACAGGAGCGCCTCTGCAGCTTCACAAGAACAGCCAAACACCTCAGTCTAGGAGAACTGGACCTGTCATCCTGCACCTCCTTACCAGTGTCTATTGTCCCTTCCACCGCTGCATTACGAGCCTTTTGATGGAAGTACACTGCAACTACCACCCAGAACAGGACCCTCTCTCCCAGAAGGGACTGGCCCTGCTGTCCTGCCAGGGCAAGAGGTGCAGCCCTCCAACCAGGGAATGGTTCGTCAGAAAAGTTATACTGACTGCTAAAAATGCAGGAGGTTTATTAAAAATTTATTAAAAATACAACCGGAGACTGAATACATAAAATATTAGAGTGCCCAGCATAGAGGATTTTCCCCTCCATATGCTCATCCGCACAATGGAGGGTTTGCCTTTTCATTCTTTTGCCCTTCTTAAAGTTCTGTCCATCAACTCCTTTTTTACTGTCCAGTGGTGGAGTTTACTTCCTTACATCTCGATTGGAGCTCAGGTGCTGCTCTTGTAACAAGGTGACCCTCTTCAATGTCCCGAACTCAGGTCGCTCCATGAGAACAACACAAAGGGGGGTAAAACAGAACTCTGTAAAACTTCTCTTAACATACATACATTATATTTGTCTTTTAATTGTGAGAGTCAACTATCACATTACTCATCTGTCACAGGCTTGATTCCAGCAACATATTTGGGCTTCAGCTCATGTGTCTGTGTGCTACCTCCAGCACTGGCGCAGCTGCTTGTCTGGTGGACAGGCAGCAGCCAGGCATGGGGCTCCTGAGGCTAACAACAACCTCATGTTATCTTTGTTTTGCATTTTGAAACATTTAGATAAGTTTTTCATTTGTAGCATCTAATAAAAGTTTTTCATAGAATGGAGACCCCAGATGTTTGTTCCACTTTACTTCAAGAGTTCTGTGTTTGTCAAAGGAGTTTTACAGTTGCAGATACCTAGAATCTTCTGACACTTTGGCAATACAAACATAAAAATTGTTTTTAATTCATAATGTTTACTCTTGCCCAGCCGGGACAAGACCAGCCCAGCCCACGGGAATTGTTATGCTCCGGGCACTTGGGTACTGAGCAGTCCTGCTGGGGTCCCTCTGGGGGAGATGCGTCCCAAAACCTGGGAGAGACTGCACGGGGTGCCCATGGTGGGGAAAGGGCAGAGGGCGAGAGCAAGGCTCCAGTGTGTCCTGAGAGGGCGTGGCTATGTGCCCTTGGGCTGGAGGAGCTGTCACAGGGCAGGGAGGGCCAGGGCTGGCAGGGGCTGCTCAGGGATGGGTTTGGCCCGGGTCCCTCCAAGCAGCGACTGCCCAAGCAGCTGCGCTGGCCCCGGGCTCTCCTCCCGGCCGGCTGGGCTTTGCTGGGTGGCACAGCCTGTGCCGAGGGGCGGCAAGGTGCCTGCAGGCCCCAGCTCTGGGGGAAGCAGAGAACGTCCTGGCCGTATCCACCGTGCTGCCAGCTCAGCAGTGCAGCACAGAGCGGGCTCACGCTCCCCACCGAACCTGTAGAGCTTCAAAGCAAGACAGGAACACATGCCCTGAATCCACTTTGATGAATCTCAAGGATTTTCTGCTCGCAGCATGGACACAAGCAGTGCGTGATAGGTACAGCATAGACTCTGTTCACTGTGTCACTTGCCATGGCCTCTTTCACAGTCATATCCTTCCCCCTTCACATGTCCTGCCAAACACCTAAGGGAGAACTGGACCTCTAATCGCACATCTCCATGCCCATGCGTAATGTCCCTGTCACAGCTGCTTTATCATCTTGCTGCTGTGCGGATGCTGCCACCAGCCAAACAAGGTCCTCTACCCCTGAAGGCACTGGCCCCGCTCTCAGGCCCTTGCTGAAGGTGAGTAGGGCTTGGCCCAACTCCTCTGTTACCATAAAGACATGGAGCTGTCACCCCAGTGTCCGGGTGGTACCACCAGCAAAGCCCAGCCGGCACCAGCTCTGGCTGAGCTCCATGCCCAGGAGCAGCCGTGGATGCCCACGGTGAGGGCAGGCAGGAGCCAGGCAGGGGCTGCTGTGAGCAGCAGCGGGGCCCCGAGGGGCTGGGCGAGCCCATGCTGAGCGTCCCTGGGCTGAGGGCCCATTTCCTTCAGTGGGATCATCTGGGCCTGCAGCTCCTCCAGTGGCATGCCCAGGAAAAGAGGGAAGCCATCAAGAGCCTGTGAGTCACAGGGACGGGGTGTGGCTTCCTCCCTCCTTGGGTAGCGGGCTGGTTAAAAGAGGCCTCTAGGGAGCGCGGCGAACAGGAGCGGGCAAACAGGGCTGTGGCTCGCCTCTGAAGGGCAGTTCGCGAGGCAGTTGGCACAGGCAGGGCAAGCAGGAAGGGTTGCAGCTTTTCTTTCTAGTCAGGTTTACTGTGTGTTGTTTGCAGCGTTTCTGTTGGTTGATTGGTTTTGGGGTTACTGGTAGTAATGGTTTTTACGTGATTGAAAAGTGTAGATAATACGAGTGTATGTAATCAGATGGAACCCTCCAAAAAGGATGCATCTGTCCAGACCCATTCCTGTGCAGAGTGTTTGAGCTCAGCGGTGGATTCAGGGGGAGTTGTGGAGAAAACCTGCCTGCGGTGTGAACAGGTGAACAATCTCCTTTCACTGGTGGCCGAGCTTAGGGAGCAAGTTGAAAGACTCAGGAGTATCAGCGAAAGAGAAAGGGAAATAGATTGGTGGAGTTCAGCCCTTCCATCCTTAAGGGAGGCCCAGCAAGAGTCAGAGGACTCCCATGCCTCTCCCTGTCAGGCAATAGAGGGGCACCTGGTAGATGAAGGAGAGTGGGAATGGGTCCCTGCCCAGGGAGGGTATGATAAAAATTCCTCCCGACCCCCATCCCCTAGCCAGGTGCCGCTTCAGAATAGGTATGCGCCCCTGGATCTAGAGACTCAGCCAGATGATTTAGAAGAAGCTTATCTGCCCAGTCAGCCTCCCAGTTATCATTAATCTATAAGATGGATCTAATATCAAAAAGATAAGAAGGGTAATAGTAGTGGCTGATTCCCTTCTGAGGGGAGCAGGGGGCCCCGTACGTCGACCGAACCCACCCCACAGGGAGGTCTGCTGCCTCCCTGGGGCCCGGGGACGAAAGATCACTGAGACACTGCCTGGCCTGATTCAGTCCTCTGATTATTACCCACTGCTGATACTCCAGGCTGGCAGCGATGAGATTGAAAAGAGGAGTGTCAGGACAATTAAAAGGGACTTTAGGGCACTGGGACAAGTGGTTGATGGGACGGGGGCACAGGTAGTCCTTTCCTCAGTCCCTTTGGTGGCTGGGAAAAACGGTGAAAGGAACAGGAGAGCTCAAACTATCAATGAGTGTTGCAAGGGTTGGTGTCAGCAGCAGAATTTTGGATTCTTTGATCATGGGGCAACTTTTATGGCACCTGGCCTGCTGCAACCAGATGCTCTCCATCTCTCTGTTAAAGGCAGAAGGCTTTTAGCTCATGAGCTAGCAGACCTTGTTGAGAGGGCTTTAAACTAGGTTTCAAGGGGGAAGGAGATATAGCTGGGCTCTCTGGAAGCAGGCCCAAGGATGGTAAGCCTGAGTTAGGGATGGAATCAGCAGCCCAGCTGAGGTGCATGCACACCAATGCACACAGCATGGGCAACAAACAAGAAGAGCTGGAGGCCATGGTGCAGCAGCAGAGCTGCAGAGCTATGCTATGATTGCCATCACAGAAACAGGGTGGGATGACTCACATGGCTGGAGCACTGCCCTGGATAGCTACAAGCTCTTCAGGAGAGACACGAGAGGGAGAAGAGGTGGAGGGGTGGCCCTTTATTTAAAGAATAAAAAAGGGAGGCTTTGGACACCATGGATATTGGAACTAATTGGCAGAATGTTGAATGCCTATGGTAAGAATTAGGGGGAAGGCCAACAAGGCTGGCATCCTACTGAGAGTCTGTTATCATCCACCCAGGCAGGAAGAAGAGGTGGACAACTCATTCTATAAGCAGCTAGAGAATGTTTCAGGATCATCAGCCCTTGTTCTTGTAGGCGACTTCAACTTGCCAGACATCTGCTGGGAACTCAATACAGCAGAAAAAAAGCAGCCCAGGAAATCTGTAGAGTGTGTGGAGGACAACTGCTTGTTGCAGCTGGTGGGCGAGCCCCCCAGGGGAGGAACTATGTTAGATCTGCTGTTTGCAAATGGAGGTGGACTGGGGAGAGATGTGGTGGTTGGAGGCTGCTTGGGCCACAGTGATCATGAAATGATAGAATTTGTTGCATGGCAAGCTGATCTGTAGTCAGCATTAATCAAGTTATAATAAGCAGTCCAGCTCTGCTCCGTGTACCGGCCTCTCTGTTTGACTGGCAGAAGCTCAGAGCCAGTGGGAGCTCTCCTAGGATGCAGGCATTTTATAGGTTCAGAGTCTCGGGGCACACAGATAGACCAATGAGCTGTCTCGACCTGGGAGCTTTGAATGGGCTATAAAAGAAAGCTCCGGACAATAAACAAGGCTGTTTTTCTGAGGAAACACGAGTGGTCTGCCTTATGTTACGTCTCAGACATGGGAACACCGTGGCATCAAGATGTCTTGCTATTTTGTGAAATCAGGAGGAACGTCAATAAGACTTTTACATTGGACTTCCAGAGGGCAGACTTTGGCCTGTTTCGGAGACTTGTTCAGAGAGTTCCTTGGGAAGCAGCCCTTAAAAACAAAGGAGTCCAGGAAAAGTGGGCATGCTTCCAAACAGAGATCTTGAGGGCACAGGAGCAGGGCGCCCCTGGGTGCCGAAAGATGAGTCGACGAGGCAAATGCCCAGCCTGGATGGGCAAGGAGGTTTTGGAGGAATTTAGGAATAAAAGGAGGATGTATCATCTTTGGAAGGAGGGTCGGGTCTCTCCGGAAGAATTTAAGGGGGCTGCTAAAGCATGTAGGAAAAAAAAATTAGGGAGGCCAAAGCTCAGTTTGAACTTAAAATGACAACTTCTGTAAAGGGTAATAAAACTGTTTTTGCAAATACATCACTGGTAAAAGGAAGGGTAAGACCAGCCTTTGTTCTTTATTAGATGTGGGAGGGAACTGAGTAACTGCAGATCAGGAGAAGGCAGAGGTGGTTAACGCCTTCTTTGCCTCAGTCCTTAGTGGGAATGACTTGTCCCCAGGACAGCTGTCCTCCTGGGTTGGTTGATGGAGCCAGGGAGCAGAATGGGCCCCCTGTTATCCAGGAGGAGGCAGTCAGAACTGCTGAGCTGTTTAGACGTTCATAAATCCATGGGAACAGATGGGATGCAGCCCAGGGTGATGAGGGAGTTGGCAGATGAGCTTGCAAAGCCACTCTCCATCATTTACCAGCAGTCCTGGCTCACTGGTGAGGTTCCAGATGGCTGGAAGCTGCACAGTGTCACACCCATTCACAACAAGGGCAGGAAGGAGGGTCCTGGTAATTACAGGCCAGTCAGCCTGACCTCAGTACCCGGTAAGGTCATGGAACAGTTTATACCGAGTGTCATCACACAGCATCTACAGGATGGCCAGGGTATCAGACCCAGCCAGCAGGGGTTTAGGAGGGGTAGGTCATGTCTGACCAACCTGTTATACTTTTATGACCAAGTAACCCACCTGGTGGATGCAGGAAAGGCTGCGGATGTTGTCTGTTTGGACTCCAGCACGGCCTTTGACACTGCCTCCCACAGCACACTCCTGGAAGAGCTGCAGCCCACGGCTGGGACAGGAGCACTCTGAGCTGGGTTCAGAACTGGCTGGATGGCCGGCCCAGAGAGTGGTGGGGAGCGGTGCTGCATTCCAGCTGGCAGCCAGCCAGCAGTGGTGTCCTCCAGGGCTCTGTGCTGGGGCCAGCTCTGTTCAATGTTTCTATTGACCACATGGATGAGGGGATTGAGTCTTTCACCAGTAAATCTGCAGACAACACCAAGCTGGGAGTGTGTGTCGATCTGTTGGAAGGCAGGAGGGCTCTGCAGGGAGACCTGGAACAGCTGGATGGATGGGCAGAGTCCAGTAGGAAGAAGTTTAGTAAGTCCAAGTACCCACTCCTGCATTTTGGCCACAATAACCCCCTGCGGCGTTATAGGCTGGGGACGGTGTGGCTGGGCAGTGCCCAGGCAGAAAGGGACCTGGGGGGAACTGGTCGACAGCCGGCTGAACATGAGCCAGCAGTGTGCCCTGGTGGCCAAGAAGGCCAATGGCTCCTGGCCTGGATCAGCAGGAGCAGGGAGATCATTCTGCCCCTGTGCTTGGCGCTGGTCAGGGCACACCTTGAGTGCCGTGTCCGGTTCTGGGCCCTCCGTTTGGGACGGACATTGACACACTCGAGCACATCCAGAGGAGGCAACGAGGCTGGTGAGGGGCCAGGAACACAAGCCCTGTGAGGAACAGCTGAGGGAGCTGGCGGTGTCCAGCCTGGAGAAAAGGAGACTCAAGGGTGGCCTTATCACTCTACAACTTCCTGAAAGGTGGCTGTGCTCAGGTGGGGTTGGGCTCTTTCTCCAAGCAGCAACTGACAGAACCAGAGGACACAGCCTCAAGCTGCACCAAGGGAAATGTAGATTGGACGTTAGGAAAAGGTTTTTCACGGAAAGAGTGATAAAGTACAGGCATGGCCTACCCGGGGAGGTGGTGGAGTCACCGTCCCTGGACGTGTTTAAAAAAACACTGGACGTGGCACTCGGTGCCATGATTTAGTTCAAGTACTGGGACATGGGTTGGACTCGATGATCTTGAAGGTCTCTTCCAACATGGTCATTCTGTGAATTTTGTATGAATTCTGTGAATTCTGAGCAGCTTCAGGCACACAGCCTGACCAGCAATGTCAGCTGGCAAAACAAAGGTTTTGCTGAGAAATGGCCCTTTGATGAAACAAAACATTTACAGTCAGGGCAGTCCGTTTGTATAGATGGGGGTACACTCTGGGGGTACAGCCAAGGCCATGAGGTCACAGCAGGCTCTGGGGTCACAGCAGGCTGAGGTCACAGCAGGCTCTGAGGTCACAGAGGTGCCAGAGCCCCGTGGTTGCACAGCACCACAACAACCGAGCAGTCAGTCCTTGAGCACAACTGTTGCGGCAGCAGCGGCGCTGGCAGCAGTGGTGCTGACACTGGGACAGCGGTGTCAGGACAGCGGTGGCAGCAAGAGCTGCGGGACTGGCAGAGGGCAAGGCACCATGGCCCTTGCTCTGCGCCTCTTCCTCCTGCTCCTCCTGGCCGTGGCCCTGCCTGCCAGGGCTGCCCAGGCTGCTCCGCTGCAAGCGCTGGAAGCAGGTGAGCCAGCAGCCTGGCTCCCCTTTCCCGGGACAGCGCTCCCTGCTCCCCGGGAAGAACTGGGGGATGCTTTTCCCTGGGCTTTAGGGAGGGTTTCTGCTGTGGGAGGGAGAGAGACCCCGGGGACCCCGGCAGCCACATTTTCCTCTCCAGAAATGTCACACAGGGCAGGGAAAGAGGGTGAGGTGTGACCAGGAGCCAGCCCAGAGTTTCCCAAGCCCCTATGCAGCTTTGGCCATGTCCATTCAAATCTGGATCCCATAGCCATACCTGACCCCCTTGCAGTGCCCAGTTCCCCAATGCAGAAGGGATCCCAGCACACCGTGGAAATGGGTCTGGTCGCTGCTTCCCTCTAGATTTGGATCGCAAATTGAATTATTTCCAAGTGCTGATGAAGGACACTTTAAAGATCATGGAGAATGCTGGAGAGAAGTTCTAACTTTCTTTTTTTACTGACAGAATAATCAGAGTCAAGGAGGCAAGAGTTCACTCATCTGCCATTTTCATTAGGGTTAAGTCGGGGTTGAAGGATTCTGGAAGCCTTGGCCTGCTCCTTTCTGGAGCCCTGAGTGGTCCCACAGGATCGCTGTCAGTGGGAGGAAGGAGCATTTAGCTGTCCACCTTCCTCCCGTATGCATTGCCTGTGTGTGCTTCCATGAGCTCTGTGCAGCCACGGAGAAGAGCAGAGAGGGAAGGGGCCGGGCCCAGGGCTGTGCCCCGGGGCTGAGCCTTGGTGCAGCCTGAGGATCTCCAACAGCGCCACGGGAGCTGTTCTGTCCTGCCTTTCTTTGCAGCTGAAGCTGTTGGTGAAGGTGGTCCAGCTTCCCAACCCATAGCCATTACTGAGCCTCTGGGAGGTGGTGAGGGTAGGTCAAGGCCTTTCCCCCTGGGAGAGCCGCCAGCTCAGAGCCCAAAGCTCGGCCAGGGGGCCATGGCTGCAGGGGCCAGGACAGAACCATGCACGTGTGTGCCCTCGCCCTGCGCCATCCCCTCACGAGTTCTCCTGCGGCTCCGTGCTGCCCGTGCAGATCTGCAGAGATGACAGGAGCTTCTGTGGCTGTTGAGTTACAGGTGTGTCTGCAGGGAGGACTTTCCCAGGTCCTTTGGTGGATGTTGCACGCAAGCCCAGCTCCCGTCGCAGGGGTGAGTAGCGTGTCCCTGGTGACCCCACAGGCTAAACAATGATTTTGTGGGATCCATTCCTGGGAAACGGAACTATATTGCTTGAAGGTCCTCCGACGGGAAAGAACAAAGCTACAGGACACAAGAAACCCCATGGGCCATCCGAATACATGAGGCAAATGCTGAAAGGATTGCTGCAGGGAGGAAATGGTGAGAGCATTTTCCTCAGCCTTCCCCTGGGACTCAGCAGCCGGGGGCTTTCCCTGCACATCTGGACATGCCGTGCCCGGCACAGCGGGAAGGGATCCATGGCAGCCTGGCTGCCCTGCTGCTGCTTTCAATGCCTGCAGGGCTGTTTGCCAGCCTGGCCTGGCTGCAGCTTCTCCCCAGCCTCTGCAGGAAGGCATTTGGCACCAGCTGACAGGGAGCGCAAACTGCAGCATGGACCATGCACTCCCTGAGATCCCCTGCAATTTCCCAGTCCCCAGGCAGATTAGGAGGAGCAGTGGTTTGGAGGAGGGAGTGGGTCGTAGCCTACCCAGAAATTTTATAGGGATTTCCTGATCCTTAACCATGCTTGCCTTTCACAAGCATTGCCTCCTGAAGATGCCACCTCCACAATGGGCAGCAGTCCCACCTGATCCAGCTGTCCCTCTTCCTTTCTCCAGAAGTGGATGGAGAGGCTGTGCTGAAGGCTGAGTTTCCCGGAGGAAGCAGTGGCTCATTGGCAGCCTCTGCTGCAGGAAGGGAGGCGATGCCAGGCACAGTCACAGGAGGTAATTGCTGTGCCTCTGGGCCTGCTGAGCCCTGCTGAGGCTTGAGCTGCCCTCTCTGCTGCTTGGCAGTGCGGGCACAGCCCGGACAAGACCGGCACAGCCCAGAGGAATTGTTATGCTCAGGGCACTCGGGTACTGAGCAGTCCTGCTGGGGTCCCTCCGTGGGAGACACGTCCCTAAACCTGGGAGAGACTGCACGGGGTGCCCATGGTGGGGAAAGGGCAGAGGGCGAGAGCACGGCTCCAGTGTGTCCTGAGAGGGCCTGCCTATGTGCCCTTGGGCTGGGGCAGGTGTGCCAGCAGAAGGAGGGCGGGTGGTTGGTAGGACAGGAGGGAGGGAGGGAGGGAGGGCGTTGGGGAGGGATATTTGCGGCACTGCCTGCTGCAGTTTTCCCAAGGGATTAAAAGAAAGTTTCCTTTGTACAAGTGAGAGAATCCCCATGGGCCGTGGGCTGCTCCAGTTTCCTCTCCAGGGATGCTGCACTGGGCCTGCAAAGAGGATGGGGGTTGACCAGCAGCCAGCCCTGAGCTCCCCAGGCCCCTGTGCAGTTTTGGCCATCTCCATTCTCATCTGGCTCCCACAGACTTATCTGACCCCCTTGCAGTGCCCAGTTCTGTGAGTGAGTAGGGGATCCCAACACACCATGGAAATGGCTCTGATCTTTGCTCCCTTCTAGACTGGGATCAGGACACGGATTATCTGGAAGCCCTGCTGGATTATGGCTTGAGACTCTTGGGAAATGCTGGAGGCAAGTTCTCAATGTACCATCTTGACAGAATAGGCAGTGACAAGGAGGCCAGAGCTCATACATTTGCCCTTTCCCTTAAGGCACTCTCAGGGCAGATGGATTCAGGAAAATTTTACCGGCTCCCTTCTCAAGCCCTGAGGGATCCCACAGGATCGCTGTCAGTGGGAGGAAGGAGCATTTAGCTCTCCATCTTCCACCCAGGTGCAATGCCAGTGTGTCCTTCCGTGTGCTCTGTGCAGCCACAGAGAAGAGCAGAGAGGGAAGGGGCCGGGCCCAGGGCTGTTCCCCGGGGCTGTGCCTTTCGCAGCTCCTTTGCTGGCCCCAGGGAGCCTGAGCTGCTCCTGCTGCTGCTGCCAAGCCCTGGCCCAGGCTGGGGCTGGGTTTAGAGCTGCTGGCAGCTCCAGGGAGTCCTTTCTCCCCTGACTGCCCTGCAAGGGGCTCCTTCCATCCCAGTGTGGGGCCACTGACGGCACGTGGTCCCCCTGCCCCTGCTCCTGAGTGGAAGGCAGAGCTGAGGGAGTGCCTTGGAGGGCACCAATCACCCAGGGGCACTCACTGCCACTCTGGCCCAAAGGAGAATCTTCAGCAGAGTCACAAGAGCTGCTCTGTCCTGCCTTTCTTTGCAGCTGAACCTGTTGGTGAAAGTTATCTGGCTTCCCAACCCACGTTCAGGATTGAGCCTCTGGGAGATGGTGAGGGTAGGTCAAGGCCTTTCCCCCTGGGAGAGCCGCCAGCTCAGAGCCCAAAGCTCAGCCAGGGGGCCATGGCTGTAGGTGCCAGGACAGAACCATGCACGTGTGTGCCCTCGCCCTGCGCCATCCCCTCACGAGTTCTCCTGCGGCTCCGTGCTGCCGGTGCAGATCTGCAGAGATGACAGGAGCTTCTGTGGCTGTTGAGTTACAGGTGTGTCTGCAGGGAGGACTTTCCCAGGTCCTTTGGTGGATGTTGCACGCAAGCCCAGCTCCCGTCGCAGGGGTGAGTAGTCTGTCCCTGCTGACCCCACAGGCTAAACAATGATTTTGTAGGATCCATTCCTGGGAAACTGAACTCCTTTCTGTTAAGGTTCTTCAACAGGATACAAGAAACCCAAAGGAGAGAAGGAATTGCTTGACTTAAACTATGTCCTGAAAGTTGTGGTGAAGGAACTGCGGAAAGGACAAGGTGTGTCTAGGTCCCTGGGCCTTTCCCTGGGACTCAGCAGCCGGGGGCTTTCCCTGCACATCTGGACACGCCGTGCCCGGCACAGCGGGAAGGGATCCAGGGCAGCCTGGCTGCCCTGCTGCTGCTTTCACGGCCTGCAGGGCTGTTTGCCAGCCTGGCCTGGCTGCAGCTTCTCCCCAGCCTCTGCAGGAAGGCATTTGGCACCAGCTGACAGGGAGCGCAAACTGCACCATGGGCCATGCACTCCCTGAGATCCCCTGCAATTTCCCAGTCCCCAGGAAGATCAGGAGGGGTGGTGGTTTGGAAAAGAGAGAGCCCTGTCACAGCCCCAAGTGCCCGGGCCTTATCCCGATTCTTATCCATGTCTTTGACAAGTATTGCCTCCTGAAGTTTCCACCTTCCCGATGTGTAATGGCTCCATCTGATCCAGCTGTGCCTCTTCCTTTCTCAAGGGATGGACAGAGAGGCTTTATGGAAGGCAGCATTTCCTGAAGGGAGGGAGGCGATTCCAGGCATGGGCACAGTCACGGGAGGTAATTGCTGTGCTGGGCTCAGCCCTTGGTGAGGCTGTGTGGCAGAAGCTCTTCCCCAAGGCCCTGACCTGTGTGAGAGGGTCTGACTGTTCCTTGGCCTGCCTGAGCTGACCGAGCAGAGATAGGCAAGAAGGGAGAGTTGTGGCCCTGCCTGCTGCAGATTACCTCAGGGATTTAGTGGCGGTTTCCCCTGTGGGAGGGACAGAACCACCATGGGCCCCGGGCAGGTCCAGCCACTCCTCCAGGGATGTGGCACAGGGCCTGCAAAGAGGGTGGAGAGTTGCCAGGAGCCAGTCCAGAGCTCCCCAGGCCCCTGTGCATCTTTGGCCATGGCCATTCACATCTGGCTCCCATGGCCTTACCCGACCCCCTCGCAGTGCCCATTTCCCTGAGGCAGAGGGGGACTCCAGCACACCATGGAAATGGTTCTGATCTCTGCTCCTCTCTAGATTGGGATCGTGACATGGCTTATCTGGGAGGCCTAGCAAAAGACAGTGTGAAATCCATGGAAAATTCTGCAGGCAAGTTCTCAATGTCCTTTTCCTGAGAGAATAATCAGTGTCAGTGTGGCAAGACCTCACTCATGTACCATTTACCTTAACGGTCTGAAGGTTGTTGAGACTGGGAAAATGTGCCCTGCTCCCTTCGGGAGCCCTGAGTGATCCCACAGGATCGCTGTCAGTGGGAGGAAGGAGCATTTAGCTGTTCATCTTCCACCCGTGTTCAATGCCAGTGTGTGCTTCCATGTGCTCTGTGCAGCCACGGAGAAGAGCAGAGAGGGAAGGGGCCGGGCCCAGGGCTGTGCCCCAGGGCTGAGCCTTGGTGCAGCCTGAGGATCTCCTACATGGCCACGGGAGCTGTTCTGTCCTGCCTTTCTTTGCAGATACCCCTGTTGGTGAAAGTGATCTGGCTTCCCAACCCACGTTCAGGATTGAGCCTCTGGGAGATGGAGAGGGTAGGTCAAGGCCTTTCCCCCTGGGAGAGCTGCCAGCTCAGAGCCCAAAGCTGGGCTGCAGGTGCCAGGACAGAACCATGCACGTGTGTGCCCTCGCCCTGCGCCATCCCCTCAGGAGTTCTGCTCAGGCACAGCAGCTGTTTGGAGGTGGGAGGGTACTGGCCCAGTCTCAAAAACCCCGATGTTTTTCTGATCCTTAACCATGACTTTGAAAAGCTTTGCCTCCTGAAGATGCCCCCTCCCTGAATGGTGGATGATTCCACCTGATCCTGCTGTCCTTTTTCCTTTCTCAAGTGATGCACACAACATCTCTGCAGAAGGAGGCGCATCCCGGAGGAAGCAGTGGCTCAGTGCCCACCTCTGCTGGAGGAAGGAAGGCGCTGCCAGGCACGGGCACAGGCACAGGAGGTAATTGCTGTGCCGGGCTCAGCCCTCAGCGGGGCTGTGTGGCAGCAGCTCTTCCCCCAGGCCCTGCCCTTGCACGGCATGGCAGCAGCCAAAGCTGGAGGCGCCTCGGCTTTGAGGCCTCTGGAGCTCGTTCCCAGCCCAGGGGAATCGGGACTCGGGCACCAAGGCCCCTCCCGCGGCAGCTGCTCCCGCAGCTGGCCCTGAGTGCCCAGAGGCCCAAGGCACAGGAGCAGCCCCGAGGGGGAGCCCTGCTGCGAGCCCAGGGCCAGAGCCAGCCCTGGCTCCTGACTGGGCAGGGGCTGCACTGGCTCCTGACAGGGCCTGACTCTGTCCCCTGGGGCTGGGGGAGCTGTCACGGGGCAGGGAGGGCCAGGGCTGGCAGGGGCTGCTCAGGGATGGGTTTGGCCCGGGTCCCTCCAAGCAGCGACTGCCCAAGCAGCTGCGCTGGCCCCGGGCTCTCCTCCCGGCCGGCTGGGCTTTGCTGGGTGGCACAGCCTGTGCCGAGGGGCGGCAAGGTGCCTGCAGGCCCCAGCTCTGGGGGAAGCAGAGAACGTCCTGGCCATATCCACCATGCTGCCAGCTCAGCAGTGCAGCACAGCGCTGGCTCACGCTCCCCATTGCTCCCACAGATGCAGCCGGCACCACAACACGGGTTCCCGATTCCCAGAACGGCCTCAGACATGGCTGCTATTGGGAAACACACTGTTTGCTACAGTTAATGGCAGGTCTGCTTTTTTTGGAGCTGGTCTTTATTTTATGCTGTGTTGGAATCTGGTGTTGCTGGAAGAGAAAATGGTGAGTGTTTATATCACCTCTCCCTCAAACAGCTTCTTTTAAAAGGCTAATATAGATGGGAAACATTTCCAGTGAGGCTGCAGTGGAGTTGTGGCCGGTCCGTGGTTGTCCAAAGAGCTCTGCTGAGGGTTCTGCTGCTGCCCAGTGCTTTCATTGGCCTCTTCATTGCTGGGCCTTGTCCTGGGGGGCCCGCTGGGGCTGCAGCCAGTGCTGGCTCCCACTGAGGCTGCCTGGCCAAGAGCAGCCCCAGGGGCACAGGGCAGAGGCAAGGCAAGGTGGGGAGGAGAAAGAGCGGGGACGAGATTGCCCTCAATAGGCAGACGCGCTCTGGGGCCCGCTCCTGGCCAGGGAGCCTGCCCAGAGCCGTCCCCTGCTCGCCGGGGCCTTGAGGGGCAGCTGTCCAGCTGGGCCAAGCTGTGCCAGCCGCTCCAGCCGTGCTGGGGAGCCTTGCCAGCTCTGGGCCCTGCTGTGCAGGAGGGTCCCAGTGTGCCACTGGCAGCCGGGGGCCTCAGCCGCTCCTCTCTTTCCACAGTCACCCCTCTGGACAGGAGATGGAAGAGGGTGGCTGCACCTCACTCCAGACAGCCTGAGCAGCATCTCCAGCAGTAATAAGGGCCTGGTCAGCCCTTTCAAGTGTTCTGAGAAGAGGAGCCCAGAACATCCGTCTATGAGGAAACCTGCTGTGACCCTGTAGATCCCTCTGCCAGTTCTCTCCCCATAGGTGTACTAGTCAGTGTTTTCATGGTTTATGTGTTCGTGTCTGTCCTGGGGTGACAGGACATTTTCATGCTTTGTATCCCAACCGTGTATTCCTGTTCCCGTGCTCTCAGTTTGTTTTGTCTATAGCCGTGTCCCTCCCCCGGCTGCTTGCTCTGGCTTGCTGCTGCTAGCTTTAGGCTTGCTTTGCTTGCTTTGCTTGCTTTGCTGTCTTTTTTTTTTTTTTTTTTTTCGTGTTTTGTTTTGTTTTTTCTTTGCTTGCCTTATTTTGCCATTTTTCTGTTTTTGTTTTTCCCTTCCTTCCTTCCTCCCCTTCCCTGAAGACATCGGACCTGCTTGGGACCTTGATTCGGGAACGTCAAGGACCTCCTCCGGAGTCTGCATTACAGAGCTCAGCACCCTCCTCAGCAGACTGCCCAAGCCGTTCGGCCTCTCTCGGACTGGTGAAAACGTTTGTTGTCATCTCAGGCTGCTTTTCTTGTGCTGGGGAGTGGTTTTTTTTGTTCTTGCTTAATAAACAAGTTTTTTCCACTTTTCCTCCGAGGAAATTCCTCCCGAACCCGGTGGTGGGGGGGAGGAGTTGTGGAGGTTTGTTTCCTTTAAGGGGCTCCTTTGGAGATTTCCCTCTAATTTGTCCTAAAGCAGGACAATGTCTTATGTGGTTTTGCAATTGCTTAGTTAGTTATCTAATGTTAGTCAGTTCAGTTGGTTCGTTCTATGTACCCCTATTTCTGTCCCTCACAGCTGGTATCTCCCAAGTTGTTTACCCCAAGGTTTCCCTCCACTTGCCTGTCCCTCCGCCTGCCAATCTGCTGCTCCTCCCCAGTTATCCTCATAGAGCGATGCCAGTCTGAGTGGCAGAGCCCAGCCGCCTTGTCAGTCTTTATCCCCCCACCCAGTTTTCCCAGAATGTTGCCTGTCAGTTACCCTCTACCCCATAGATGATTTGTCCCTGAGACCTTGTCCCTCCCTTGTTTAGTCCCCATTGGTTGCTGTCTGTCCCACACTCCTCCCCAAGATTTCCCCCCCTGGTTGTTCCCAGAGCACTCCTTTACACGCCTGCACCCTTTATGAGTTGTTACAGAGTATTGTTTCAGTTGGCACTTGCCCCTGACCCCCGTCAGGAATAAAGTTTCCTTGGCAGGTCACACAAGTGTCCTCCTCCTCGTTTCTTTGTTTCGGGATCCTCCTCGTTCACCCTGGCAGCTTCCCCCACGCAGCTGCCCACACCCCTACCAGCCGCTCTCATCTGAGACTCTGGAGTGGCCACTCTCGTGGCTCTCCCCGGCCCCCAAAGGGACCTGCTAGCCGGTGCCATCCCGTCTCTGTGGCCGCAGCCTGGGAGCGACACATGGGTATCCCCAAGCTGCAGCCATCTGTTTTTGATCTCCCTCTGTCCCATGCCAGCCCATGCCCAAGTGGTTTTAGAAATCCCAGTGTCAGCCCAGCACCCTCCAGCCTTGTTGAGACCAACATGGCCCTTCCTCTGCCCCTGAGCCCCCTGGCCCTGCCCTCTAAACACCACTGAAGGTAACCCCCCGCCCCTGCCGGGGTGGGTGATGGCCCCTTCTTCTGTTGCAATAAGGAGATGGGGCTGTCACCCCAGTGCCCGGGTGGTACCACCAGCAAAGCCCAGCCGGCACCAGCCCTGGCTGAGCACCATGCCCACGAGCAGCCGTGGATGCCCACGGTGAGGGCAGGCAGGAGCCAGGCAGAGGCTGCTGTGAGCAGCAGCGGGGCCCCGAGGGGCTGGGGCAGCCCATGGGGCAGGCAGCAGCATGGGGCTCCTGAGAGAAAGCAACCCCATTTTGTCTTTGTTTTTCATTTTTGGAAATTAGAAATTTTTAGAAATATTTCAAAATATATTTTCTGCAGAGAGACGCCCCAAATATTTCTTCCAATTACTATAGTAGTTAAGGATTTTACAAGGTAGTTTTAGAATCTTGAAAAAGAGACCCCATTTTGTCTTTGCTTTTCATTTTTAGAAATATTTGGAAATATTTTTTGAAGAGAGAAATCCCCAAATGTTTCTTCCCTTTTTCCACAACACCTTCATATTTTTGAAAGTAGTGTTACAGTTCTGGAAAATCGGCTCCACTTAGACAATAAAAAATTAAAATTGCATTTAATTGGTAATCTTTACACTGGGAAGAACTAAGGCACCCCAAGACACCAAGCCTGCTGCAGAGGCTCTTTTCCCATGGGAGCTTTTTTACCTAGCCACAACCAAACTATCTAAAACCTTTTCCCAGATATTTCCTGAGATTTCTGACAAGCTCAGCTCTTAGTCTTCAGAGGCAAACTTTGAGCACAGTGGGAATCTCTTCAAGTCACCATCTCTGCTTCTGCAACAACTGCCTCAGTTCTAGAGCAGGGGCTTCTCTCAGCTTCCTGCTGGCCCCGGGCTCTCCTCCCGGCC
Organism: Anomalospiza imberbis; assembly: GCF_031753505.1. NCBI lineage: Eukaryota > Metazoa > Chordata > Aves > Passeriformes > Viduidae > Anomalospiza > Anomalospiza imberbis. The sequence continues at coordinate 272,210 of NW_027100426.1, read as the reverse complement.
GGCTGGGCTTTGCTGGGTGGCACAGCCTGTGCCGAGGGGCGGCAAGGTGCCTGCAGGCCCCAGCTCTGGGGGAAGCAGAGGACGTCCTGGCCGTATCCACCGTGCTGCCAGCTCAGCAGCGCAGCACAGCGCGGGCTCACGCTCCCCACTGCTCCCACAGATGCTGCCGGCCCCACAACACTGGGGGATGCCCAGGAGGGAATTGGTTTCTGTCAGGGAACACGCTGCTGGCTAGGGTTAATGGCAGGCCTGGCTTTTCTATGGCATGCAGGTGATGGGGGGACCCCTGTAAGGCTGGCAGACGACCGGGCTCCGTCATGGGGCCCACGAGGTGGCGGGGGGTGTTGTGGGTGCAGGGTTTTGCAGTAAGACATGCGGGGCTTTGGGTTCTTTTGTAAGCAGTGCACGTGGCAGGGGTTCCTCATGAGGTTCTTAGGCGATTTGGGATCTCTGCTGTGGCATACAGGTGACTGGAGACCTCTGTAAGGCTGGCAGGGCCTTGAGTTCCTCGTCATTAACGTGGCGGGTTAGTGCTCGCCGTCAAAGCCTGGAGAGGAGCTGAGTCCTTCCGAAGGTGGGCAGGAGGCTGGGCTCTTCTGTGAGGCACACAAGGCTGGCTTGGGGTTTCTGCATTGGTGTGCACGGATTCCTCGTGAGGCACACAGGGCTCTTTTGGGGTCTCTGCTTTGGTGTGCAGGGATCCCTCAGGAGGTGTGCACCGGGGTTAAACTAGAGGGGGTTTTTCAGTTTTCTCAGCACAGCAAAGGGACACTCCCGGTCGAGGTGCTGCAAAGTCAGCAGGAAGCTTCCTGCAAAGCCTTGGGCCCGGCCTGCGGGTCCGGCGGGCAACCGGAGCCCATCCTTGGGGGCCGGGCGGGGTTTCCGGTATCCGCCGCGCCCTTGTCGGGCCAGCTCCGGCCCCGGCGGTGAATGGCCGCGGCCCCGGGCTCCGATGGGGCTGCTGAGCAACGCCGGGGGCACGACAAGGGCCTCGCTACGCCCTGGCCTTGTGCTGCAGCCAAACACCTTTACAGCCACGGCGGTTCTCTGGGGCACAGGAGGCTACAAGTCAGGCCGTGCCTTCTCGCATGGACGAAGGAGCTCCTTGCATTGCCCAGTTCCCTAAACCACGCAGGGAACCCAGCACAGCATGAAAACGGTTCTGGACTGCGCTCCCGTCTACACTGGGATCGAGATATGGATTGACTGAAAGTGCTGGCCAGTCACAGTGTGAAGATCATGGTGCATGCTGGAGCAACTTCTCCATGTCCCTTTCCTGACAGAACAATCACGGATTATTAATTCTGGCCAAGAGCAGCCCCAGGGGCACAGGGCAGAGGCAAGGCAAGGTGGGGAGGAGAAAGAGCGGGGACGAGATCGCCCTCGAAAGGCAGACGCGCTCTGGGGCCCGCTCCTGGCCAGGGAGCCTGCCCAGAGCCGTCCCCTGCTCGCCGGGGCCTTGAGGGGCAGCTGTCCAGCTGGGCCAAGCTGTGCCAGCCGCTCCAGCCGTGCTGGGGAGCCTTGCCAGCTCTGGGCCCTGCTGTGCAGGAGGGTCCCAGTGTGCCACTGGCAGCCGGGGGCCTCAGCCGCTCCTCTCTCCACAGGAGCGCCTCTGCAGCTTCACAAAACCGGCCAAAACCTTCAGTCAGGGCAAACTGTACCTGTCATCCTGCATCTCGAAGCCCATGTCCATTGTCCCTGCCACATGTGTATTATTATTGCTCAGGACATGCTGCCACCACCACCACCCAGAACAAGACCCTCTGTCCCCGATTGCGCTGGCCCTGTTCACCAGCCAGGACAGGAGGCGCAGCCCTCCTGACAGGGAAGGGCCTGAGTCCAGCAACGTCTTTGTGCTTCAGCTCAGGTGTCTGTGTGCTGCCACCAGCACTGGCAGAGCTGCTTGTCTGGGCACGGCCAGGGTGGGCAGGCAGCAGCCCCACATGGGGCTCCTGAGAAAAAGGGACCCCATTTTGTCCTTGTTTTTCATTTTTACACATTAGAAATTTTTAGAAATATTCAGAAATATTTTTTTGTGGAAAAAAATCCTCAAATAGTTCTTCCTTTATTCCACAGAAGCTCAGTATTCTTCAAAGTAGATTTAGAATTCAGAATAATTTAGAACACTTTTAAACTTCTAGAATAAAAACTAAAATTACATTTAATTGGTCATCTTTACTCTTAGAAGAACTAATTCATCCCAAGACACCCAGCATACTGGAGAGGCTCATTTCCCACTGGTGATTTGTACCTTGTGGCAGCAACCAACTTAAAACCTTTTCTCAGTTATTTTCCGGGATTTCTGACAAGCTCACCTCTCAGTCTTCAGAGGCAAACTTTGAGCACAGCGGGAATCTCCTGCTGTGCAGGAGGGTCTCTCTGTTCCAGCTGCAACTGGGGCCTCAGCCTCCTCCTCTCTCAAACGGCATCCCTCTGCAGCTTCACAGGAACGGCCAAACACCTCAGTCTGGGAGAACTGGACCTGTCATCCTGCATCTCTGTGCCACACACTAAAGATACCACACACTAAATTGCACTCGAGATCAACAGAAGGGGGGAGAGGCCCAAGCAACACCTCAGATGAGGTTGAGCAAAGCTTTATATGGCTTCCATTTTTTGAATAGCTCATTTGCAGAACCTAATCCTCCAGTTTTTAGGCACTTTTCAAATAGCACACAGGCAAAATTGGAAGAATATCCTCCAGTTTTAATCAGAAACCCTGAGACAGGACAAATTGAAGGACCATTGCCACTAGCAACCTGGGGCAAAGGCTATGCTTGTGTTTCCACAGGTGCCGGACCTAAGTGGGTCCCAGCAAGAAACGTGAAACCATATCACACACAAGAGCTCACCGACAATTCCACGAGCAGGGAAACGAGCACACCGACGTGAGCCGCACAGAGACTGTGGTTCATGCCAGACATTTCCTGTTCAACACACAAAAACTACAAATCTTGAGTTTTATGTTGATGCTTGGGCTGTGAAAATTGTTAATATCACAGAGCTCTTTTGGCAAAAGCGTGGTGTGCATCGTGTTGAAAAGAATTCAACTATATCCAAATTTGTAAAAATTGACTGTTAGAGGGTCAGTTTAGAGCCTTAGAGTTAGCCAGTCCCTAAACAAATGCTAAAAGATTTGTGTGAGAACCATATGAGAAAGCTTTTACCAAAAAGCAGCTGAACAAGAACATAGAGTTTGATCAAATGATATACTGGCACTTATTTGTTTTACTTACTTACTTTTACAGTGCAGCTATGTCTGTAGATCAGCTAAAAATGAATGTTTAGGTTGCTTTAGCCAAGTCAGCAGGCTCGGACACCACGTCTGACCAATTGGAACCCAGACAAACCCTTTGCGACCCGTTTAGTCAGTGTACTGATACCAGTTAAGAGTGGCCAGTAGCTGATTGTGACAAATATTAATGTGAAGCTACCAACGCGACAAAGCACATAATCAATTAACATCCTTAGGCCCCTGATCTTCTTAAAGCACCCCCTGAACCTCAAGTATTCGAAGTTCTTGCTTCTTTAGCAATAGAATTTTGTGCTGAGTTTCAGTACCAGGGAGATCCACAATTAAGTGTTACGCCCCATCATCCTGGATACACAGCAGCTCAAGTTTGTGGTGCAATTGCACTACCCCAGTGCCCTCTAAGGGTATGAGTCCCCACAGCAACTGCCAAAAAGACATTGGCTCATTTATAGAAATCGAGCCTAACAGGGCATTCCCTGAAAAGTTAAAGGCAGCCCACGTACCCATGTAGCATCAGACAGCTCACTGAAATGGCACCTACCGAATGGTAAAAAAATATCAAGAGAAAACATAGAAAAAAAAAGATTTACCCATCATTATAAAGAAAACTGTAATAACAATTTCAGTCCCTGGGGCCCTGCAAAACGAATTACAGCAGCTTTATTTCTACCTCAAATTGCCTCAAGTAAAGCATTACAACTATTCTACCAATTAGGGCGTTAGTCAAGAAGTCAGTACTACTTCCATTACAATTAGCGATATCATGACAGATGTTAGTGCTGTCAAACATACAACCTTACAAAACAGAACCACCATCAATTTTCTTGTACGAGCATATAGACATAGTTGTGAAGATTTTGAAAGACTGTGGTATATAAACTTATCTGACCATTCAGTGTCCATCCACAAACAACTTCAGAAACTGAGAGATTTGACAAATCAAATTAAAATAAATGCTAGATCATAGTTAGACGACTTGTTGGAAGGATAGAGTTTGACCCCTTAGCTGAAAGTGCTTTACCACGTAAGTTTACATGCATTGTGATTATTGTCATACCAATGTTAGTGCTAGTGCCTTATGTACTTCACTGTGTACAACAAATGATGAACAAGACCACCAAAGAAGTTTTTTCCTTCCAAGAGAGAGGGGGAAATGTGGGAAATGGATTTGTAGAAAGTTCTCAGGGCCTGACAGAAGGCCCACACTCTATGCATCTATATACAAACTCTGAGGTAAGAAATGCTGACTTAGAAATGCCATGGAATAGGACATAGAGATTGTTAAGAGAGAAATAGAGCTAGAAAAAACTTTCAATAAATGGCCTTACAAATAAGACTAGATGCTTTAGAGAAATAAAACTATGAAAGATGCATTGTATTTGGACCCACAAGGGGTAGTTTTAGATGACTGGCTTTAAGGCATCTACAGCATGGCGTGGCAAAAAGCTGATAGGCCAAGAAATGCTTATAGTCTTTTGTAATTAAGAACGAGTCAGCTTCTGGGTGTGATAGTGTGAATCATAACATCTGCAATGTTTCACTCTTCTCATGAGACTGAAAATGGAATATAAGGTTTTAAAACGCCCCTCAGTTACCCCATCTCTGGGTCAGAAAAGAGCATTGCCTGACACTCCTCCAGTGGCATGTCCAGGAAAAGCCGGAAGCCATCAGTACGTGCTTGCCTTGAGAAAAATGGAATGAGGCTGGACTCAGAAGGAAGTCCTTCATAGCCTGAGAGATGAGCTCAGAGCCTGACAGAGACTGGGCCGGCGGCACCCCCGGATCTCTTACGAGCAGAGTGGGGATTTGCCCCCCAGGCCTCATCTGTTCACCCAGGGACACATGGTGAATGCACACACACAGGAGATGGCTCAGCCCTGTTGCCGCTCCCTGACTGTCATGTTTGGATCCCTCAAAAGGCATGCCGGGGCTTTGGGTCACCTCTGTGCTGTGCAGGGGGCTGGGGACACCCAAAGTTGTGCAGGGAATTTGAGGTACCGCCAAAGGTGTGCAGAGGGCGAGGGACACCTGCAAATTGAGCAGGGGTTGGGGGTCTCTTGAGAGGCACAAAGGGGGATTTTAGGGTGGCTGAGGACACCCATAAGATGTGCAGTGGATTTGGGTGCCACCAAAAAGCATGCAGCTACCCTGATGGCTTGTGTTGCATTATTTTTGTAAGCTACGGCATCAAGCCCTTCACTTTTTCAATACAGACCAAAGATCAGGACAGCCCACAGCGCAGACTCAGTGTCAGCGTGGCAGGGCTGCTACTGCCTGCAATAGTGGGAATCACCCACATGAGTTGAATTTTGGACTTGACATTGCTGTTGCATGTAGAACCACAAAATGTCTCATTTATTCAATGCTGTAGAATGCAGTTCTTGTGAAAAAATCTATATTGCACAGAGCTTCCGGGAGGGACATACTCTCCTCCCTGGAAGGGCACCTCTTGAGATCCACTTCCACTAAATCCAGCCGCAGCCTTGAGGTCACAGCAGGCTCTGAGGTCACAGAGGTGCCAGAGCCCCGTGGTTGCACAGCACCACAACGACCGAGCAGTCAGTCCTTGAGCACAACTGTTGCGGCAGCGGCGGCGCTGGCAGCAGTGGTGCTGACATTGGGACAGCTGTGTCAGGACAGCGGTGGCAGCAAGAGCTGCGGGACTGGCAGAGGGCAAGGCACCATGGCCCTTGCTCTGCGCCTCTTCCTTCTGCTCCTCCTGGCCGTGGCCCTGCCTGCCAGGGCTGCCCAGGCTGCTCCGCTGCAAGCGCGGGGAGCAGGTGAGCCGGCAGCCTGGCTCCCCTTTCCCGGGACAGCGCTCCCTGCTCCCCGGGAAGCACTGGGGGATGCTTTTCCCTGGGCTTTAGGGAGGGTTTCTGCTGTGGGAGGTAGAGAGACCCTGGGGACCCTGGGCAGCCCCATTTTCCTCTCCAGAAATGTCACACAGGGCAGGGAAAGAGGGTGGGGAGTGATCAGGAGCCAGCCCAGAGCTTCCCAAGCTGCTGTGCAGCTTTGCGCATGTCCATTCAAATCTGGATCCCTTAGCCTTACCTGACCCCCTTGCAGTGCCCAGTTCCCTAATGCAGAAGGGGATCCCAGCACACCATGGAAATGGGTCTGGTCGCTGCTTCCCTCTAGATTTGGATCGCGAATTGAATTATTTACAACTGCTGGTGAATGGCACTTTAAAGGTCATGGAGAATGCTGGAGGCAAGTTCTGAATTTCCCTTTTTACTGACAGAATAATCAGAGTCAAGGAGGCAAGAGTTCACTCATCTGCCATTTTCATTTTCATTAAGGTTAAGTCAGGGTTGAAGGATTCTGGAAGCCTTGGCCTGCTCCCTTCGGGAGCCCCGAGTGATCCCACAGGATCGATGTCGGTGGGAGGAAGGAGCATTTACCTGTCCATCTTCCTCCCGTGTGCAATGCCAGTGTGTGCTTCCGTGAGCTCTGTGCAGCCACGGAGAAGAGCAGAGAGGGAAGGGGCCGGGCCCAGGGCTGTGCCCCAGGGCTGAGCCTTGGTGCAGCCTGAGGATCTCCTACAGCGCCACGGGAGCTGTTCTGTCCTGCCTTTCTTTGCAGCTGAAGCTGTTGGTGAAGGTGGTCCAGCTTCCCAACCCACGTTCAGGATTGAGCCTCTGGGAGATGGTGAGGGTAGGTCAAGGCCTTTCCCCCTGGGAGAGCCGCCAGCTCAGAGCCCAAAGCTCGGCCAGGGGGCCATGGCTGCAGGTGCCAGGACAGAACCATGCGCGTGTGTGCCCTCGCCCTGCGCCATCCCCTCACGAGTTCTCCTGCAGCTCCGTGCTGCCGGTGCAGATCTGCAGAGATGACAGGAGCTTCTGTGGCTGTTGAGTTACAGGTGTGTCTGCAGGGAGGACTTTCCCAGGTCCTTTGGTGGATGTTGCACGCAAGCCCAGCTCCCGTCGCAGGGGTGAGTAGTGTGTCCCTGCTGACCCCACAGGCTGAGCACTGGCTTTGTGGGATCCATTCCTGGGAAACGGAACTATGTTGCTCTAAGGTCCACCAACGGGAAAGAACAAAGCTACAGGACACAAGAAACCCCATGAGCCATCCCAACACATGAGGCAAATGCTGAAGGAAATGCTGCCAACAGGACAAGGTGTGTCTATGTCCCTCCGCCTTGCCCTGGGACTCAGTAGCCGGGGGCTTTCCCTGCACATCTGGACATGCCGTGCCCGGCACAGTGGGAAGGGATCCATGGTGGCCTGGCTGCCCTGCTGCTGCTTTCACGGCCTGCAGGGCTGTTTGCCAGCCTGGCCTGGCTGCAGCTTCTCCCCAGCCTCTGCAGGAAGGCATTTGGCCCCAGCTGACAGGGAGCCCAAACGGCAGCATGGGCCTGAGATCCCCCACAATTTCCCAGTCTCCAGGCAGATTAGGAGGGGTGCCTGTACGGAGAAGGGAGGGACCTGGCCCACCCAAAAAGTTTATAGGGATTTCCTAATTCTTAACCATGTCTTTGGCAAGCCTTGCCTCCTGAAGTTGCCACCTTCCCAGTGGGGAACAGCCCCACCTGATCCAGCTGTCCCTTTTCCTTTCTGCAGAAGTAGATGGAGAGGCTGTGCTGAAGGCTGAGTTTCCCGGAGGAAGCAGTGGCTCATTGGCAGCCTCTGCTGCAGGAAGGGAGGCGATGCCAGGCACAGTCACAGGAGGTAATTGCTGTGCCTCTGGGCCTGCTGAGCCCTGCTGAGGCTTGAGCTGCCCTCTCTGCTGCTTGGCAGTGCGGGCACAGCCCGGACAAGACCGGCACAGCCCAGAGGAATTGTTATGCTCAGGGCACTCGGGTACTGAGCAGTCCTGCTGGGGTCCCTCCGTGGGAGAGATGTCCCTAAACCTGGGAGACACTTCACGGGGTGCCAATAGTGGGTGCAAAACTCCAGTGTGTCCTGAGAGGGACTGGCTATGTGTCCTGTTGGGTCAGGGGAGCAATTCCCGGGGAAAGAGGAATAGAGACAGAGAAGAAGTTCAGGATGGAGAGAGAGATGGCAGGAGGGAGGGAGGGATGATTATGGTGCTACCTGCTGCATTTTTTCACTGGTGCTTTAGCAAGACTTTCAGCTGTGGGAGTGAGTGAGCCCCTGTGCCCCCTGGGCTGGTCCAGCCACCCCTCCAGGGATGTTGCACTGGGCCTACAAAGAGGATGGAGAGTGACCAGGAGCCAGCCCAAAGCTCCCCAGGCCCCTGTGCACCTCTGGCCGTGTCTATTGCCACCGGGCTCCCACGGCCGTACCCAACTGCCTTGCAGTGCCCAGTTCCCGAAGGCTGAAGGAGACCCGTGCACACCATGGAAATGGTTCTGATCTGTGCTTCTTTCTAGATTGGGATCGCCGATTGCATTATCTGGATGCCCTGCTGGGTGATGCCCAGAAACTCTTGGAGAATGCTGAAGGCAAGATCTCCATGTGCTTTTCCAAACAGTGTCAATGCCCTAGCATCACTACAGGTGTCAGGACAGAACCATGCACGAGTGTGCCCTCACCCTGCGCCATCCACTAAGCGCTCCTGCGGCTCAGGCCTGTTTGGAAAAGGGCCAGCCCTGGCCCTGCCCCAAAAGCTATGACATTTTCTGAACCTTCTGCATATATTTGACAAGCATGACGTCCTGAAGATGCCAGCATCCAAATCAGGATCTCTTCCATCTGATCCTGCTGTCCTTTTTCCTTTCCCAAGTGATGGACCAAACATCTCTGCAGAAGGAGGCGCATCCCGGAGGAAGCAGTGGCTCAGTGCCCACCTCTGCTGGAGGAAGGAAGGCGTTGCCAGGCACGGACACAGGCACGGGCACAGGCACAGGAGGTAATTGCTGTGCCGGGCTCAGCCAGGCTCAGCCCTCGGCAGGGCTGTGTGGCAGCAGCTCTTCCCCCAGGCCCTGCCCTTGCACGGCCCGGCAGCAGCCAAAGCTGGAGGCACCTCGGCTTCGAGGCCTCTGGAGCTCATTCCCAGCCCCGGGGAATCGGGACTCGGGCACCAAGGCCCCTCCCGCGGCAGCTGCTCCCGCAGCTGGCCCTGAGCGCCCAGAGGCCCAAGGCACAGGAGCAGCCCCGAGCGGGAGCCCTGCTGCGAGCCCAGGGCCAGAGCAAGCCCTGACTCCTGACTGGGCAGGGGCTGCACTGGCTCCTGACAGGGCCTGACTCTGTCCCCTGGGGCTGGGGGAGCTGTCACGGGGCAGGGAGGGCCAGGGCTGGCAGGGGCTGCTCAGGGATGGGTTTGGCCCGTATCCCTCCAAGCAGCGACTCCCCAAGCAGCTGCGCTGGCCCCGGGCTCTCCTCCCGGCCGGCTGGGCTTTGCTGGGTGGCACAGCCTGTGCCGAGGGCCGGCAAGGTGCCTGCAGGCCCCAGCTCTGGGGGAAGCAGAGAACGTCCTGGCCGTATCCACCGTGCTGCCAGCTCAGCACTGCAGCACAGCGCTGGCTCACGCTCCCCATTGCTCCCACAGATGCTGCCGGCACCACAACACATGTTCCCGATTCCCAGAAGGGCATCAGAACAGGTGTCTGTAAGGGAACAGGCTGCTGGCTAGGGTTAACGGCAGGCATGCTTCTTTTGGAGCTGGTCTTTATTTTATGCTGTGTTGGAATCTGGTGTTGCTGGAAGAGAAAATGGTGGGTGTTTTGTTCATCATTCCCTCAAACAGCTTCTTTTGAAAGCCTAATGTAGACAGGGAACGTTCCCAGTCAGGCTGCAGTGGAGTTGTGGCCGGTCCGTGGTTGTCCAAAGAGCTCTGCTGAGGGTTCTGCTGCTGCCCAGGGCTTTCATTGGCCTCTTCATTGCTGGGCCTTGTCCTGGGGGGCCCGCTGGGGCTGCAGCCAGTGCTGGCTCCCACTGAGGCTGCCTGGCCAAGAGCAGCCCCAGGGGCACAGGGCGGAGGCAAGGCAAGGTGGGGAGCAGAAAGAGCGGGGACGGGTTCGCCCTCGAAAGGCAGACGCGCTCTGGGGCCCGCTCCTGGCCAGGGAGCCTGCCCAGAGCCGTCCCCTGCTCGCCGGGGCCTTGAGGGGCAGCTGTCCAGCTGGGCCAAGCTGTGCCAGCCGCTCCAGCCGTGCTGGGGAGCCTTGCCAGCTCTGGGCCCTGCTGTGCAGGAGGGTCCCAGTGTGCCGCTGGCAGCCGGGGGCCTCAGCCGCTCCTCTCTGCACAGGAGCGCCTCTGCAGCTTCACAAGACCAGCCAAACACCTCAGTCTGGGAGAACTGGACCTGTCATCCTGCACCTCCTTACCAGTGTCTATTGTCCCTTCCACCGCTGCATTACGAGCCTATTGATGGAAGTACACTGCAACTACCACCCAGAACAGGACCCTCTCTCCCAGAAGGGACTGGCCCTGCTGTCCTGCCAGGTCAAGAGGTGCAGCCCTCCAACCAGGAAATGGTTCGTCAGAAAAGTTATACTGACTGCTAAAAATGTAGGAGGTTTATTAAAAATTTATTAAAAATACAACCGGAGACTGAATACATAAAATATTAGAGTGCCCGGCGTAGAGGATTTTCCCCGTCCATGTGCTCATCCACACAATGGATGTTTTGCCTTTTAATTCTTTTGCCCTTCTTAAAGTTCTGTCCATCAACTCCTTTTTTGCTGTCCTGTGGTGGAGTTTACTTCCTTACATCTCAATTGGAGCTCAGGTGCTGCTCTTGTAACAAGGTGACCCTCTTCAATGTCCCGATCTCAGGTCGCTCCATGAGAACAACACAAAGGGGGGATAAAACAGAACTCTGTAAAACTTCTCTTAACATACATACATTATATTTGTCTTTTACTTGTGAGAGTCAACTATCACATTACTCATCTGTCACAGGCTTGATTCCAGCAACATATTTGGGCTTCAGCTCATGTGTCTGTGTGCTACCTCCAGCGCTGGCACAGCTGCTTGTCTGGTGGACAGGCAGCAGCCAGGCATGGGGTTCCCGAGGCTAACAGCAACCTCATGTTATCATTGTTTTCATTTTGAATCATTTAGATAAGTTTTTCATTTGTAGCATCTAATAAAAGATTTTCATAGAATGGAGACCCCAGATGTTTGTTCCACTTTACTTCAAGAGTTCTGTGTTTGTCAAAGGAGTTTTACAGTTGCAGATACCTAGAATCTTCTGACACTTTGGCAATACAAACATAAAAATTGCTTTTAATTCATACTGTTTACTCTTGCACAGCCGGGACAAGACCAGCCCAGCCCAGAAGAATTGTCATGCCCAGGGCACTTGGGTACTGAGCAGTCCTGCCGGGGTCCCTCTGGGGGAGACGCGTCCCAAAACCTGGGAGAGACTGCACGGGGTGCCCATGGTGGGGAAAGGGCAGAGGGCGAGAGCAAGGCTCCAGTGTGTCCTGAGAGGGCCTGGCTATGTGTCCTTGGGCTGGAGGAGCTGTCACAGGGCAGGGAGGGCCAGGGCTGGCAGGGGCTGCTCAGGGATGGGTTTGGCCCGTGTCCCTCCAAGCAGCGACTGCCCAAGCAGCTGCGCTGGCCCCGGGCTCTCCTCCCGGCCGGCTGGGCTTTGCTGGGTGGCACAGCCTGTGCCGAGGGCCGGCAAGGTGCCTGCAGGCCCCAGCTCTGGGGGAAGCAGAGAACGTCCTGGCCGTATCCACCGTGCTGCCAGCTCAGCAGTGCAGCACAGCGCGGGCTCACGCACCCCACCGAACCTGTAGAGCTTCAAAGCAAGACAGGAACACATGCCCTGAATCCACTTTGATGAATCTCAAGGATTTTCTGCTCGCAGCATGGACACAAGCAGTGCATGATAGGTACAGCATAGACTCTGTTCAGTGTGTCACTTGCCATGGCCTCTTTCACAGTCATATCCTTCCCCCTTCACATGTCCTGCCAAACACCTAAGGGAGAACTGGACCTCTAATCGCACATCTCCATGCCCATGCGTAATGTCCCTGTCACAGCTGCTTTATCAACTTGCTGCTGTGCAGATGCTGCCACAACCCAAACAAGGTCCTCTACCCCTGAAGGCACTGGCCCCGCTCTCAGGCCCTTACTGAAGGTGAGTAGGGCTTGGCCCAACTCCTCTGTTACCATAAAGACATGGAGCTGTCACCCCAGTGTCCAGGTGGTACCACCAGCAAAGCCCAGCCGGCACCAGCTCTGGCTGAGCTCCATGCCCAGGAGCAGCCGTGGATGCCCACGGTGAGGGCAGGCAGGAGCCAGGCAGGGGCTGCTGTGAGCAGCAGCGGGGCCCCGAGGGGCTGGTCGAGCCCATGCTGAGCGTCCCTGGGCTGAGGGCCCATTTCCTTCAGTGGGATCATCTGGGCCTGGAGCTCCTCCAGTGGCATGCCCAGGAAAAGAGGGAAGCCATCAAGAGCCTGTGAGTCACAGGGACAGGGTGTGGCTTCCTCCCTCCTTGGGTAGCGGGCTGGTTAAAAGAGGCCTCTAGGGAGCGCGGCGAACAGGAGCGGGCAAACAGGGCTGTGGCTCGCCTCTGAAGGGCAGTTCGCGAGGCAGTTGGCACAGGCAGGGCAAGCAGGAAGGGTTGCAGGTTTTCTTTCTAGTCAGGTTTACTGTGTGTTGTTTGCAGCGTTTCTGTTGGTTGATTGGTTTTGGGGTTACTGGTAGTAATGGTTTTTACGTGATTGACAAGTGTAGATAATACGAGTGTATGTAATCAGATGGAACCCTCCAAAAAGGATGCATCTGTCCAGACCCATTCCTGTGCAGAGTGTTTGAGCTCAGCGGTGGATTCAGGGGGAGTTGTGGAGAAAACCTGCCTGCGGTGTGAACAGGTGAACAATCTCCTTTCACTGGTGGCCGAGCTTAGGGAGCAAGTTGAAAGACTCAGGAGTATCAGCGAAAGAGAAAGGGAAATAGATTGGTGGAGTTCAGCCCTTCCATCCTTAAGGGAGGCCCAGCAAGAGTCAGAGGACTCCCATGCCTCTCACTGTCAGGCAATAGAGGGGCACCTGGTAGATGAAGGAGAGTGGGAATGGGTCCCTGCCCAGGGAGGGTATGATAAAAATTCCTCCCGACCCCCATCCCCTAGCCAGGTGCCACTTCAGAATAGGTATGCGCCCCTGGATCTAGAGACTCAGCCAGATGATTTAGAAGAAGCTTATCTGCCCAGTGAGCCTCCCAGTTATCATTAATCTATAAGATGGATCTAATATCAAAAAGATAAGAAGGGTAATAGTAGTGACTGATTCCCTTCTGAGGGGAGCAGGGGGCCCCGTACGTCGACCGAACCCACCCCACAGGGAGGTCTGCTGCCTCCCTGGGGCCCGGGGACGAAAGATCACTGAGACACTGCCTGGGCTGATTCAGTCCTCTGATTATTACCCACTGCTGATACTCCAGGCTGGCAGCGATGAGATTGAAAAGAGGAGTGTCAGGACAATTAAAAGGGACTTTAGGGCACTGGGACAAGTGGTTGATGGGACGGGGGCACAGGTAGTCCTTTCCTCAGTCCCTTTGGTGGCTGGGAAAAATGGTGAAAGGAACAGGAGAGCTCAAACTATCAATGAGTGTTGCAAGGGTTGGTGTCATCAGCAGAACTTTGGATTCTTTGATCATGGGGCAACTTTTATGGCACCTGGCCTGCTGCAACCAGATGCTCTCCATCTCTCTGTTAAAGGCTGAAGGCTTTTAGCTGATGAGCTAGCAGACCTTGTTGAGAGGGCTTTAAACTAGGTTTCAAGGGGGAAGGGGATATAGCTGGGCTCTCTGGAAGCAGGCCCAAGGATGGTAAGCCTGAGTTAGGGATGGAATCAGCAGCCCAGCTGAGGTGCATGCACACCAATGCACACAGCATGGGCAACAAACAAGAAGAGCTGGAGGCCATGGTGCAGCAGCAGAGCTGCAGAGCTATGCTATGATTGCCATCACAGAAACAGGGTGGGATGACTCACATGGCTGGAGCACTGCCCTGGATAGCTACAAGCTCTTCAGGAGAGACACGAGAGGGAGAAAAGGTGGAGGGGTGGCCCTTTATATTAGGGAGGCTTTGGACACCATGGATATTGGAACTAATTGGCAGAATGTTGAATGCCTATGGTAAGAATTAGGGGGAAGGCCAACAAGGCTGACATCCTACTGAGAGTCTGTTATCATCCACCCAGGCAGGAAGAAGAGGTGGACAACTCATTCTATGAGAGCTAGAGAATGTTTCAGGATCATCAGCCCTTGTTCTTGTAGGCGACTTCAACTTGCCAGACATCTGCTGGGAACTCAATACAGCAGAAAAAAAGCAGCCCAGGAAATCTGTAGAGTGTGTGGAGGACAACTGCTTGTTGCAGCTGGTGGGCGAGCCCCCCAGGGGAGGAACTATGTTAGATCTGCTGTTTGCAAATGGAGGTGGACTGGGGAGAGATGTGGTGGTTGGAGGCTGCTTGGGCCACAGTGATCATGAAATGATAGAATTTGTTGCATGGCAAGCTGATCTGTAGTCAGCATTAATCAAGTTATAATAAGCAGTCCAGCTCAGCTCCGTGTACCAGCCTCTGTGTTTGACTGACAGAAGCACACAGCCAGTGGGAGCTCTCCTAGGATGCAGGCATTGTATAGGTTCAGAGTCTCGGGGCACACAGATAGACCAATGAGCTGTCTCGACCTGGGAGCTTTGAATGGGCTATAAAAGAAAGCTCCGGACAATAAACAAGGCTGTTTTTCTGAGGAAACACGAGTGGTCTGCCTTATGTTATGTCTCAGACATGGGAACACCATGGTATCAAGATGTCTTGCTATTTTGTGAAATCAGGAGGAACGTCAATAAGACTTTTACATTGGACTTCCAGAGGGCAGACTTTGGCCTGTTTCGGAGACTTGTTCAGAGAGTTCCTTGGGAAGCAGCCCTTAAAAACAAAGGAGTCCAGGAAAAGTGGGCATGCTTCCAAACAGAGATCTTGAGGGCACAGGAGCAGGCCGCCCCTGGGTGCCGAATGATGAGTCGACGAGGTAAATGCCCAGCCTGGATGGGCAAGGAGGTTTTGGAGGAATTTAGGAAAAAAGGGAGGATGTATCATCTTTGGAAGGAGGGTCGGGTCTCTCCGGAAGAATTTAAGGGGGCTGCTAAAGCATGTAGGAAAAAAAATTAGGGAGGCCAAAGCTCAGTTTGAACTTAAAATGACAACTTCTGTAAAGGGTAATAAAAATGTTTTCACAAATGCATCACTGGTAAAAGGAAGGGTAAGACCAACCTTTGTTCTTTATTAGATGTGGGAGGGAACTTAGTAACTGCAGATCAGGAGAAGGCAGAGGTGCTTAACGCCTTCTTTGCCTCAGTCCTTAGTGGGAATGACTTGTCCCCAGGACAGCTGTCCTCCTGGGTTGGTTGATGGAGCCAGGGAGCAGAATGGGCCCCCTGTTATCCAGGAGGAGGCAGTCAGAACTGCTGAGCTGTTTAGACGTTCATAAATTCATGGGAACAGATGGGATGCAGCCCAGGGTGATGAGGGAGTTGGCAGATGAGCTTGCAAAGCCACTCTCCATCATTTACCAGCAGTCCTGGCTCACTGGTGAGGTTCCAGATGGTAGGAAGCTGCACAGTGTCACACCCATTCACAACAAGGGCAGGAAGGAGGATCCTGGTAATTACAGAACACTCAGCCTGACCTCAGTACCCGGTAAGGTCATGGAACAGTTTATACCGAGTGTCATCACACAGCATCTACAGGATGGCCAGGGTATCAGACCCAGCCAGCAGGGGTTTAGGAGGGGTAGGTCATGTCTGACCAACCTGATCTCCTTTTATGACCAAGGGACCCACCTGGTGGATGCAGGAAAGGCTGCGGATGTTGTCTGTTTGGACTCCAGCACGGCCTTTGACACTGCCTCCCACTGCACACTCCTGGAAGAGCTGCAGCCCACGGCTGGGACAGGAGCACTCTGTGCTGGGTTCAGAACTGGCTGGATGGCCGGGCCCAGAGAGTGGTGGGGAGCGGTGCTGCATTCCAGCTGGCAGCCAGCCAGCAGTGGTGTCCTCCAGGGCTCTGTGCTGGGGCCAGCTCTGTTCAATGTTTCTATTGACCCCATGGATGAGGGGATTGAGTCTTTCATCAGTAAATCTGCAGACAACACCAAGCTGGGAGTGTGTGTCGATCTGTTGGAAGGCAGGAGGGCTCTGCAGGGAGACCTGGAACGGCTGGATGGATGGGCAGAGTCCAGTAGGATGAAGTTTAGTAAGTCCAAGTACCCACTCCTGCATTTTGGCCACAATAACCCCCTGCGGCGTTATAGGCTGGGGACGGTGTGGCTGGGCAGTGCCCAGGCAGAAAGGGACCTGGGGGGAACTGGTCGACAGCCGGCTGAACATGAGCCAGCAGTGTGCCCTGGTGGCCAAGAAGGCCAATGGCTCCTGGCCTGGATCAGCAGGAGCAGGGAGATCATTCTGCCCCTGTGCTTGGCACTGGTCAGGGCACACCTTGAGTGCCGTGTCCAGTTCTGGGCCCTCTGTTTGGGACGGACATTGACACACTCGAGCACATCCAGAGGAGGCAACGAGGCTGGTGAGGGGCCAGGAACACAAGCCCTGTGAGGAGCAGCTGAGGGAGCTGGCGGTGTCCAGCCTGGAGAAAAGGAGACTCAAGGGTGGCCTTATCACTCTACAACTTCCTGAAAGGTGGCTGTGCTCAGGTGGGGTTGGGCTCTTTCTCCAGGCAGCAACTGACAGAACCAGAGGACACAGCCTCAAGCTGCACCAAGGGAAATGTAGATTGGACGTTAGGAAAAGGTTTTTCACGGAAAGAGTGATAAAGTACTGGCATGGCCTGCCCGGGGAGGTGGTGGAGTCACCGTCCCTGGACGTGTTTAAAAAAACACTGGATGTGGCACTCGGTGCCATGATTTAGTTCAGGTACTGGGTCATGGGTTGGACTCGATGATTTGAAGGTCTCTTCCAACATGGTCATTCTGTGAATTTTGTATGAATTCTGTGAATTCTGAGCAGCTTCAGGCACACAGCCTGACCAGCAATGTCAGCAGGCAAAACAAAGGTTTTGCTGAGAAATGGCCCTTTGATGAAACAAAACATTTACAGTCAGGCCAGTCCGTTTATATAGATGGGGGTACACTCTGGGGGTACAGCCAAGGCCATGAGGTCACAGCAGGCTCTGGGGTCACAGCAGGCTGAGGTCACAGCAGGCTCTGAGGTCACAGAGGTGCCAGAGCCCCGTGGTTGCACAGCACCACAACGACCGAGCAGTCAGTCCTTGAGCACAACTGTTGCGGCAGCAGCGGCGCTGGCAGCAGTGGTGCTGACATTGGGACAGCGGTGTCAGGACAGCGGTGGCAGCAAGAGCTGCGGGACTGGCAGAGGGCAAGGCAGCATGGCCCTTGCTCTGCGCCTCTTCCTCCTGCTCCTCCTGGCCGTGGCCCTGCCTGCCAGGGCTGCCCAGGCTGCTCCGCTGCAAGCGCGGGGAGCAGGTGAGCCGGCAGCCTGGCTCCCCTTTCCCGGGACAGCGCTCCCTGCTCCCCGGGACGCACAGGGGGATGCTTTTCCCTGGGGCTTTAGGGAGGGTTTCTGCTGTGGGAGGGAGAGAGACCCCGGGGACCCCGGCAGCTCCATCTTCCGCTCCAAAATGTTATACAGGACAGGGAAAGAGGGTGAGGTGTGACCAGGAGCCAGCCCAGAGCTTCCCAAGCCCCTGTGCAACTTTGGCCATGTCCATTCAAATCTGGATCCCTTAGCCTTACCTGACCCCCTTGCAGTGCCCAGTTCCCTAATGCAGAAGGGGATCTCAGCACACCATGGAAATGGGTCTGGTCGCTGCTTCCCTCTAGATTTGGATCGCGAATTGAATTATTTGCAACTGCTGGTGAAGGACACTTTAAAGGTCATGGAGAATGCTGGAGGCAAGTTCTGAATTTCCCTTTTTACTGACAGAATTATCAGAGTCAAGGAGGCAAGAGTTCACTCATCTGCCATTTTCATTAGGGTTAAGTCAGGGTTGAAGGATTCTGGAAGCCTTGGCCTGCTCCTTTCTGGAGCCCCGAGTGATTCCACAGGATCGCTGTCAGTGGGAGGAAGGAGCATTTAGCTGTTCATCTTCCTCCCGTGTGCAATGCCAGTGTGTGCTTCCGTGTGCTCTGTGCAGCCACGGAGAAGAGCAGAGAGGGAAGGGGCCGGGTCCAGGGCTGTTCCCCGGGGCTGTGCCTTTCACAGCTCCTTTGCTGGCCCCAGGGAGCCTGAGCTGCTCCTGCTGCAGCTGCCAAGCCCTGGCCCTGGCTGGGGCTGGGTTTAGAGCTGCTGGCAGCTCCAGGGAGTCCTTTCTCCCCTGACTGCCCTGCAAGGGGCTCCTTCCATCCCAGTGTGGGGCCACCGCAGGCACATGGTCCCCCTGCCCCTGCTCCTGAGTGGAAGGCAGAGCTGAGGGAGTGCCTTGGAGGGCATCAATCACCCAGGGGCACTCACTGCCACTCTGGCCCGAAGGAGAATCTTCAGCAGAGTCACAGGAGCTGTTCTGTCCTGCCTTTCTTTGCAGCTGAACCTGTTGCTAAAAGTTATCTGGCTTCCCAACCCACGTTCAGGATTGAGCCTCTGGGAGATGGTGAGGGTAGGTCAAGGCCTTTCCCCCTGGGAGAGCCGCCAGCTCAGAGCCCAAAGCTCGGCTATGGGGCCATGGCTGTAGGTGCCAGGACAGAACCATGCACGTGTGTGCCCTCGCCCTGCGCCATCCCCTCACGAGTTCTCCTGCGGCTCCGTGCTGCCGGTGCAGATCTGCAGAGATGACAGGATCTTCTGTGGCTGTTGAGTTACAGGTGTGTCTGCAGGGAGGACTTTCCCAGGTCCTTTGGTGGATGTTGCACGCAAGCCCAGCTCCCGTCGCAGGGGTGAGTAGTCTGTCCCTGCTGACCCCACAGGCTAAACAATGATTTTGTAGGATCCATTCCTGGGAAACTGAACTCCTTTCTGTTAAGGTTCTTCAACAGGATACAAGAAACCCAAAGGAGAGAAGGAATTGCTTGACTTAAACTATGTCCTGAAAGTTGTGGTGAAGGAACTGCGGAAAGGACAAGGTGTGTCTAGGTCCCTGGGCCTTCCCCTGGGACTCAGCAGCCGGGGGCTTTCCCTGCACATCTGGACACGCCGTGCCCGGCACAGCGGGAAGGGATCCATGGCAGCCTGGCTGCCCTGCTGCTGCTTTCACGGCCTGCAGGGCTGTTTGCCAGCCTGGCCTGGCTGCAGCTTCTCCCCAGCCTCTGCAGGAAGGCATTTGGCACCAGATGACAGGGAGCCCAAACTGCACCATGGGCCATGCACTCCCTGAGATCCCCTGCAATTTCCCAGTGCCCAGGAAGATCACGAGGGGTGGTGGTTTGGAAAAGAGAGAGCCCTGTCACAGCCCCAAGTGCCCGGGCCTTATCCCAATTCTTATCCATGTCTTTGACAAGTATTGCCTCCTGAAGTTTCCACCTTCCCGATGTGTAATGGCTCCATCTGATCCAGCTGTGCCTCTTCCTTTCTCAAGGGATGGACAGAGAGGCTTTATGGAAGGCAGCATTTCCTGAAGGGAGGGAGGCGATTCCAGGCATGGGCACAGTCACGGGAGGTAATTGCTGTGCTGGGCTCAGCCCTTGGTGAGGCTGTGTGGCAGAAGCTCTTCCCCAAGGCCCTGACCTGTGTGAGAGGGTCTGACTTTTCCTTGGCCTGCCTGAGCTGACTGAGCAGAGATAGGCAAGAAGGGAGAGTTGTGGCACTGCCTGCTGCAGATTACCTCAGGGATTTAGTGACGGTTTCCTCTGTGGGAGGGACAGAACCACCATGGGCCCCGGGCAGGTCCAGCCACTCCTCCAGGGATGTGGCACAGGGCCTGCAAAGAGGGTGGAGAGTTGCCAGGAGCCAGTCCAGAGCTCCCCAGGCCCCTGTGCATCTTTGGCCATGGCCATTCACATCTGGCTCCCATGGCCTTACCCGACCCCCTCGCAGTGCCCATTTCCCTGAGGCAGAGGGGGACTCCAGCACACCATGGAAATGGTTCTGATCTCTGCTCCTCTCTAGACTGGGATCGTGACATGGCTTATCTGGGAGGCCTAGCACAAGACAGTGTGAAATCCATGGAAAATTCTGCAGGCAAGTTCTCAATGTCCTTTTCCTGAGAGAATAATCAGTGTCAGTGTGGCAAGACCTCACTCATGTGCCATTTCCCTTAACAGTCTGAAGTTTGAGACTGGGAAAACCTGCCCTGCTCCATTCTCAAGCCCTGAGTGATCCCACAGGATCGCTGTCAGTGGGAGGAAGGAGCATTTAGCTGTTCATCTTCCTCCCGTGTGCAATGCCAGTGTGTGCTTCCATGAGCTCTGTGCAGCCACGGAGAAGAGCAGAGAGGGAAGGGGCCGGGCCCAGGGCTGTGCCCCAGGGCTGAGCCTTGGTGCAGCCTGAGGACCTCCTACATGGCCACGGGCGCTGTTCTGTCCTGCCTTTCTTTGCAGATACCCCTGTTGGTGAAAGTGATCTGGCTTCCCAACCCACGTTCAGGATTGAGCCTCTGGGAGATGGAGAGGGTAGGTCAAGGCCTTTCCCCCTGGGAGAGCTGCCAGCTCAGAGCCCAAAGCTGGGCTGCAGGTGCCAGGACAGAACCATGCACGTGTGTGCCCTCACCCTGCGCCATCCCCTCAGGAGTTCTGCTCAGGCACAGCAGCTGTTTGGAGGTGGGAGGGTACTGGCCCAGTCTCAAAAACCCCGATGTTTTTCTGATCCTTAACCATGACTTTGAAAAGCTTTGCCTCCTGAAGATGCCCCCTCCTTGAATGGTGGATGGTTCCATCTGATCCTGCTGTCCTTTTTCCTTTCTCAAGTGATGGACACAACATCTCTGCAGAAGGAGGCGCATCCCGGAGGAAGCAGTGGCTCAGTGCCCACCTCTGCTGGAGGAAGGAAGGCGCTGCCAGGCACGGGCACAGGCACAGGAGGTAATTGCTGTGCCGGGCTCAGCCGGGCTCAGCCCTCGGCAGGGCTGTGTGGCAGCAGCTCTTCCCCCAGGCCCTGCCCTTGCACGGCCCGGCAGCAGCCAAAGCTGGAGGCGCCTCGGCTTCGAGGCCTCTGGAGCTCATTCCCAGCCCCGGGGAATCGGGACTCGGGCACCAAGGCCCCTCCCGCGGCAGCTGCTCCCGCAGCTGGCCCTGAGCGCCCAGAGGCCCAAGGCACAGGAGCAGCCCCGAGCGGGAGCCCTGCTGCGAGCCCAGGGCCAGAGCCAGCCCTGGCTCCTGACTGGGCAGGGGCTGCACTGGCTCCTGACAGGGCCTGACTCTGTCCCCTGGGGCTGGGGGAGCTGTCACGGGGCAGGGAGGGCCAGGGCTGGCAGGGACTGCTCAGGGATGGGTTTGGCCAGTGTCCCTCCAAGCAGCGACTGCCCAAGCAGCTGTGCTGGCCCCGGGCTCTCCTCCCGGCCGGCTGGGCTTTGCTGGGTGGCACAGCCTGTGCCGAGGGGCGGCAAGGTGCCTGCAGGCCCCAGCTCTGGGGGAAGCAGAGAACGTCCTGGCCATATCCACCATGCTGCCAGCTCAGCAGTGCAGCACAGCGCGGGCTCACGCTCCCCATTGCTCCCACAGATGCAGCCGGCCCCACAACACGGGTTCCCGATTCCCAGAACGGCCTCAGACATGGCTGCTATTGGGAAACACACTGTTTGCTACAGTTAATGGCAGGTCTGCTTTTTTTGGAGCTGGTCTTTATTTTATGCTGTGTTGGAATCTGGTGTTGCTGGAAGAGAAAATGGTGAGTGTTTATATCACCTCTCCCTCAAACAGCTTCTTTTAAAAGGCTAATATAGATGGGAAACATTTCCAGTGAGGCTGCAGTGGAGTTGTGGCCGGTCCGTGGTTGTCCAAAGAGCTCTGCTGAGGGTTCTGCTGCTGCCCAGGGCTTTCATTGGCCTCTTCATTGCTGGGCCTTGTCCTGGGGGGCCCGCTGGGGCTGCAGCCAGTGCTGGCTCCCACTGAGGCTGCCTGGCCAAGAGCAGCCCCAGGGGCACAGGGCGGAGGCAAGGCAAGGTGGGGAGGAGAAAGAGCGGGGACGAGATTGCCCTTGAAAGGCAGACGCGCTCTGGGGCCCGCTCCTGGCCAGGGAGCCTGCCCAGAGCCGTCCCCTGCTCGCCGGGGCCTTGAGGGGCAGCTGTCCAGCTGGGCCAAGCTGTGCCAGCCGCTCCAGCCGTGCTGGGGAGCCTTGCCAGCTCTGGGCCCTGCTGTGCAGGAGGGTCCCAGTGTGCCACTGGCAGCCGGGGGCCTCAGCCGCTCCTCTCTTTCCACAGTCACCCCTCTGGACAGGAGATGGAAGACGGTGGCTGCACCTCACTCCAGACAGCCTGAGCAGCACCTCCAGCAGTAATAAGGGCCTGGTCAGCCCTTTCAAGTGTTCTGAGAAGAGGAGCCCAGAACATCCGTCTATGAGGAAACCTGCTGTGACCCTGTAGATCCCTCTGCCAGTTCTCTCCCCATAGGTGTACTAGTCAGTGTTTTCATGGTTGATGTGTTCGTGTCTGTCCTGGGGTGACAGGACATTTTCATGCTTTGTATCCCAACCGTGTATTCCTGTTCCCGTGCTCTCAGTTTGTTTTGTCTATAGCCGTGTCCCTCCCCCGGCTGCTTGCTCTGGCTTGCTGCTGCTAGCTTTAGGCTTGCTTTGCTTGCTTTGCTGTCTTTTTTTTTTTTTTTTTTCTTGTTTTGTTTTGTTTTTTCTTTGCTTGCCTTATTTTGCCATTTTTCTGTTTTTGTTTTTCCCTTCCTTCCTTCCTCCCCTTCCCTGAAGACATCGGACCTGCTTGGGACCTTGATTCGGGAACGTCAAGGACCTCCTCCGGAGTCTGCATTACAGAGCTCAGCACCCTCCTCAGCAGACTGCCCAAGCCGTTCGGCCTCTCTCGGACTGGTGAAAACGTTTGTTGTCATCTCGGGCTGCTTTTCTTGTGCTGGGGAGTGGTTTTTTTTGTTCTTGCTTAATAAACAAGTTTTTTCCACTTTTCCTCCGAGGAAATTCCTCCCGAACCCGGTGGTGGGGGGGAGGAGTTGTGGAGGTTTGTTTCCTTTAAGGGGCTCCTTTGGAGATTTCCCTCTAATTTGTCCTAAAGCAGGACAATGTCTTATGTGGTTTTGCAATTGCTTAGTTAGTTATCTAATGTTAGTCAGTTCAGTTGGTTCGTTCCATGTACCCCTATTTCTGTCCCTCACAGCTGGTATCTCCCAAGTTGTTTACCCCAAGGTTTCCCTCCACTTGCCTGTCCCTCCGCCTGCCAATCTGCTGCTCCTCCCCAGTTATCCTCATAGAGCGATGCCAGTCTGAGTGGCAGAGCCCAGCCGCCTTGTCAGTCTTTATCCCCCCACCCAGTTTTCCCAGAATGTTGCCTGTCAGTTACCCTCTACCCCACAGATGATTTGTCCCTGAGACCTTGTCCCTCCCTTGTTTAGTCCCCATTGGTTGCTGTCTGTCCCACACTCCTCCCCAAGATTTCCCCCCCTGGTTGTTCCCAGAGCACTCCTTTACACGCCTGCACCCTTTATGAGTTGTTACAGAGTATTGTTTCAGTTGGCACTTGCCCCTGACCCCCGTCAGGAATAAAGTTTCCTTGGCAGGTCACACAAGTGTCCTCCTCCTCGTTTCTTTGTTTCGGGATCCTCCTCGTTCACCCTGGCAGCTTCCCCCACGCAGCTGCCCACACCCCTACCAGCCGCTCGCATCTGAGACTCTGGAGTGGCCACTCTCGTGGCTCTCCCCGGCCCCCAAAGGGACCTGCTAGCCGGTGCCATCCCGTCTCTGTGGCCGCAGCCTGGGAGCGACACATGGGTATCCCCAAGCTGCAGCCATCTGTTTTTGATCTCCCTCTGTCCCATGCCAGCCCATGCCCAAGTGGTTTTAGAAATCCCAGTGTCAGCCCAGCACCCTCCAGCCTTGTTGAGACCAACATGGCCCTTCCTCTGCCCCTGAGCCCCCTGGCCCTGCCCTCTAAACACCACTGAAGGTAACCCCCCGCCCCTGCCGGGGTGGGTGATGGCCCCTTCTTCTGTTGCAATAAGGAGATGGGGCTGTCACCCCAGTGCCCGGGTGGTACCACCAGCAAAGCCCAGCCGGCACCAGCCCTGGCTGAGCACCATGCCCACGAGCAGCCGTGGATGCCCACGGTGAGGGCAGGCAGGAGCCAGGCAGAGGCTGCTGTGAGCAGCAGCGGGGCCCCGAGGGGCTGGGGCAGCCCATGGGGCAGGCAGCAGCATGGGGCTCCTGAGAGAAAGCAACCCCATTTTGTCTTTGTTTTTCATTTTTGGAAATTAGAAATTTTTAGAAATATTTCAAAATATATTTTCTGCAGAGAGACGCCCCAAATATTTCTTCCAATTACTATAGTAGTTAAGGATTTTACAAGGTAGTTTTAGAATCTTGAAAAAGAGACCCCATTTTGTCTTTGCTTTTCATTTTTAGAAATATTTGGAAATATTTTTTGAAGAGAGAAATCCCCAAATGTTTCTTCCCTTTTTCCACAACACCTTCATATTTTTGAAAGTAGTGTTACAGTTCTGGAAAATCGGCTCCACTTATACACTAAAAAATTAAAATTGCATTTAATTGGTAATCTTTACACTGGGAAGAACTAAGGCACCCCAAGACACCAAGCCTGCTGCAGAGGCTCTTTTCCCATGGGAGCTTTTTTACCTAGCCACAACCAAACTATCTAAAACCTTTTCCCAGATATTTCCTGAGATTTCTGACAAGCTCAGCTCTTAGTCTTCAGAGGCAAACTTTGAGCACAGTGGGAATCTCTTCAAGTCACCATCTCTGCTTCTGCAACAACTGCCTCAGTTCTAGAGCAGGGGCTTCTCTCAGCTTCCTGCTGGCCCCGGGCTCTCCTCCCGGCCGGCTGGGCTTTGCTGGGTGGCACAGCCTGTGCCGAGGGCCGGCAAGGTGCCTGCAGGCCCCAGCTCTGGGGGAAGCAGAGAACGTCCTGGCCGTATCCACTGTGCTGCCAGCTCAGCAGCGCAGCACAGCGCGGGCTCACGCTCCCCACTGCTCCCACAGATGCTGCCGGCCCCACAACACTGGGGGATGCCCAGGAGGGAATTGGTTTCTGTCAGGGAACACGCTGCTGGCTAGGGTTAATGGCAGGCCTGGCTTTTCTATGGCATGCAGGTGATGGGGGGACCCCTGTAAGGCTGGCAGACGACCGGGCTCCGTCATGGGGCCCACGAGGTGGCGGGGGGTGTTGTGGGTGCAGGGTTTTTCAGTAAGACATGCGGGGCTTTGGGTCCTTTGTAAGCAGTGCACGTGGCAGGGGTTCCTCATGAGGTTCTTAGGCGATTTGGGATCTCTGCTGTGGCATACAGGTGACTGGAGACCTCTGTAAGGCTGGCAGGGCCTTGAGTTCCTCGTCATTAACGTGGCGGGTTAGTGCTCGCCGTCAAGGCCTGGAGAGGAGCTGAGTCCTTCCGAAGGTGGGCAGGAGGCTGGGCTCTTCTGTGAGGCACACAAGGCTGGCTTGGGGTTTCTGCATTGGTGTGCACGGATTCCTCGTGAGGCACACAGGGCTCTTTTGGGGTCTCTGCTGAGGGGTGCAGGAATCCCTCATGAGGCACACAGGGCTCTTTTGGGGTCTCTGCTTTGGTGTGCCTCCTGAGGCACAAAGGAGTATTGATAGTCTCTGCTACGCTGTGCAGGGATCCCTCAGGAGGTGTGCACCGGGGTTAAACTAGAGGGGGTTTTCCAGTTTTCTCAGCACAGCAAAGGGACACTCCCGGTCGAGGTGCTGCAAAGTCAGCAGGAAGCTTCCTGCAAAGCCTTGGGCCCGGCCTGCGGGTCCGGCGGGCAACCGGAGCCCATCCTTGGGGGCCGGGCGGGGTTTCCGGTATCCGCCGCGCCCTTGTCAGGCCAGCTCCGGCCCCGGCGGTGAATGGCCGCGGCCCCGGGCTCCGATGGGGCTGCTGAGCAACGCCAGGGGCACGACAAGGGCCTTGCTACGCCCTGGCCTTGTGCTGCAGCCGAACACCTTTACAGCCACGGCGGTTCTCTGGGGCACAGGAGGCTACAAGTCAGGTTGTGCCTTCTCGCACGGACGAAGGAGCTCCTTGCATTGCCCAGTTCCCTAAAGCACGCCGGGAACCCAGCACAGCATGAAAACGGTTCTGGACTGCGCTCCCATCTACACTGGGATCGAGATATGGATTGACTGAAAGTGCTGGCCAGTCACAGTGTGAAGATCATGGTGCATGCTGGAGCAACTTCTCCATGTCCCTTTCCTGACAGAACAATCACGGATTATTAATTCTGGCCAAGAGCAGCCCCAGGGGCACAGGGCAGAGGCAAGGCAAGGTGGGGAGGAGAAAGAGCGGGGACGAGATCGCCCTTGAAAGGCAGACGCGCTCTGGGGCCCGCTCCTGGCCAGGGAGCCTGCCCAGAGCCGTCCCCTGCTCGCCGGGGCCTTGAGGGGCAGCTGTCCAGCTGGGCCAAGCTGTGCCAGCCGCTCCAGCCGTGCTGGGGAGCCTTGCCAGCTCTGGGCCCTGCTGTGCAGGAGGGTCCCAGTGTGCCACTGGCAGCCGGGGGCCTCAGCCGCTCCTCTCTGCACAGGAGCGCCTCTGCAGCTTCACAAAACCGGCTAAAACCTTCAGTCAGGGCAAACTGGACCTGTCATCCTGCATCTCTAAGCCCATGTCCATTGTCCCTGCCACATGTGTATTATTATTGCTCAGGACATGCTGCCACCACCACCACCCAGAACAAGACCCTCTGTCCCCGATTGCGCTGGCCCTGTTCACCAGCCAGGACAGGAGGCGCAGCCCTCCTGACAGGGAAGGGCCTGAGTCCAGCAACGTCTTTGTGCTTCAGCTCAGGTGTCTGTGTGCTGCCACCAGCACTGGCAGAGCTGCTTGTCTGGGCACGGCCAGGGTGGGCAGGCAGCAGCCCCACATGGGGCTCCTGAGAAAAAGGGACCCCATTTTGTCCTTGTTTTTCATTTTTACACATTAGAAATTTTTAGAAATATTCAGAAATATTTTTTTGTGGAAAAAAATCCTCAAATAGTTCTTCCTTTATTCCACAGAAGCTCAGTATTCTTCAAAGTAGATTTAGAATTCAGAATAATTTAGAACACTTTTAAACTTCTAGAATAAAGACTAAAATAACATTTAATTGGTCATCTTTACTCTTAGAAGAACTAATTCATCCCAAGACACCCAGCATACTGGAGAGGCTTATTTCCCACTGGAGATTTGTACCTTGTGGCAGCAACCAACTTACAACCTTTTCCCAGTTGTTTTCAGGGATTTCTGACAAGCTCACCTCTCAGTCTTCAGAGGCAAACTTTGAGCACAGCGGGAATCTCCTGCTGTGCAGGAGGGTCTCTCTGTTCCAGCTGCAACTGGAGCCTCAGCCTCCTCCTCTCTCAAACGGCGTCCCTCTGCAGCTTCACAGGAATGGCCAAACACCTCAGTCTGGGAGAACTGGACCTGTCATCCTGCATCTCTGTGCCACACACTAAAGATACCACACACTAAATTGCACTCGAGATCAACAGAGAGGGGGAGAGGCCCAAGCAACACCTCAGATGAGGTTGAGCAAAGCTTTATATGGCTTCTATTTTTTGAATAGCTCATTTGCAGAACCTAATCCTCCAGTTTTTAGGCACTTTTCAAATAGCACACAGGCAAAAATGGAAGAAAATCCTCCAGTTTTAATCAGAAACCCTGAGACAGGACAAATTGAAGGACCATTGCCACTAGCAACCTGGGGCAAAGGCTATGCTTGTGTTTCCACAGGTGCCGGACCTAAGTGGGTCCCAGCAAGAAACGTGAAACCATATCACACACAAGAGCTCACCGACAATTCCACGAGCAGGGAAACGAGCACACCGACGTGAGCCGCACAGAGACTGTGGTTCATGCCAGACATTCCCTGTTCAACACACAAAAACTACAAATCTTGAGTTTTATGTGGATGCTTGGGCTGTGAAAATTGTTAATATCACAGAGCTCTTTTGGCAGAAGTGTGGTGTGTGTCGTGTTAAAAAGAATCCAACTATATCCAAATTTGTAAAAATTGCCTGTTAGAGGGTCAGTTTAGAGCCTTAGAGTTAGCCAGTCCCTAAACAAATGCTAAAAGATTTGTGTGAGAACCATATGAGAAAGCTTTTACCAAAAAGCAGCTGAACAAGAACATAGAGTTTGATCAAATGATATACTGGCGCTTATTTGTTTTACTTACTTACTTTTACAGTGCAGCTATGTCTGTAGATCAGCTAAAAATGAATGTTTAGGTTGCTTTAGCCAAGTCAGCAGGCTCAGACACCACGTCTGACCAATTGGAACCCAGACAAACCCTTTGCGACCCGTTTAGTCAGTGTACCGATACCAGTTAAGAGTGGCCAGTAGCTGATTGTGACAAATATTAATGTGAAGCTACCAACGCGACAAAGCACATAATCAATTAACATCCTTAGGCCCCTGATCTTCTTAAAGCACCCCCTGAACCTCAAGTATTCGAAGTTCTTGCTTCTTTAGCAATAGAATTTTGTGCTGAGTTTCAGTACCAGGGAGATCCACAATTAAGTGTTACGCCCCATCATCCTGGATACACAGCAGCTCAAGTTTGTGGTGCAATTGCACTACCCCAGTGCCCTCTAAGGGTATGAGTCCCCACAGCAACTGCCAAAAAGACATTGGCTCATTTATAGAAATCGAGCCTAACAGGGCATTCCCTGAAAAGTTAAAGGCAGCCCACGTACCCATGTAGCATCAGACAGCTCACTGAAATTGCACCTACCTAATGGCAAAAAATTATCAAGAGAAAACATAGAAAAAAAAAGATTTACCCATCATTATAAAGAAAACTGTAATAACAATTTCAGTCCCTGGGGCCCTGCAAAACGAATTACAGCAGCTTTATTTCTACCTCAAATTGCCTCAAGTAAAGCATTACAACTATTCTACCAGTTAGGGCGTTAGTCAAGAAGTCAGTACTTACTTCCATTACAATTAGTGACATCATGACAGATGTTAGTGCTGTCAAACATACAACCTTACAAAACAGAACCACCATCAATTTTCTTGTACGAGCATATAGACATAGTTGTGAAGATTTTGAAAGACTGTGGTATATAAACTTATCTGACCATTCAGTGTCCATCCACAAACAACTTCAGAAACTGAGAGATTTGACAAATCAAATTAAAATAAATGCTAGATCATAGTTAGACGACTTGTTGGAAGGGTAGAGTTTGACCCCTTAGCTGAAAGTGCTTTACCACGTAAGTTTACATGCATTGTGATTATTGTCATACCAATGTTAGTGCTAGTGCCTTATGTACTTCACTGTGTACAACAAATGATGAACAAGACCACCAAAGAAGTTTTTTCCTTCCAAGAGAGAGGGGGAAATGTGGGAAATGGATTTGTAGAAAGTTCTCAGGGCCTGACAGAAGGCCCACACTCTATGCATCTATATACAAACTCTGAGGTAAGAAATGCTGACTTAGAAATGCCATGGAATAGGACATAGAGATTGTTAAGAGAGAAATAGAGCTAGAAAAAACTTTCAATAAATGGCCTTACAAATAAGACTAGATGCTTTAGAGAAATAGAACTATGAAAGATGCATTGTATTTGGACCCACAAGGGGTAGTTTTAGATGACTGGCTTTAAGGCATCTACAGCATGGCGTGGCAAAAAGCTGATAGGCCAAGAAATGCTTATAGTCTTTTGTAATTAAGAACGAGTCAGCTTCTGGGTGTGATAGTGTGAATCATAACATCTGCAATGTTTCACTCTTCTCATGAGACTGAAAATGGAATATAAGGTTTTAAAACGCCCCTCAGTTACCCCATCTCTGGGTCAGAAAAGAGCATTGCCTGACACTCCTCCAGTGGCATGTCCAGGAAAAGCCGGAAGCCATCAGTACGTGCTTGCCTTGAGAAAAATGGAATGAGGCTGGACTCAGAAGGAAGTCCTTCATAGCCTGAGAGATGAGCTCAGAGCCTGACAGAGACTGGGCCGGCAGCACCCCCGGATCTCTTACGAGCAGAGTGGGGATTTGTCCCCCAGGCCTCATCTGTTCACCCAGGGACACATGGTGAACGCACACACACAGGAGATGGCTCAGCCCTGTTGCCGCTCCCTGACTGTCATGTTTGGATCCCTCAAAAGGCATGCCGGGGCTTTGGGTCACCTCTGTGCTGTGCAGGGGGCTGGGGACACCCAAAAGTTGTGCAGGGAATTTGAGGTACCGCCAAAGGTGTGCAGAGGGCGAGGGACACCTGCAAATTGAGCAGGGGTTGGGGGTCTCTTGTGAGGCACAAAGGGGGATTTTAGGGTGGCTGAGGACACCCATAAGATGTGCAGTGGATTTGGGTGCCACCAAAAAGCATGCAGCTACCCTGATGGCTTGTGTTGCATTATTTTTGTAAGCTACGGCATCAAGCCCTTCACTTTTTCAATACAGACCAAAGATCAGGACAGCCCACAGCGCAGACTCAGTGTCAGCGTGGCAGGGCTGCTACTGCCTGCAATAGTGGGAATCACCCACATGAGTTGAATTTTGGACTTGACATTGCTGTTGCATGTAGAACCACAAAATGTCTCATTTATTCAATGCTGTAGAATGCAGTTCTTGTGAAAAAATCTATATTGCACAGAGCTTCCGGGAGGGACATACTCTCCTCCCTGGAAGGGCACCTCTTGAGATCCACTTCCACTAAATCCAGCCGCAGCCTTGAGGTCACAGCAGGCTCTGAGGTCACAGAGGTGCCAGAGCCCCGTGGTTGCACAGCACCACAACGACCGAGCAGTCAGTCCTTGAGCACAACTGTTGCGGCAGCAGCGGCGCTGGCAGCAGTGGTGCTGACACTGGGACAGCGGTGTCAGGACAGCGGTGGCAGCAAGAGCTGCGGGACTGGCAGAGGGCAAGGCAGCATGGCCCTTGCTCTGCGCCTCTTCCTCCTGCTCCTCCTGGCCGTGGCCCTGCCTGCCAGGGCTGCCCAGGCTGCTCCGCTGCAAGCGCGGGGAGCAGGTGAGCCGGCAGCCTGGCTCCCCTTTCCCGGGACAGCGCTCCCTGCTCCCCGGGAAGCGCTGGGGGATGATTTGCCCCTGGGCTTTAGAGAGGGTTTCTGCTGTGGGAGGTAGAGAGACCCTGGGGACCCTGGGCAGCCCCATTTTCCTCTCCAGAAATGTCACACAGGGCAGGGAAAGAGGGTGGGGACTGATCAGGAGCCAGCCCAGAGCTTCCCAAGCCCCTGTGCAGCTTTGCGCATGTCCATTCAAATCTGGATCCCTTAGCCTTACCTGACCCCCTTGCAGTACTCAGTTCCCTAATGCAGAAGGGGATCCCAGCACACCATGGAAATGGGTCTGGTCGCTGCTTCCCTCTAGATTTGGATCGCGAATTGAATTATTTGCAACTGCTGGTGAATGGCACTTTAAAGGTCATGGAGAATGCTGGAGGGAAGTTCTGAATTTCCCTTTTTACTGACAGAATAATCAGAGTCAAGGAGGCAAGAGTTCACTCATCTGCCATTTTCATTTTCATTAAGGTTAAGTCAGGGTTGAAGGATTCTGGAAGCCTTGGCCTGCTCCCTTTGGGAGCCCCGAGTGATCCCACAGGATCGATGTCGGTGGGAGGAAGGAGCATTTACCTGTCCATCTTCTTCCCGTGTGCAATGCCAGTGTGTGCTTCCGTGAGCTCTGTGCAGCCACGGAGAAGAGCAGAGAGGGAAGGGGCCGGGCCCAGGGCTGTGCCCCGGGCCTGAGCCTTGGTGCAGCCTGAGGATCTCCTACAGCGCCACGGGAGCTGTTCTGTCCTGCCTTTCTTTGCAGCTGAAGCTCTTGGTGAAAGTGATCTGGCTTCCTAACCCACGTTCAGGATTGAGCCTTTGGGATATGGTGAGGGTAGGTCAAGGCCTTTCCCCCTGGGAGAGCTGCCAGCTCAGAGCCCAAAGCTCGGCCAGGGGGCCATGGCTGCAGGTGCCAGGACAGAACCATGCACGTGTGTGCCCTCGCCCTGCGCCATCCCCTCACGAGTTCTCCTGCGGCTCCGTGCTGCCGGTGCAGATCTGCAGAGATGACAGGAGCTTCTGTGGCTGTTGAGTTACAGGTGTGTCTGCAGGGAGGACTTTCCCAGGTCCTTTGGTGGATGTTGCACGCAAGCCCAGCTCCCGTCGCAGGGGTGAGTAGTGTTTCCCTGGTGACCCCACAGGCTGAGCACTGGCTTTGTGGGATCCATTCCTGGGAAACGGAACTATGTTGCCCTAAGGTCCTCCAACGGGAAAGAACAAAGCTACAGGACACAAGAAACCCCATGGGCCATCTGAACACATGAGGCAAATCCTGAAGGAAATGCTGCCAGCCAGACAAGGTGTGTCTATGTCCCTGGGCCTTCCCCTGGGATTCAGTAGCCGGGGGCTTTCCCTGCACATCTGGACACGCCGTGCCCGGCACAGCGGGAAGGGATCCATGGCAGCCTGGCTGCCCTGCTGCTGCTTTCACGGCCTGCAGGGCTGTTTGCCAGCCTGGCCTGGCTGCAGCTTCTCCCCAGCCTCTGCAGGAAGGCATTTGGCACCAGCTGACAGGGAGCCCAAATGGCAGCATGGGCCTGAGATCCCCCACAATTTCCCAGTCTCCAGGCAGATTAGGAGGGGTGCCTGTACGGAGAAGGGAGGGACCTGGCCCACCCAAAAAGTTTATAGGGATTTCCTAATTCTTAACCATGTCTTTGGCAAGCCTTGCCTCCTGAAGTTGCCATCTTCCCAGTGGGGAACAGCCCCACCTGATCCAGCTGTCCCTTTTCCTTTCTCCAGAAGTGGATGGAGAGGCTGTGCTGAAGGCTGAGTTTCCCGGAGGAAGCAGTGGCTCATTGGCAGCCTCTGCTGCAGGAAGGGAGGCGATGCCAGGCACAGTCACAGGAGGTAATTGCTGTGCCTCTGGGCCTGCTGAGCCCTGCTGAGGCTTGAGCTGCCCTCTCTGCTGCTTGGCAGTGCGGGCACAGCCCGGACAAGACCGGCACAGCCCAGAGGAATTGTTATGCTCAGGGCACTCGGGTACTGAGCAGTCCTGCTGGGGTCCCTCCGTGGGAGAGATGTCCCTAAACCTGGGAGAGACTGCACGGGGTGCCAATAGTGGGTGCAAAACTCCAGTGTGTCCTGAGAGGGACTGGCTATGTGTCCTGTTGGGTCAGGGGAGCAATTCCCGGGGAAAGAGGAATAGAGACAGAGAAGAAGTTCAGGATGGAGAGAGAGATGGCAGGAGGGAGGGAGGGATGATTATGGTGCTACCTGCTGCATTTTTTCACTGGTGCTTTAGCAAGACTTTCAGCTGTGGGAGTGAGTGAGCCCCTGTGCCCCCTGGGCTGGTCCAGCCACCCCTCCAGGGATGTTGCACTGGGCCTACAAAGAGGATGGAGAGTGACCAGGAGCCAGCCCAGAGCTCCCCAGGCCCCTGTGCACCTCTGGCCATGTCTATTGCCACCGGGCTCCCACAGCCGTACCCAACTGCCTTGCAGTGCCCAGTTCCCGAAGGCTGAAGGAGACCCGTGCACACCATGGAAATGGTTCTGATCTGTGCTTCTTTCTAGATTGGGATCGCCGATTGCATTATCTGGATGCCCTGCTGGATGATGCCCGGAAACTCTTGGAGAATGCTGAAGGCAAGTTCTCCATGTGCTTTTCCAAACAGTGTCAATGCCCTAGCATCACTGCAGGTGCCAGGACAGAACCATGCACGAGTGTGCCCTCGCCCTGCGCCATCCACTAAGCGCTCCTGCGGCTCAGGCCTGTTTGGAAAAGGGCCAGCCCTGGCCCTGCCCCAAAAGCGAAGACATTTTCTGAACCTTCTGCATATATTTGACAAGCATGACGTCCTGAAGATGCCAGCATCCAAATCAGGATCTCTTCCATCTGATCCTGCTGTCCTTTTTCCTTTCCCAAGTGATGGACCAAACATCTCTGCAGAAGGAGGCGCATCCCGGAGGAAGCAGTGGCTCAGTGCCCACCTCTGCTGAAGGAAGGAAGGCGATGCCAGGCACAGACACAGGCACGGTCAAAGGCACAGGAGGTAATTGCTGTGCCGGGCTCAGCCAGGCTCAACCCTCGGCAGGGCTGTGTGGCAGCAGCTCTTCCCCAGGCCCTGCCCTTGCACGGCCCGGCAGCAGCCAAAGCTGGAGGCACCTCGGCTTCGAGGCCTCTGGAGCTCGTTCCCAGCCCCGGGGAATCGGGACTCGGGCACCAAGGCCCCTCCCGCGGCAGCTGCTCCCGCAGCTGGCCCTGAGCACCCAGAGGCCCAAGGCACAGGAGCAGCCCCGAGCGGGAGCCCTGCTGCGAGCCCAGGGCCAGAGCCAGCCCTGGCTCCTGACTGGGCAGGGGCTGCACTGGCTCCTGACAGGGCCTGACTCTGTCCCCTTGGGCTGGGGGAGCTGTCACAGGGCAGGGAGGGCCAGGGCTGGCAGGGGCTGCTCAGGGATGGGTTTGGCCCGGGTCCCTCCAAGCAGCGACTGCCCAAGCAGCTGCGCTGGCCCCGGGCTCTCCTCCCGGCCGGCTGGGCTTTGCTGGGTGGCACAGCCTGTGCCGAGGGGCGGCAAGGTGCCTGCAGGCCCCAGCTCTGGGGGAAGCAGAGGACGTCCTGGCCGTATCCACCGTGCTGCCAGCTCAGCAGTGCAGCACAGCACGGACTCATGCTCCCCATTGCTCCCACAGATGCTGCCGGCACCACAACACATGTTCCCGATTCCCAGAAGGGCATCAGAACGGGTGTCTGTAAGGGAACAGGCTGCTGGCTAGGGTTAACGGCAGGCATGCTTCTTTTGGAGCTGGTCTTTATTTTATGCTGTGTTGGAATCTGGTGTTGCTGGAAGAGAAAATGGTGAGTGTTTTGTTCATCATTCCCTCAAACAGCTTCTTTTGAAAGCCTAATGTAGACAGGGAATGTTCCCAGTGAGGCTGCAGTGGAGTTGTGGCCGGTCCGTGGTTGTCCAAAGAGCTCTGCTGAGGGTTCTGCTGCTGCCCAGGGCTTTCATTGGCCTCTTCATTGCTGGGCCTCGTCCTGGGGGGCCCGCTGGGGCTGCAGCCAGTGCTGGCTCCCACTGAGGCTGCCTGGCCAAGAGCAGCCCCAGGGGCACAGGGCGGAGGCAAGGCAAGGTGGGGAGGCGAAAGAGCGGGGACGAGATTGTCCTTGAAAGGCAGACGCGCTCTGGGGCCCGCTCCTGGCCAGGGAGCCTGCCCAGAGCCGTCCCCTGCTCGCCGGGGCCTTGAGGGGCAGCTGTCCAGCTGGGCCAAGCTGTGCCAGCCGCTCCAGCCGTGCTGGGGAGCCTTGCCAGCTCTGGGCCCTGCTGTGCAGGAGGGTCCCAGTGTGCCACTGGCAGCCGGGGGCCTCAGCCGCTCCTCTCTGCACAGGAGCGCCTCTGCAGCTTCACAAGACCAGCCAAACACCTCAGTCTGGGAGAACTGGACCTGTCATCCTGCACCACCTTACCAGTGTCTATTGTCCCTTCCACCGCTGCATTACGAGCCTATTGATGGAAGTACACTGCAACTACCACCCAGAACAGGACCCTCTCTCCCAGAAGGGACTGGCCCTGCTGTCCTGCCAGGGCAAGAGGTGCAGCCCTCCAACCAGGGAATGGTTCGTCAGAAAAGTTATACTGACTGCTAAAAATGTAGGAGGTTTATTAAAAATTTATTAAAAATACAACCGGAGACTGAATAGGTAAAATATTAGAGTGCCCGGCGTAGAGGATTTTCCCCGTCCATGTGCTCATCCACACAATGGATGTTTTGCCTTTTCATTCTTTTGCCCTTCTTAAAGTTCTGTCCATCAACTCCTTTTTTGCTGTCCTGTGGTGGAGTTTACTTCCTTACATCTCAATTGGAGCTCAGGTGCTGCTCTTGTAACAAGGTGACCCTCTTCAATGTCCCGATCTCAGGTCGCTCCATGAGAACAACACAAAGGGGGGATAAAACAGAACTCTGTAAAACTTCTCTTAACATACATACATTATATTTGTCTTTTACTTGTGAGAGTCAACTATCACATTACTCATCTGTCACAGGCTTGATTCCAGCAACATATTTGGGCTTCAGCTCATGTGTCTGTGTGCTACCTCCAGCGCTGGCACAGCTGCTTGTCTGGTGGACAGGCAGCAGCCAGGCATGGGGTTCCCGAGGCTAACAGCAACCTCATGTTATCATTGTTTTCATTTTGAATCATTTAGATAAGTTTTTCATTTGTAGCATCTAATAAAAGTTTTTCATAGAATGGAGACCCCAGATGTTTGTTCCACTTTACTTCAAGAGTTCTGTGTTTGTCAAAGGAGTTTTACAGTTGCAGATACCTAGAATCTTCTGACACTTTGGCAATACAAACATAAAAATTGCTTTTAATTCATACTGTTTACTCTTGCACAGCTGGGACAAGACCAGCCCAGCCCAGAAGAATTGTCATGCCCAGGGCACTTGGGTACTGAGCAGTCCTGCCAAGGTCCCTCTGGGGGAGACGCGTCCAAAAACCTGGGAGAGACTGCACGGGGTGCCCATGGTGGGGAAAGGGCAGAGGGCGAGAGCAAGGCTCCAGTGTGTCCTGAGAGGGCCTGGCTATGTGTCCTTGGGCTGGAGGAGCTGTCACAGGGCAGGGAGGGCCAGGGCTGGCAGGGGCTGCTCAGGGATGGGTTTGGCCCGGGTCCCTCCAAGCAGCGACTGCCCAAGCAGCTGCGCTGGCCCCGGGCTCTCCTCCCGGCCGGCTGGGCTTTGCTGGGTGGCACAGCCTGTGCCGAGGGGCGGCAAGGTGCCTGCAGGCCCCAGCTCTGGGGGAAGCAGAGAACGTCCTGGCCGTATCCACCGTGCTGCCAGCTCAGCAGCGCAGCACAGCGCGGGCTCACGCTCCCCACCGAACCTGTAGAGCTTCAAAGCAAGACAGGAACACATGCCCTGAATCCACTTTGATGAATCTCAAGGATTTTCTGCTCGCAGCATGGACACAAGCAGTGCATGATAGGTATAGCATAGACTCTGTTCACTGTGTCACTTGCCATGGCCTCTTTCACAGTCATATCCTTCCCCCTTCACATGTCCTGCCAAACACCTAAGGGAGAACTGGACCTCTAATCGCACATCTCCATGCCCATGCGTAATGTCCCTGTCACAGCTGCTTTATCAACTTGCTGCTGTGCGGATGCTGCCACCAGCCAAACAAGGTCCTCTACCCCTGAAGGCACTGGCCCCGCTCTCAGGCCCTTACTGAAGGTGAGTAGGGCTTGGCCCAACTCCTCTGTTACCATAAAGACATGGAGCTGTCACCCCAGTGTCCAGGTGGTACCACCAGCAAAGCCCAGCTGGCACCAGCTCTGGCTGAGCTCCATGCCCAGGAGCAGCCGTGGATGCCCACGGTGAGGGCAGGCAGGAGCCAGGCAGGGGCTGCTGTGAGCAGCAGCGGGGCCCCGAGGGGCTGGGCGAGCCCATGCTGAGCGTCCCTGGGCTGAGGGCCCATTTCCTTCAGTGGGATCATCTGGGCCTGCAGCTCCTCCAGTGGCATGCCCAGGAAAAGAGGGAAGCCATCAAGAGCCTGTGAGTCACAGGGACGGGGTGTGGCTTCCTCCCTCCTTGGGTAGCGGGCTGGTTAAAAGAGGCCTCTAGGGAGCGCGGCGAACAGGAGCGGGCAAACAGGGCTGTGGCTCGCCTCTGAAGGGCAGTTCGCGAGGCAGTTTGCACAGGCAGGGCAAGCAGGAAGGGTTGCAGGTTTTCTTTCTAGTCAGGTTTACTGTGTGTTGTTTGCAGCGTTTCTGTTGGTTGATTGGTTTTGGGGTTACTGGTAGTAATGGTTTTTACGTGATTGACAAGTGTAGATAATACGAGTGTATGTAATCAGATGGAACCCTCCAAAAAGGATGCATCTGTCCAGACCCATTCCTGTGCAGAGTGTTTGAGCTCAGCGCTGGATTCAGGGGGCGTTGTGGAGAAAACCTGCCTGCGGTGTGAACAGGTGAACAATCTCCTTTCACTGGTGGCCGAGCTTAGGGAGCAAGTTGAAAGACTCAGGAGTATCAGCGAAAGAGAAAGGGAAATAGATTGGTGGAGTTCAGCCCTTCCATCCTTAAGGGAGGCCCAGCAAGAGTCAGAGGACTCCCATGCCTCTCACTGTCAGGCAATAGAGGGGCACCTGGTAGATGAAGGAGAGTGGGAATGGGTCCCTGCCCAGGGAGGGTATGATAAAAATTCCTCCCGACCCCCATCCCTTAGCCAGGTGCCACTTCAGAATAGGTATGCGCCCCTGGATCTAGAGACTCAGCCAGATGATTTAGAAGAAGCTTATCTGCCCAGTGAGCCTCCCAGTTATCATTAACCTATAAGATGGATCTAATATCAAAAAGATAAGAAGGGTAATAGTAGTGGCTGATTCCCTTCTGAGGGGAGCAGGGGGCCCCGTACGTCGACCGAACCCACCCCACAGGGAGGTCTGCTGCCTCCCTGGGGCCCGGGGACGAAAGATCACTGAGACACTGCCTGGGCTGATTCAGTCCTCTGATTATTACCCACTGCTGATACTCCAGGCTGGCAGCGATGAGATTGAAAAGAGGAGTGTCAGGACAATTAAAAGGGACTTTAGGGCACTGGGACAAGTGGTTGATGGGACGGGGGCACAGGTAGTCCTTTCCTCAGACCCTTTGGTGGCTGGGAAAAACGGTGAAAGGAACAGGAGAGCTCAAACTATCAATGAGTGTTGCAAGGGTTGGTGTCATCAGCAGAACTTTGGATTCTTTGATCATGGGGCAACTTTTATGGCACCTGGCCTGCTGCAACCAGATGCTCTCCATCTCTCTGTTAAAGGCTGAAGGCTTTTAGCTGATGAGCTAGCAGACCTTGTTGAGAGGGCTTTAAACTAGGTTTCAAGGGGGAAGGGGATATAGCTGGGCTCTCTGGAAGCAGGCCCAAGGATGGTAAGCCTGAGTTAGGGATGGAATCAGCAGCCCAGCTGAGGTGCATGCACACCAATGCACACAGCATGGGCAACAAACAAGAAGAGCTGGAGGCCATGGTGCAGCAGCAGAGCTGCAGAGCTATGCTATGATTGCCATCACAGAAACAGGGTGGGATGACTCACATGGCTGGAGCACTGCCCTGGATAGCTACAAGCTCTTCAGGAGAGACACGAGAGGGAGAAGAGGTGGAGGGGTGGCCCTTTATATTAGGGAGGCTTTGGACACCATGGATATTGGAACTAATGGCAGAATGTTGAATGCCTATGGTAAGAATTAGGGGGAAGGCCAACAAGGCTGACATCCTACTGAGAGTCTGTTATCATCCACCCAGGCAGGAAGAAGAGGTGGACAACTCATTCTATGAGAGCTAGAGAATGTTTCAGGATCATCAGCCCTTGTTCTTGTAGGCGACTTCAACTTGCCAGACATCTGCTGGGAACTCAATACAGCAGAAAAAAAGCAGCCCAGGAAATCTGTAGAGTGTGTGGAGGACAACTGCTTGTTGCAGCTGGTGGGCGAGCCCCCCAGGGGAGGAACTATGTTAGATCTGCTGTTTGCAAATGGAGGTGGACTGGGGAGAGATGTGGTGGTTGGAGGCTGCTTGGGCCACAGTGATCATGAAATGATAGAATTTGTTGCATGGCAAGCTGATCTGTAGTCAGCATTAATCAAGTTATAATAAGCAGTCCAGCTCAGCTCCGTGTACCGGCCTCTGTGTTTGACTGGCAGAAGCACACAGCCAGTGGGAGCTCTCCTAGGATGCAGGCATTGTATAGGTTCAGAGTCTCGGGGCACACAGATAGACCAATGAGCTGTCTCGACCTGGGAGCTTTGAATGGGCTATAAAAGAAAGCTCCGGACAATAAACAAGGCTGTTTTTCTGAGGAAACACAAGTGGTCTGCCTTATGTTATGTCTCAGACATGGGAACACCGTGGTATCAAGATGTCTTGCTATTTTGTGAAATCAGGAGGAACGTCAATAAGACTTTTACATTGGACTTCCAGAGGGCAGACTTTGGCCTGTTTCGGAGACTTGTTCAGAGAGTTCCTTGGGAAGCAGCCCTTAAAAACAAAGGAGTCCAGGAAAAGTGGGCATGCTTCCAAACAGAGATCTTGAGGGCACAGGAGCAGGCCGCCCCTGGGTGCCGAAAGATGAGTCAACGAGGTAAATGCCCAGCCTGGATGGGCAAGGAGGTTTTGGAGGAATTTAGGAAAAAAGGGAGGATGTATCATCTTTGGAAGGAGGGTCGGGTCTCTCCGGAAGAATTTAAGGGGGCTGCTAAAGCATGTAGGAAAAAAAATTAGGGAGGCCAAAGCTCAGTTTGAACTTAAAATGACAACTTCTGTAAAGGGTAATAAAAATGTTTTTACAAATACATCACTGGTAAAAGGAAGGGTAAGACCAACCTTTGTTCTTTATTAGATGTGGGAGGGAACTTAGTAACTGCAGATCAGGAGAAGGCAGAGGTGCTTAACGCCTTCTTTGCCTCAGTCCTTAGTGGGAATGACTTGTCCCCAGGACAGCTGTCCTCCTGGGTTGGTTGATGGAGCCAGGGAGCAGAATGGGCCCCCTGTTATCCAGGAGGAGGCAGTCAGAACTGCTGAGCTGTTTAGACGTTCATAAGTCCATGGGAACAGATGGGATGCAGCCCAGGGTGATGAGGGAGTTGGCAGATGAGCTTGCAAAGCCACTCTCCATCATTTACCAGCAGTCCTGGCTCACTGGTGAGGTTCCAGATGGCTGGAAGCTGCACAGTGTCACACCCATTCACAACAAGGGCAGGAAGGAGGATCCTGGTAATTACAGGCCAGTCAGCCTGACCTCAGTACCCGGTAAGGTCATGGAACAGTTTATACCGAGTGTCATCACACAGCATCTACAGGATGGCCAGGGTATCAGACCCAGCCAGCAAGGGTTTAGGAGGGGTAGGTCATGTCTGTCCAACCTGATCTCCTTTTATGACCAAGTGACCCACCTGGTGGATGCAGGAAAGGCTGCGGATGTTGTCTGTTTGGACTCCAGCACGGCCTTTGACACTGCCTCCCACAGCACACTCCTGGAAGAGCTGCAGCCCACGGCTGGGACAGGAGCACTCTGAGCTGGGTTCAGAACTGGCTGGATGGCCGGCCCAGAGAGTGGTGGTGAGCGGTGCTGCATTCAGCTGGCAGCCAGCCAGCAGTGGTGTCCTCCAGGGCTCTGTGCTGGGGCCAGCTCTGTTCAATGTTTCTATTGACCACATGGATGAGGGGATTGAGTCTTTCATCAGTAAATCTGCAGACAACACCAAGCTGGGAGTGTGTGTCGATCTGTTGGAAGGCAGGAGGGCTCTGCAGGGAGACCTGGAACGGCTGGATGGATGGGCAGAGTCCAGTAGGATGAAGTTTAGTAAGTCCAAGTACCCACTCCTGCATTTTGGCCACAATAACCCCCTGCGGCGTTATAGGCTGGGGACGGTGTGGCTGGGCAGTGCCCAGGCAGAAAGGGACCTGGGGGGAACTGGTCGACAGCCGGCTGAACATGAGCCAGCAGTGTGCCCTGGTGGCCAAGAAGGCCAATGGCTCCTGGCCTGGATCAGCAGGAGCAGGGAGATCATTCTGCCCCTGTGCTTGGCACTGGTCAGGGCACACCTTGAGTGCCGTGTCCAGTTCTGGGCCCTCTGTTTGGGACGGACATTGACACACTCGAGCACATCCAGAGGAGGCAACGAGGCTGGTGAGGGGCCAGGAACACAAGCCCTGTGAGGAGCAGCTGAGGGAGCTGGCGGTGTCCAGCCTGGAGAAAAGGAGACTCAAGGGTGGCCTTATCACTCTACAACTTCCTGAAAGGTGGCTGTGCTCAGGTGAGGTTGGGCTCTTTCTCCAGGCAGCAACTGACAGAACCAGAGGACACAGCCTCAAGCTGCACCAAGGGAAATATAGGTTGGACGTTAGGAAAAGGTTTTTCACGGAAAGAGTGATAAAGTACTGGCATGGCCTGCCCGGGGAGGTGGTGGAGTCACCGTCCCTGGACATGTTTAAAAAAACACTGGACGTGGCACTCGGTGCCATGATTTAGTTCAGGTACTGGGTCATGGGTTGGACTCGATGATTTGAAGGTCTCTTCCAACATGGTCATTCTGTGAATTTTGTATGAATTCTGTGAATTCTGAGCAGCTTCAGGCACACAGCCTGACCAGCAATGTCAGCAGGCAAAACAAAGGTTTTGCTGAGAAATGGCCCTTTGATGAAACAAAATATTTACAGTCAGGGCAGTCCGCTTGTATAGATGGGGGTACACTCTGGGGGTACAGCCAAGGCCATGAGGTCACAGCAGGCTCTGGGGTCACAGCAGGCTGAGGTCACAGCAGGCTCTGAGGTCACAGAGGTGCCAGAGCCCCGTGGTTGCACAGCACCACAACGACCGAGCAGTCAGTCCTTGAGCACAACTGTTGCGGCAGCGGCGGCGCTGGCAGCAGTGGTGCTGACACTGGGACAGCGGTGTCAGGACAGCGGTGGCAGCAAGAGCTGCGGGACTGGCAGAGGGCAAGGCACCATGGCCCTTGCTCTGCGCCTCTTCCTCCTGCTCCTCCTGGCCGTGGCCCTGCCTGCCAGGGCTGCCCAGGCTGCTCCGCTGCAAGCGCGGGGAGCAGGTAAGCTGGAAGCCTGGCTCCCCTTTCCTGGGATAGCGCTCCCTGCTCCCCGGGAAGCGCTGAGGGATGCTATTCCCTGGGGCTTTAGGGAGGGTTTCTGCTGTGGGAGGGAGAGAGACCCCGGGGACCCCGGCAGCTCCATCGTCCGCTCCAAAATGTTATACAGGACAGGGAAAGAGGGTGAGGTGTGACCAGGAGGCCCCCAGAGCTTCCCAAGCCCCTGTGCAACATTGGCCATGTCCATTCAAATCTGGATCCCATAGCCTTACCTGACCCCCTTGCAGTGCCCAGTTCCCTAATGCAGAAGGGGATCCCAGCACACCATGGAAATGGGTCTGGTCGCTGCTTCCCTCTAGATTTGGATCGCGAATTGAATTATTTGCAACTGCTGGTGAAGGACACTTTAAAGGTCATGGAGAATGCTGGAGGCAAGTTCTGAATTTCCCTTTTTACTGACAGAATTATCAGAGTCAAGGAGGCAAGAGTTCACTCATCTGCCATTTTCATTAGGGTTAAGTCAGGGTTGAAGGATTCTGGAAGCCTTGGCCTGCTCCTTTCTGGAGCCCTGAGTGATTCCACAGGATCGCTGTCAGTGGGAGGAAGGAGCATTTAGCTGTTCATCTTCCTCCCGTGTGCAGTGCCAGTGTGTGCTTCCATGAGCTCTGTGCAGCCACGGGGAAGAGCAGAGAGGGAAGGGGCCGGGCCCAGGGCTGTGCCCCGGGGCTGAGCCTTGGTGCAGCCTGAGGATCTCCTACAGCGCCACGGGAGCTGTTCTGT
This sequence comes from Anomalospiza imberbis, assembly GCF_031753505.1. Taxonomy (NCBI): domain Eukaryota; kingdom Metazoa; phylum Chordata; class Aves; order Passeriformes; family Viduidae; genus Anomalospiza; species Anomalospiza imberbis. The sequence continues at coordinate 228,694 of NW_027100426.1, read as the reverse complement.
CCTGCCTTTCTTTGCAGCTGAAGCTGTTGGTGAAGGTGGTCCAGCTTCCCAACCCACGTTCAGGATTGAGCCTTTGGGATATGGTGAGGGTAGGTCAAGGCCTTTCCCCCTGGGAGAGCTGCCAGCTCAGAGCCCAAAGCTCGGCCAGGGGGCCATGGCTGCAGGTGCCAGGACAGAACCATGCACGTGTGTGCCCGCGCCCTGCGCCATCCCCTCACGAGTTCTCCTGCGGCTCCGTGCTGCCGGTGCAGATCTGCAGAGATGACAGGAGCTTCTGTGGCTGTTGAGTTACAGGTGTGTCTGCAGGGAGGGCTGTCCCAGGTCCTTTGCTGGTTACTGCACGCAAGCCCAGCTCCCGTCGCAGGGGTGAGTAGTGTTTCCCTGGTGACCCCACAGGCTGAGCACTGGCTTTGTGGGATCCATTCCTGGGAAACGGAACTATGTTGCCCTAAGGTCCTCCAACGGGAAAGAACAAAGCTACAGGACACAAGAAACCCCATGAGCCATCCCAACACATGAGGCAAATGCTGAAGAAAATGCTGCCAACAGGACAAGGTGTGTCTATGTCCCTCAGCCTTGCCCTGGGACTCAGCAGCTGGGGGCTTTCCCTGCACATCTGGACATGCCGTGCCCGGCACAGTGGGAAGGGATCCAGGGCAGCCTGGCTGCCCTGCTGCTGCCTTCACGGCCTGCAGGGCTGTTTGCCAGCCTGGCCTGGCTGCAGCTTCTCCCCAGCCTCTGCAGGAAGGCATTTGGCACCAGCTGACAGGGAGCCCAAACGGCAGCATGGGCCTGAGATCCCCCACAATTTCCCAGTCTCCAGGCAGATTAGGAGGGGTGCCTGTACGGAGAAGGGAGGGACCTGGCCCACCCAAAAAGTTTATAGGGATTTCCTAATTCTTAACCATGTCTTTGGCAAGCCTTGCCTCCTGAAGTTGCCATCTTCCCAGTGGGGAACAGCCCCACCTGATCCAGCTGTCCCTTTTCCTTTCTCCAGAGATGGAAGGAGAGGCTGTGCTGAAGGCTGAGTTTCCCGGAGGAAGCAGTGGCTCATTGGCAGCCTCTGCTGCAGGAAGGGAGGCGATGCCAGGCACAGTCACAGGAGGTAATTGCTGTGCCTCTGGGCCTGCTGAGTCCTGCTGAGGCTTGAGCTGCCCTCTCTGCTGCTTGGCAGTGCGGGCACAGCCCGGACAAGACCGGCACAGCCCAGAGGAATTGTTATGCTCAGGGCACTCGGGTACTGAGCAGTCCTGCTGGGGTCCCTCCGTGGGAGAGATGTCCCTAAACCTGGGAGACACTTCACGGGGTGCCAATAGTGGGTGCAAAACTCCAGTGTGTCCTGAGAGGGACTGGCTATGTGTCCTGTTGGGTCAGGGGAGCAATTCCCGGGGAAAGAGGAATAGAGACAGAGTAGAAGTTCAGGATGGAGAGAGAGATGGCAGGAGGGAGGGAGGGATGATTATGGTGCTACCTGCTGCATTTTTTCACTGGTGCTTTAGCAAGACTTTCAGCTGTGGGAGTGAGTGAGCCCCTGTGCCCCCTGGGCTGGTCCAGCCACCCCTCCAGGGATGTTGCACTGGGCCTACAAAGAGGATGGAGAGTGACCAGGAGCCAGCCCAGAGCTCCCCAGGCCCCTGTGCACCTCTGGCCGTGTCTATTGCCACCTGGCTCCCACGGCCTTACCCAACTGCCTTGCAGTGCCCAGTTCCCGAAGGCTGAAGGAGACTCGTGCACACCATGGAAATGGTTCTGATCTGTGCTTCTTTCTAGATTGGGATCGCCGATTGCATTATCTGGATGCCCTGCTGGGTGATGCCCAGAAACTCTTGGAGAATGCTGAAGGCAAGATCTCCATGTGCTTTTCCAAATAGTGTCAATGCCCTAGCATCACTACAGGTGTCAGGACAGAACCATGCACGAGTGTGCCCCCACCCTGCGCCATCCACTAAGCGCTCCTGCGGCTCAGGCCTGTTTGGAAAAGGGCCAGCCCTGGCCCTGCCCCAAAAGCTATGACATTTTCTGAACCTTCTGCATATATTTGACAAGCATGACGTCCTGAAGATGCCAGCATCCAAATCAGGATCTCTTCCATCTGATCCTGCTGTGCTTTTTCCTTTCCCAAGTGATGGACCAAACATCTCTGCAGAAGGAGGCGCATCCCGGAGGAAGCAGTGGCTCAGTGCCCACCTCTGCTGGAGGAAGGAAGGCGCTGCCAGGCACAGACACAGGCACGGTCAAAGGCACAGGAGGTAATTGCTGTGCCGGGCTCAGCCGGGCTCAGCCCTCAGCAGGGCTGTGTGGCAGCAGCTCTTCCCCCAGGCCCTGCCCTTGCACGGCCCGGCAGCAGCCAAAGCTGGAGGCGCCTCGGCTTCGAGGCCTCTGGAGCTCGTTCCCAGCCCCGGGGAATCGGGACTCGGGCACCAACGCCCCTCCCGCTGCAGCTGCTCCCGCAGCTGGCCCTGAGCACCCAGAGGCCCAAGGCACAGGAGCAGCCCCGAGCGGGAGCCCTGCTGCGAGCCCAGGGCCAGAGCCAGCCCTGGCTCCTGACTGGGCAGGGGCTGCACTGGCTCCTGACAGGGCCTGACTCTGTCCCCTGGGGCTGGGGGAGCTGTCACGGGGCAGGGAGGGCCAGGGCTGGCAGGGGCTGCTCAGGGATGGGTTTGGCCCGTGTCCCTCCAAGCAGCGACTGCCCAAGCAGCTGCGCTGGCCCCGGGCTCTCCTCCCGGCCTGCTGGGCTTTGCTGGGTGGCACAGCCTGTGCCGAGGGGCGGCAAGGTGCCTGCAGGCCCCAGCTCTGGGGGAAGCAGAGAACGTCCTGGCCGTATCCACCGTGCTGCCAGCTCAGCAGTGCAGCACAGCGCGGGCTCACGCTCCCCATTGCTCCCACAGATGCAGCCGGCACCACAACACGGGTTCCCGATTCCCAGAAGGGCATTGGAACGGGTTTCTGTAAGGGAACAGGCTGCTGGCTAGGGTTAACGGCAGGCATGCTTCTTTTGGAGCTGGTCTTTATTTTATGCTGTGTTGGAATCTGGTGTTGCTGGAAGAGAAAATGGTGAGTGTTTTGTTCATCATTCCCTCAAACAGCTTCTTTTGAAAGCCTAATGTAGACAGGGAATGTTCCCAGTGAGGCTGCAGTGGAGTTGTGGCTGGTCCGTGGTTGTCCAAAGAGCTCTGCTGAGGGTTCTGCTGCTGCCCAGGGCTTTCATTGGCCTCTTCATTGCTGGGCCTCGTCCTGGGGGGCCCGCTGGGGCTGCAGCCAGTGCTGGCTCCCACTGAGGCTGCCTGGCCAAGAGCAGCCCCAGGGGCACAGGGCGGAGGCAAGGCAAGGTGGGGAGGCGAAAGAGCGGGGACAAGATCGCCCTCGAAAGGCAGATGCGCTCTGGGGCCCGCTCCTGGCCAGGGAGCCTGCCCAGAGCCGTCCCCTGCTCGCCGGGGCCTTGAGGGGCAGCTGTCCAGCTGGGCCAAGCTGTGCCAGCCGCTCCAGCCGTGCTGGGGAGCCTTGCCAGCTCTGGGCCCTGCTGTGCAGGAGGGTCCCAGTGTGCCACTGGCAGCCGGGGGCCTCAGCCGCTCCTCTCTGCACAGGAGCGCCTCTGCAGCTTCACAAGACCAGCCAAACACCTCAGTCTGGGAGAACTGGACCTGTCATCCTGCACCTCCTTACCAGTGTCTATTGTCCCTTCCACCGCTGCATTACGAGCCTTTTGATGGAAGTACACTGCAACTACCACCCAGAACAGGACCCTCTCTCCCAGAAGGGACTGGCCCTGCTGTCCTGCCAGGTCAAGAGGTGCAGCCCTCCAACCAGGGAATGGTTCGTCAGAAAAGTTATACTGACTGCTAAAAATGTAGGAGGTTTATTAAAAATTTATTAAAAATACAACCGGAGACTGAATAGGTAAAATATTAGAGTGCCCAGCATAGAGGATTTTCCCCGTCCATGTGTTCATCCACACAATGGAGGTTTTGCCTTTTCATTCTTTTGCCCTTCTTAAAGTTCTGTCCATCAACTCCTTTTTTGCTGTCCTGTGGTGGAGTTTACTTCCTTACATCTCAATTGGAGCTCAGGTGCTGCTCTTGTAACAAGGTGACCCTCTACAATGTCCCGATCTCAGGTCGCTCCATGAGAACAACACAAAGGGGGGATAAAACAGAACTCTGTAAAACTTCTCTTAACATACATACATTATATTTGTCTTTTACTTGTGAGAGTCAACTATCACATTACTCATCTGTCACAGGCTTGATTCCAGCAACATATTTGGGCTTCAGCTCATGTGTCTGTGTGCTACCTCCAGCACTGGCGCAGCTGCTTGTCTGGTGGACAGGCAGCAGCCAGGCATGGGGCTCCTGGGGCTAACAGCAACCTCATGTTATCATTGTTTTTCATTTTGAAACATTTAGATAAGTTTTTCATTTGTAGCATCTAATAAAAGTTTTTCATAGAATGGAGACCCCAGATGTTTGTTCCACTTTACTTCAAGAGTTCTGTGTTTGTCAAAGGAGTTTTACAGTTGCAGATACCTAGAATCTTCTGACACTTTGGCAATACAAACATAAAAATTGCTTTTAATTCATACTGTTTACTCTTGCACAGCCGGGACAAGACCAGCCCAGCCCAGAAGAATTGTCATGCCCAGGGCACTTGGGTACTGAGCAGTCCTGCTGGGGTCCCTCTGGGGGAGACGCGTCCCAAAACCTGGGAGAGACTGCACGGAGTGCCCATGGTGGGGAAAGGGCAGAGGGCGAGAGCAAGGCTCCAGTGTGTCCTGAGAGGGCCTGGCTATGTGTCCTTGGGCTGGAGGAGCTGTCACAGGGCAGGGAGGGCCAGGGCTGGCAGGGGCTGCTCAGGGATGGGTTTGGCCCATGTCCCTCCAAGCAGCGACTGCCCAAGCAGCTGCGCTGGCCCCGGGCTCTCCTCCCGGCCGGCTGGGCTTTGCTGGGTGGCACAGCCTGTGCCGAGGGGCGGCAAGGTGCCTGCAGGCCCCAGCTCTGGGGGAAGCAGAGAACGTCCTGGCCGTATCCACCGTGCTGCCAGCTCAGCAGTGCAGCACAGCGAGGGCTCACGCTCCCCACCGAACCTGTAGAGGCTCAAAGCAAGACAGGAACACATGCCCTGAATCCACTTTGATGAATCTCAAGGATTTTCTGCTCGCAGCATGGACACAAGCAGTGCATGATAGGTATAGCATAGACTCTGTTCACTGTGTCACTTGCCATGGCCTCTTTCACAGTCATATCCTTCCCCCTTCACATGTCCTGCCAAACACCTAAGGGAGAACTGGACCTCTAATCGCACATCTCCATGCCCATGCGTAATGTCCCTGTCACAGCTGCTTTATCAACTTGCTGCTGTGCGGATGCTGCCACCAGCCAAACAAGGTCCTCTACCCCTGAAGGCACTGGCCCCGCTCTCAGGCCCTCACTGAAGGTGAGTAGGGCTTGGCCCAACTCCTCTGTTACCATAAAGACATGGAGCTGTCACCCCAGTGTTCGGGTGGTACCACCAGCAAAGACCAGCCGGCACCAGCCCTGGCTGAGCTCCATGCCCAGGAGCAGCCGTGGATGCCCACGGTGAGGGCAGGCAGGAGCCAGGCAGGGGCTGCTGTGAGCAGCAGCGGGGCCCCGAGGGGCTGGGCGAGCCCATGCTGAGCGTCCCTGGGCTGAGGGCCCATTTCCTTCAGTGGGATCATCTGGGCCTGCAGCTCCTCCAGTGGCATGCCCAGGAAAAGAGGGAAGCCATCAAGAGCCTGTGAGTCACAGGGACGGGGTGTGGCTTCCTCCCTCCTTGGGTAGGGGGCTGGTTAAAAGAGGCCTCTAGGGAGCACGGCGAACAGGAGCGGGCAAACAGGGCTGTGGCTCGCCTCTGAAGGGCAGTTCGCGAGGCAGTTGGCACAGGCAGGGCAAGCAGGAAGGGTTGCAGCTTTTCTTTCTAGTCAGGTTTACTGTGTGTTGTTTGCAGCGTTTCTGTTGGTTGATTGGTTTTGGGGTTACTGGTAGTAATGGTTTTTACGTGATTGAAAAGTGTCGATAATACGAGTGTATGTAATCAGATGGAACCCTCCAAAAAGGATGCATCTGTCCAGACCCATTCCTGTGCAGAGTGTTTGAGCTCAGCGGTGGATTCAGGGGGAGTTGTGGAGAAAACCTGCCTGCGGTGTGAACAGGTGAACAATCTCCTTTCACTGGTGGCCGAGCTTAGGGAGCAAGTTGAAAGACTCAGGAGTATCAGCGAAAGAGAAAGGGAAATAGATTGGTGGAGTTCAGCCCTTCCATCCTTAAGGGAGGCCCACCAAGAGTCAGAGGACTCCCATGCCTCTCACTGTCAGGCAATAGAGGGGCACCTGGTAGATGAAGGAGAGTGGGAATGGGTCCCTGCCCAGGGAGGGTATGATAAAAATTCCTCCCGATCCCCATGCCCTAGCCAGGTGCCGCTTCAGAATAGGTATGCGCCCCTGGATCTAGAGACTCAGCCAGATGATTTAGAAGAAGCTTATCTGCCCAGTCAGCCTCCCAGTTATCATTAATCTATAAGATGGATCTAATATCAAAAAGAAAAGAAGGGTAATTGTAGTGGCTGATTCTCTTCTGAGGGGAGCAGGGGGCCCCGTACGTCGACCGAACCCACCCCACAGGGAGGTCTGCTGCCTCCCTGGGGCCCGGGGACGAAAGATCACTGAGACACTGCCTGGGCTGATTCAGTCCTCTGATTATTACCCACTGCTGATACTCCAGGCTGGCAGCGATGAGATTGAAAAGAGGAGTGTCAGGACAATTAAAAGGGACGTTAGGGCACTGGGACAAGTGGTTGATGGGACGGGGGCACAGGTAGTCCTTTCCTCAGTCCCTTTGGTGGCTGGGAAAAACGGTGAAAGGAACAGGAGAGCTCAAACTATCAATGAGTGTTGCAAGGGTTGGTGTCATCAGCAGAACTTTGGATTCTTTGATCATGGGGCAACTTTTATGGCACCTGGCCTGCTGCAACCAGATGCTCTCCATCTCTCTGTTAAAGGCAGAAGGCTTTTAGCTCATGAGCTAGCAGACCTTGTTGAGAGGGCTTTAAACTAGGTTTCAAGGGGGAAGGGGATATAGCTGGGCTCTCTGGAAGCAGGCCCAAGGATGGTAAGCCTTAGTTAGGGATGGAATCAGCAGCCCAGCTGAGGTGCATGCACACCAATGCACACAGCATGGGCAACAAACAAGAAGAGCTGGAGGCCATGGTGCAGCAGCAGAGCTGCAGAGCTATGCTATGATTGCCATCACAGAAACAGGGTGGGATGACTCACATGGCTGGAGCACTGCCCTGGATAGCTACAAGCTCTTCAGGAGAGACACGAGAGGGAGAAGAGGTGGAGGGGTGGCCCTTTATTTAAAGAATAAAAAAGGGAGGCTTTGGACACCATGGATATTGGAACTAATTGGCAGAATGTTGAATGCCTATGGTAAGAATTAGGGGGAAGGCCAACAAGGCTGACATCCTACTGAGAGTCTGTTATCATCCACCCAGGCAGGAAGAAGAGGTGGACAACTCATTCTATGAGAGCTAGAGAATGTTTCAGGATCATCAGCCCTTGTTCTTGTAGGCGACTTCAACTTGCCAGACATCTGCTGGGAACTCAATACAGCAGAAAAAAAGCAGCCCAGGAAATCTGTAGAGTGTGTGGAGGACAACTGCTTGTTGCAGCTGGTGGGCGAGCCCCCCAGGGGAGGAACTATTTTAGATCTGCTGTTTGCAAATGGAGGTGGACTGGGGAGAGATGTGGTGGTTGGAGGCTGCTTGGGCCACAGTGATCATGAAATGATAGAATTTGTTGCATGGCAAGCTGATCTGTAGTCAGCATTAATCAAGTTATAATAAGCAGTCCAGCTCTGCTCCGTGTACCAGCCTCTGTGTTTGACTGGCAGAAGCACACAGCCAGTGGGAGCTCTCCTAGGATGCAGGCATTGTATAGGTTCAGAGTCTCGGGGCACACAGATAGACCAATGAGCTGTCTCGACCTGGGAGCTTTGAATGGGCTATAAAAGAAAGCTCCGGACAATAAACAAGGCTGTTTTTCTGAGGAAACACAAGTGGTCTGCCTTATGTTATGTCTCAGACATGGGAACACTGTGGTATCAAGATGTCTTGCTATTTTGTGAAATCAGGAGGAACGTCAATAAGACTTTTACATTGGACTTCCAGAGGGCAGACTTTGGCCTGTTTCGGAGACTTGTTCAGAGAGTTCCTTGGGAAGCAGCCCTTAAAAACAAAGGAGTCCAGGAAAAGTGGGCATGCTTCCAAACAGAGATCTTGAGGGCACAGGAGCAGGGCGCCCCTGGGTGCCGAATGATGAGTCGACGAGGTAAATGCCCAGCCTGGATGGGCAAGGAGGTTTTGGAGGAATTTAGGAAAAAAGGGAGGATGTATCATCTTTGGAAGGAGGGTCGGGTCTCTCCGGAAGAATTTAAGGGGGCTGCTAAAGCATGTAGGAAAAAAAATTAGGCAGGCCAAAGCTCAGTTTGAACTTAAAATGACAACTTCTGTAAAGGGTAATAAAAATGTTTTCACAAATGCATCACTGGTAAAAGGAAGGGTAAGACCAACCTTTGTTCTTTATTAGATGTGGGAGGGAACTTAGTAACTGCAGATCAGGAGAAGGCAGAGGTGCTTAACGCCTTCTTTGCCTCAGTCCTTAGTGGGAATGACTTGTCCTCAGGACAGCTGTCCTCCTGGGTTGGTTGATGGAGCCAGGGAGCAGAATGGGCCCCCTGTTATCCAGGAGGAGGCAGTCAGAACTGCTGAGCTGTTTAGACGTTCATAAGTCCATGGGAACAGATGGGATGCAGCCCAGGGTGATGAGGGAGTTGGCAGATGAGCTTGCAAAGCCACTCTCCATCATTTACCAGCAGTCCTGGCTCACTGGTGAGGTTCCAGATGGCTGGAAGCTGCACAGTGTCACACCCATTCACAACAAGGGCAGGAAGGAGGGTCCTGGTAATTACAGGCCAGTCAGCCTGACCTCAGTACCCGGTAAGGTCATGGAACAGTTTATACCGAGTGTCATCACACAGCATCTACAGGATGGCCAGGGTATCAGACCCAGCCAGCAGGGGTTTAGGAGGGGTAGGTCATGTCTGACCAACCTGATCTCCTTTTATGACCAAGTGACCCACCTGGTGGATGCAGGAAAGGCTGCGGATGTTGTCTGTTTGGACTCCAGCACGGCCTTTGACACTGCCTCCCACTGCACACTCCTGGAAGAGCTGCAGCCCACGGCTGGGACAGGAGCACTCTGAGCTGGGTTCAGAACTGGCTGGATGGCCGGCCCAGAGAGTGGTGGTGAGCGGTGCTGCATTCCAGCTGGCAGCCAGCCAGCAGTGGTGTCCTCCAGGGCTCTGTGCTGGGGCCAGCTCTGTTCAATGTTTCTATTGACCACATGGATGAGGGGATTGAGTCTTTCACCAGTAAATCTGCAGACAACACCAAGCTGGGAGTGTGTGTCGATCTGTTGGAAGGCAGGAGGGCTCTGCAGGGAGACCTGGAACGGCTGGATGGATGGGCAGAGTCCAGTAGGATGAAGTTTAGTAAGTCCAAGTACCCACTCCTGCATTTTGGCCACAATAACCCCCTGCGGCGTTATAGGCTGGGGACAGTGTGGCTGGGCAGTGCCCAGGCAGAAAGGGACCTGGGGGGGAACTGGTTGACAGCCGGCTGAACATGAGCCAGCAGTGTGCCCTGGTGGCCAAGAAGGCCAATGGCTCCTGGCCTGGATCAGCAGGAGCAGGGAGATCATTCTGCCCCTGTGCTTGGCGCTGGTCAGGGCACACCTTGAGTGCCGTGTCCGGTTCTGGGCCCTCTGTTTGGGACGGACATTGACACACTCGAGCACATCCAGAGGAGGCAACGAGGCTGGTGAGGGGCCAGGAACACAAGCCCTGTGAGGAGCAGCTGAGGGAGCTGGCGGTGTCCAGCCTGGAGAAAAGGAGACTCAAGGGTGGCCTTATCACTCTACAACTTCCTGAAAGGTGGCTGTGCTCAGGTGGGGTTGGGCTCTTTCTCCAGGCAGCAACTGACAGAGGCAGAGGACACAGCCTCAAGCTGCACCAAGGGAAATATAGGTTGGACGTTAGGAAAAGGTTTTTCACGGAAAGAGTGATAAAGTACTGGCATGGCCTGCCTGGGGAGGTGGTGGAGTCACCGTCCCTGGACGTGTTTAAAAAAACACTGGACGTGGCACTCGGTGCCATGATTTAGTTCAGGTACTGGGTCATGGGTTGGACTCGATGATCTTGAAGGTCTCTTCCAACATGGTCATTCTGTGAATTTTGTATGAATTCTGTGAATTCTGAGCAGCTTCAGGCACACAGCCTGGCCAGCAATGTCAGCAGGCAAAACAAAGGTTTTGCTGAGAAATGGCCCTTTGATGAAACAAAACATTTACAGTCAGGGCAGTCCGTTTGTATAGATGGGGGTACACTCTGGGGGTACAGCCAAGGCCATGAGGTCACAGCAGGCTCTGAGGTCACAGAGGTGCCAGAGCCCCGTGGTTGCACAGCACCACAACGACCGAGCAGTCAGTCCTTGAGCACAACTGTTGCGGCAGCGGCGGCGCTGGCAGCAGTGGTGCTGACACTGGGACAGCGGTGTCAGGACAGCGGTGGCAGCAAGAGCTGCGGGACTGGCAGAGGGCAAGGCACCATGGCCCTTGCTCTGCGCCTCTTCCTCCTGCTCCTCCTGGCCGTGGCCCTGCCTGCCAGGGCTGCCCAGGCTGCTCCGCTGCAAGCGCGGGGAGCAGGTAAGCTGGAAGCCTGGCTCCCCTTTCCCGGGACAGCGCTCCCTGCTCCCCGGGAAGCATTGGGGGATGCTTTTCCCTGGGGCTTTAGGGAGGGTTTCTGCTGTGGGAGGGAGAGAGACCCCGGGGACCCTGGCAGCTCCATCTTCCGCTCCAAAATGTTATACAGGACAGGGAAAGAGGGTGAGGTGTGACCAGGAGCCAGCCCAGAGCTTCCCAAGCCCCTGTGCAACTTTGGCCATGTCCATTCAAATCTGGATCCCATAGCCATACCTGACCCCCTTGCAGTGCCCAGTTCCCCAATGCAGAAGGGGATCCCAGCACACTATGGAAATGGGTCTGGTCGCTGCTTCCCTCTAGATTTGGATCGCGAATTGAATTATTTTCAACTGCTGGTGAAGGACACTTTAAAGGTCATGGAGAATGCTGGAGGCAAGTTCTGAATTTCCCTTTTTACTGACAGAATTATCAGAGTCAAGGAGGCAAGAGTTCACTCATCTGCCATTTTCATTAGGGTTAAGTCAGGGTTGAAGGATTCTGGAAGCCTTGGCCTGCTCCTTTCTGGAGCCCTGAGTGATCCCACAGGATCGATGTCGGTGGGAGGAAGGAGCATTTAGCTGTCCACCTTCCTCCCGTATGCATTGCCTGTGTGTGCTTCCATGAGCTCTGTGCAGCCACGGGGAAGAGCAGAGAGGGAAGGGGCCGGGCCCAGGGCTGTGCCCCGGGGCTGAGCCTTGGTGCAGCCTGGAGGATCTCCAACAGCGCCACGGGAGCTGTTCTGTCCTGCCTTTCTTTGCAGCTGAAGCTGTTGGTGAAGGTGGTCCAGCTTCCCAACCCACGTTCAGGATTGAGCCTTTGGGATATGGTGAGGGTAGGTCAAGGCCTTTCCCCCTGGGAGAGCTGCCAGCTCAGAGCCCAAAGCTCGGCCAGGGGGCCATGGCTGCAGGTGCCAGGACAGAACCATGCACGTGTGTGCCCTCGCCCTGCGCCATCCCCTCACGAGTTCTCCTGCGGCTCCGTGCTGCCGGTGCAGATCTGCAGAGATGACAGGAGCTTCTGTGGCTGTTGAGTTACAGGTGTGTCTGCAGGGAGGGCTGTCCCAGGTCCTTTGCTGGTTACTGCACGCAAGCCCAGCTCCCGTCGCAGGGGTGAGTAGTGTTTCCCTGGTGACCCCACAGGCTGAGCACTGGCTTTGTGGGATCCATTCCTGGGAAACGGAACTATGTTGCCCTAAGGTCCTCCGACGGGAAAGAACAAAGCTACAGGACACAAGAAACCCCATGGGCCATCCGAACACATGAGGCAAATCCTGAAAGGATTGCTCCAGGGAGGAAATGGTGAGAGCATTTTCCTTAGCCTTCCCCTGGGACTCAGTAGCCGGGGGCTTTCCCTGCACATCTGGACACGCCGTGCCCGGCACAGCGGGAAGGGATCCATGGCAGCCTGGCTGCCCTGCTGCTGCTTTCACGGCCTGCAGGGCTGTTTGCCAGCCTGGCTGGGCTGCAGCTTCTCCCCAGCCTCTGCAGGAAGGCATTTGGCACCAGCTGACAGGGAGCCCAAACTGCAGCATGGACCATGCACTCCCTGAGATCCCCTGCAATTTCCCAGTCCCCAGGCAGATTAGGAGGAGCAGTGGTTTGGAGGAGGGAGTGGGTCGTTGCCTACCCAGAAATTTTATAGGGATTTCCTGATCTTTAACCATGCTTGCCTTTCACAAGCATTGCCTGCTGAAGATGCCACCACCACAATGGGCAGCAGTCCCACCTGATCCAGCTGTCCTTCTTCCTTTCTCCAGAAGTGGATGGAGAGGCTGTGCTGAAGGCTGAGTTTCCCGGAGGAAGCAGTGGCTCATTGGCAGCCTCTGCTGCAGGAAGGGAGGCGATGCCAGGCACAGTCACAGGAGGTAATTGCTGTGCCTCTGGGCCTGCTGAGCCCTGCTGAGGCTTGAGCTGCCCTCTCTGCTGCTTGGCAGTGCAGGCACAGCCCGGACAAGACCGGCACAGCCCAGAGGAATTGTTATGCTCAGGGCACTCGGGTACTGAGCAGTCCTGCTGGGGTCCCTCCGTGGGAGACACGTCCCTAAACCTGGGAGAGACTGCACGGGGTGCCCATGGTGGGGAAAGGGCAGAGGGCGAGAGCACGGCTCCAGTGTGTCCTGAGAGGGCCTGGCTATGTGCCCTTGGGCTGGGGCAGGTGTGCCAGCATAAGGAGGGCGGGCAGTTGGTAGGACAGGAGGGAGGGAGGGAGGGAGGGCGTTGGGGAGGGATATTTGCGGCACTGCCTGCTGCAGTTTTCCCAAGGGATTAAAAGAAAGTTTCCTTTGTACAAGTGAGAGAATCCCCATGGGCCGTGGGCTGCTCCAGTTTCCTCTCCAGGGATGCTGCACAGGGCCTGCAAAGAGGATGGGGATTGACCAGCAGCCAGCCCTGAGCTCCCCAGGCCCCTGTGCAGTTTTGGCCATCTCCATTCTCATCTGGCTCCCACAGACTTACCTGACCCCCTTGCAGTGCCCAGTTCCGTGAGTGAGAAGGGGATCCCAACACATCATGGAAATGGTTCTGATCTTTGCTCCCTTCTAGACTGGGATCAGGACACGGATTATCTGGAAGCCCTGCTGGATTATGGCTTGAGACTCTTGGGAAATGCTGGAGGCAAGTTCTCAATGTACCATCTTGACAGAATAGGCAGTGACAAGGAGGCCAGAGCTCATACATTTGCCCTTTCCCTTAAGGCATTCTCAGGGCAGATGTATTCAGGAAAATTTTACCGGCTCCCTTCTCAAGCCCTGAGGGATCCCAGGATCGCTGTCAGTGGGAGGAAGGAGCATTTAGCTGTCAGTGGGAGGAAGGATCGCTGTCAGTGGGAGGAAGGAGCATTTAGCTGTCCAACTTCCTCCCGTGTGCAATGCCAGTGTGTGCTTCCGTGTGCTCTGTGCAGCCACGGAGAAGAGCAGAGAGGGAAGGGGCCGGGCCCAGGGCTGTTCCCCGGGGCTGTGCCTTTCGCAGCTCCTTTGCTGGCCCCAGGGAGCCTGAGCTGCTCCTGCTGCTGCTGCCAAGCCCTGGCCCAGGCTGGGGCTGGGTTTAGAGCTGCTGGCAGCTCCAGGGAGTCCTTTCTCCCCTGACTGCCCTGCAAGGGGCTCCTTCCATCCCAGTGTGGGGCCACTAACGGCACGTGGTACCCCTGCCCCTGCTCCTGAGTGGAAGGCAGAGCTGAGGGAGTGCCTTGGAGGGCACCAATCACCCAGGGGCACTCACTGCCACTCTGGCCTGAAGGAGAATCTTCAGCAGAGTCACAGGAGCTGTTCTGTCCTGCCTTTCTTTGCAGCTGAACCTGTTGCTAAAAGTTATCTGGCTTCCCAACCCACATTCAGGACTGAGCCTCTGGGAGATGGTGAGGGTAGGTCAAGGCCTTTCCCCCTGGGAGAGCTGCCAGCTCAGAGCCCAAAGCTCGGCTGCAGGTGCCAGGACAGAACCATGCACGTGTGTGCCCTCGCCCTGCGCCATCCCCTCAGGAGTTCTGCTCAGTCACAGCAGCTGTTTGGAGGTGGGAGGGTACTGGCCCAGTCTCAAAAACCCCGATGTTTTTCTGATCCTTAACCATGACTTTGAAAAGCTTTGCCTCCTGAAGATGCCCCCTCCCTGAATGGTGGATCTCTTCCATCTGATCCTGCTGTCCTTTTTCCTTTCTCAAGTGATGGACACAACATCTCTGCAGAAGGAGGCGCATCCCGGAGGAAGCAGTGGCTCAGTGCCCACCTCTGCTGGAGGAAGGAAGGCGCTGCCAGGCACGGGCACAGGCACAGGAGGTAATTGCTGTGCCGGGCTCAGCCGGGCTCAGCCCTCAGCGGGGCTGTGTGGCAGCAGCTCTTCCCCCAGGCCCTGCCCTTGCACGGCCCGGCAGCAGCCAAAGCTGGAGGCGCCTCGGCTTCGAGGCCTCTGGAGCTCGTTCCCAGCCCCGGGGAATCGGGACTCGGGCACCAACGCCCCTCCCGCGGCAGCTGCTCCCGCAGCTGGCCCTGAGCGCCCAGAGGCCAAAGGCACAGGAGCAGCCCCGAGCGGGAGCCCTGCTGCGAGCCCAGGGCCAGAGCCAGCCCTGGCTCCTGACTGGGCAGGGGCTGCACTGGCTCCTGACAGGGCCTGACTCTGTCCCCTGGGGCTGGGGGAGCTGTCACGGGGCAGGGAGGGCCAGGGCTGGCAGGGGCTGCTCAGGGATGGGTTTGGCCCGGGTCCCTCCAAGCAGCGACTGCCCAAGCAGCTGCGCTGGCCCCGGGCTCTCCTCCCGGCCGGCTGGGCTTTGCTGGGTGGCACAGCCTGTGCCGAGGGGCGGCAAGGTGCCTGCAGGCCCCAGCTCTGGGGGAAGCAGAGAACGTCCTGGCCGTATCCACCGTGCTGCCAGCTCAGCACTGCAGCACAGCGCGGGCTCACGCTCCCCATTGCTCCCACAGATGCAGCCGGCACCACAACACGTGTTCCCGATTCCCAGAACGGCCTCAGACATGGCTGCTATTGGGAAACACACTGTTTGCTACAGTTAATGGCAGGTCTGCTTTTTTTGGAGCTGGTCTTTATTTTATGCTGTGTTGGAATCTGGTGTTGCTGGAAGAGAAAATGGTGAGTGTTTATATCACCTCTCCCTCAAACAGCTTCTTTTAAAAGGCTAATATAGATGGGAAACATTTCCAGTGAGGCTGCAGTGGAGTTGTGGCCGGTCCGTGGTTGTCCAAAGAGCTCTGCTGAGGGTTCTGCTGCTGCCCAGTGCTTTCATTGGCCTCTTCATTGCTGGGCCTTGTCCTGGGGGGCCCGCTGGGGCTGCAGCCAGTGCTGGCTCCCACTGAGGCTGCCTGGCCAAGAGCAGCCCCAGGGGCACAGGGCGGAGGCAAGGCAAGGTGGGGAGGAGAAAGAGCGGGGACGAGATTGCCCTCGAAAGGCAGACGCGCTCTGGGGCCCGCTCCTGGCCAGGGAGCCTGCCCAGAGCCGTCCCCTGCTCGCCGGGGCCTTGAGGGGCAGCTGTCCAGCTGGGCCAAGCTGTGCCAGCCGCTCCAGCCGTGCTGGGGAGCCTTGCCAGCTCTGGGCCCTGCTGTGCAGGAGGGTCCCAGTGTGCCACTGGCAGCCGGGGGCCTCAGCCGCTCCTCTCTTTCCACAGTCACCCCTCTGGACAGGAGATGGAAGACGGTGGCTGCACCTCACTCCAGACAGCCTGAGCAGCACCTCCAGCAGTAATAAGGGCCTGGTCAGCCCTTTCAAGTGTTCTGAGAAGAGGAGCCCAGAACATCCGTCTATGAGGAAACCTGCTGTGACCCTGTAGATCCCTCTGCCAGTTCTCTCCCCATAGGTGTACTAGTCAGTGTTTTCATGGTTGATGTGTTCGTGTCTGTCCTGGGGTGACAGGACATTTTCATGCTTTGTATCCCAACCGTGTTTTCCTGTTCCCGTGCTCTCAGTTTGTTTTGTCTATAGCCGTGTCCCTCCCCCGGCTGCTTGCTCTGGCTTGCTGCTGCTAGCTTTAGGCTTGCTTTGCTTGCTTTGCTGTCTTTTTTTTTTTTTTTTTTTTTTTTTTTTTTTGTTTTGTTTTGTTTTTTCTTTGCTTGCCTTATTTTGCCATTTTTCTGTTTTTGTTTTTCCCTTCCTTCCTTCCTCCCCTTCCCTGAAGACATCGGACCTGCTTGGGACCTTGATTCGGGAACGTCAAGGACCTCCTCCGGGGTCTGCATTACAGAGCTCAGCACCCTCCTCAGCAGACTGCCCAAGCCGTTCGGCCTCTCTCGGACTGGTGAAAACGTTTGTTGTCATCTCGGGCTGCTTTTCTTGTGCTGGGGAGTGGTTTTTTTTGTTCTTGCTTAATAAACAAGTTTTTTCCACTTTTCCTCCGAGGAAATTCCTCCCGAACCCGGTGGTGGGGGGGAGGAGTTGTGGAGGTTTGTTTCCTTTAAGGGGCTCCTTTGGAGATTTCCCCCTAATTTGTCCTAAAGCAGGACAATGTCTTATGTGGTTTTGCAATTGCTTAGTTAGTTATCTAATGTTAGTCAGTTCAGTTGGTTCGTTCCATGTACCCCTATTTCTGTCCCTCACAGCTGGTATCTCCCAAGTTGTTTACCCCAAGGTTTCCCTCCACTTGCCTGTCCCTCCGCCTGCCAATCTGCTGCTCCTCCCCAGTTATCCTCATAGAGCGATGCCAGTCTGAGTGGCAGAGCCCAGCCGCCTTGTCAGTCTTTATCCCCCCACCCAGTTTTCCCAGAATGTTGCCTGTCAGTTACCCTCTACCCCATAGATGATTTGTCCCTGAGACCTTGTCCCTCCCTTGTTTAGTCCCCATTGGTTGCTGTCTGTCCCACACTCCTCCCCAAGATTTCCCCCCCTGGTTGTTCCCAGAGCACTCCTTTACACGCCTGCACCCTTTATGAGTTGTTACAGAGTATTGTTTCAGTTGGCACTTGCCCCTGACCCCCGTCAGGAATAAAGTTTCCTTGGCAGGTCACACAAGTGTCCTCCTCCTCGTTTCTTTGTTTCGGGATCCTCCTCGTTCACCCTGGCAGCTTCCCCCACGCAGCTGCCCACACCCCTACCAGCCGCTCTCATCTGAGACTCTGGAGTGGCCACTCTCGTGGCTCTCCCCGGCCCCCAAAGGGACCTGCTAGCCGGTGCCATCCCGTCTCTGTGGCCGCAGCCTGGGAGCGACACATGGGTATCCCCAAGCTGCAGCCATCTGTTTTTGATCTCCCTCTGTCCCATGCCAGCCCATGCCCAAGTGGTTTTAGAAATCCCAGTGTCAGCCCAGCACCCTCCAGCCTTGTTGAGACCAACATGGCCCTTCCTCTGCCCCTGAGCCCCCTGGCCCTGCCCTCTAAACACCACTGAAGGTAACCCCCCGCCCCTGCCGGGGTGGGTGATGGCCCCTTCTTCTGTTGCAATAAGGAGATGGGGCTGTCACCCCAGTGCCCGGGTGGTACCACCAGCAAAGCCCAGCCGGCACCAGCCCTGGCTGAGCACCATGCCCACGAGCAGCCGTGGATGCCCACGGTGAGGGCAGGCAGGAGCCAGGCAGAGGCTGCTGTGAGCAGCAGCGGGGCCCCGAGGGGCTGGGGCAGCCCATGGGGCAGGCAGCAGCATGGGGCTCCTGAGAGAAAGCAACCCCATTTTGTCTTTGTTTTTCATTTTTGGAAATTAGAAATTTTTAGAAATATTTCAAAATATATTTTCTGCAGAGAGACGCCCCAAATATTTCTTCCGATTACTATAGTAGTTAAGGATTTTACAAGGTAGTTTTAGAATCTTGAAAAAGAGACCCCATTTTGTCTTTGCTTTTCATTTTTAGAAATATTTGGAAATATTTTTTGAAGAGAGAAATCCCCAAATGTTTCTTCCCTTTTTCCACAACACCTTCATATTTTTGAAAGTAGTGTTACAGTTCTGGAAAATCGGCTCCACTTAGACAATAAAAAATTAAAATTGCATTTAATTGGTAATCTTTACACTGGGAAGAACTAAGGCACCCCAAGACACCAAGCCTGCTGCAGAGGCTCTTTTCCCATGGGAGCTTTTTTACCTAGCCACAACCAAACTATCTAAAACCTTTTCCCAGATATTTCCTGAGATTTCTGACAAGCTCAGCTCTTAGTCTTCAGAGGCAAACTTTGAGCACAGTGGGAATCTCTTCAAGTCACCATCTCTGCTTCTGCAACAACTGCCTCAGTTCTAGAGCAGGGGCTTCTCTCAGCTTCCTGCTGGCCCCGGGCTCTCCTCCCGGCCGGCTGGGCTTTGCTGGGTGGCACAGCCTGTGCCGAGGGGCGGCAAGGTGCCTGCAGGCCCCAGCTCTGGGGGAAGCAGAGAACGTCCTGGCCGTATCCACCGTGCTGCCAGCTCAGCAGCGCAGCACAGCGCGGGCTCACGCTCCCCACTGCTCCCACAGATGCTGCCGGCCCCACAACACTGGGGGATGCCCAGGAGGGAATTGGTTTCTGTCAGGGAACACGCTGCTGGCTAGGGTTAATGGCAGGCCTGGCTTTTCTATGGCATGCAGGTGATGGGGGGACCCCTGTAAGGCTGGCAGACGACCGGGCTCCGTCATGGGGCCCACGAGGTGGCGGGGGGTGTTGTGGGTGCAGGGTTTTGCAGTAAGACATGCGGGGCTTTGGGTCCTTTGTAAGCAGTGCACGTGGCAGGGGTTCCTCATGAGGTTCTTAGGCGATTTGGGATCTCTGCTGTGGCATACAGGTGACTGGAGACTTCTGTAAGGCTGGCAGGGGCTTGAGTTCCTCGTCATTAACGTGGCGGGTTAGTGCTCGCCGTCAAGGCCTGGAGAGGAGCTGAGTCCTTCCGAAGGTGGGCAGGAGGCTGGGCTCTTCTGTGAGGCACACAAGGCTGGCTTGGGGTTTCTGCTTTGGTGTGCACGGATTCCTCGTGAGGCACACAGGGCTCTTTTGGGGTCTCTGCTTTGGTGTGCAGGGATCCCTCAGGAGGTGTGCACCGGGGTTAAACTAGAGGGGGTTTTCCAGTTTTCTCAGCACAGCAAAGGGACACTCCCGGTCGAGGTGCTGCAAAGTCAGCAGGAAGCTTCCTGCAAAGCCTTGGGCCCGGCCTGCGGGCCCAGCGGGCGACCGGAGCCCATCCTTGGGGGCCGGGCGGGGTTTCCGGTATCCGCCGCGCCCTTGTCGGGCCAGCTCCGGCCCCGGCGGTGAATGGCCGCGGCCCCGGGCTCCGATGGGGCTGCCGAGCAACGCCGGGGGCACGACAAGGGCCTTGCTACGCCCTGGCCTTGTGCTGCAGCCAAACACCTTTACAGCCACGGCGGTTCTCTGGGGCACAGGAGGCTACAAGTCAGGCCGTGCCTTCTCGCACGGACGAAGGAGCTCCTTGCATTGCCCACTTCCCTAAAGCACGCCGGGAACCCAGCACAGCATGAAAATGGTTCTGGACTGCGCTCCCGTCTACACTGGGATCGAGATATGGATTGACTGAAAGTGCTGGCCAGTCACAGTGTGAAGATCATGGTGCATGCTGGAGCAACTTCTCCATGTCCCTTTCCTGACAGAACAATCACGGATTATTAATTCTGGCCAAGAGCAGCCCCAGGGGCACAGGGCAGAGGCAAGGCAAGGTAGGGAGGAGAAAGAGCGGGGACGAGATGCCCTCGAAAGGCAGACGCGCTCTGGGGCCCGCTCCTGGCCAGGGAGCCTGCCCAGAGCCGTCCCCTGCTCGCCGGGGCCTTGAGGGGCAGCTGTCCAGCTGGGCCAAGCTGTGCCAGCAGCTCCAGCCGTGCTGGGGAGCCTTGCCAGCTCTGGGCCCTGCTGTGCAGGAGGGTCCCAGTGTGCCACTGGCAGCCGGGGGCCTCAGCCGCTCCTCTCTGCACAGGAGCGCCTCTGCAGCTTCACAAAACCGGCCAAACACCTCAGTCTGGGAGAACTGGACCTGTCATCCTGCATCTCGAAGCCCATGTCCATTGTCCCTGCCACATGTGTATTATTATTGCTCAGGACATGCTGCCACCACCACCACCCAGAACAAGACCCTCTGTCCCCGATTGCGCTGGCCCTGTTCACCAGCCAGGACAGGAGGCGCAGCCCTCCTGACAGGGAAGGGCCTGAGTCCAGCAACGTCTTTGTGCTTCAGCTCAGGTGTCTGTGTGCTGCCACCAGCACTGGCAGAGCTGCTTGTCTGGGCACGGCCGGGGTGGGCAGGCAGCAGCCCCACATGGGGCTCCTGAGAAATAGGGACCCCATTTTGTCCTTGTTTTTCATTTTTACACATTAGAAATTTTTAGAAATATTCAGAAATATTTTTTTGTGGAAAAAAATCCTCAAATAGTTCTTCCTTTATTCCACAGAAGCTCAGTATTCTTAAAGTAGATTTAGAATTCAGAATAATTTAGAACACTTTTAAACTTCTAGAATAAAGACTAAAATTACATTTAATTGGTCATCTTTACTCTTAGAAGAACTAATTCATCCCAAGACACCCAGCATACTGGAGAGGCTCATTTCCCACTGGAGATTTGTACCTTGTGGCAGCAACCAACTTAAAACCTTTTCCCAGTTGTTTTCAGGGATTTCTGACAAGCTCACCTCTCAGTCTTCAGAGGCAAACTTTGAGCACAGCGGGAATCTCCTGCTGTGCAGGAGGGTCTCTGTGTTCCAGCTGCAACTGGAGCCTCAGCCTCCTCCTCTCTCAAACGGTGTCCCTCTGCAGCTTCACAGGAACGGCCAAACACCTCAGTCTGGGAGAACTGGACCTGTCATCCTGCATCTCTGTGCCACACACTAAAGATACCACACACTAAATTGCACTCGAGATCAACAGAAGGGGGGAGAGGCCCAAGCAACACCTCAGATGAGGTTGAGCAAAGCTTTATATGGCTTCCATTTTTTGAATAGCTCATTTGCAGAACCTAATCCTCCAGTTTTTAGGCACTTTTCAAATAGCAAACAGGCAAAATTGGAAGAATATCCTCCAGTTTTAATCAGAAACCCTGAGACAGGACAAATTGAAGGACCATTGCCACTAGCAACCTGGGGCAAAGGCTATGCTTGTGTTTCCACAGGTGCCGGACCTAAGTGGGTCCCAGCAAGAAACGTGAAACCATATCACACACAAGAGCTCACCGACAATTCCACGAGCAGGGAAACGAGCACACCGACGTGAGCTGCACAGAGACTGTGGTTCATGCCAGACATTCCCTGTTCAACACACAAAAACTACAAATCTTGAGTTTTATGTGGATGCTTGGACTGTGAAAATTGTTAACATCACAGAGCTCTTTTGGCAAAAGCGTGGTGTGCGTCGTGTTGAAAAGAATTCAACTATATCCAAATTTGTAAAAATTGACTGTTAGAGGGTCAGTTTAGAGCCTTAGAGTTAGCCAGTCCCTAAACAAATGCTAAAAGATTTGTGTGAGAACCATATGAGAAAGCTTTTACCAAAAAGCAGCTGAACAAGAACATAGAGTTTGATCAAATGATATACTGGCACTTATTTGTTTTACTTACTTACTTTTACAGTGCAGCTATGTCTGTAGATCAGCTAAAAATGAATGTTTAGGTTGCTTTAGCCAAGTCAGCAGGCTCAGACACCACGTCTGACCAATTGGAACCCAGACAAACCCTTTGCGACCCGTTTAGTCAGTGTACCGATACCAGTTAAGAGTGGCCAGTAGCTGATTGTGACAAATATTAATGTGAAGCTACCAACGCGACAAAGCACATAATCAATTAACATCCTTAGGCCCCTGATCTTCTTAAAGCACCCCCTGAACCTCAAGTATTCGAAGTTCTTGCTTCTTTAGCAATAGAATTTTGTGCTGAGTTTCAGTACCAGGGAGATCCACAATTAAGTGTTACGCCCCATCATCCTGGATACACAGCAGCTCAAGTCTGTGGTGCAATTGCACTACCCCAGTGCCCTCTAAGGGTATGAGCCCCCACAGCAACTGCCAAAAAGACATTGGCTCATTTATAGAAATCGAGCCTAACAGGGCATTCCCTGAAAAGTTAAAGGCAGCCCACGTACCCATGTAGCATCAGACAGCTCACTGAAATTGCACCTACCTAATGGCAAAAAATTATCAAGAGAAAACATAGAAAAAAAAAGATTTACCCATCATTATAAAGAAAACTGTAATAACAATTTCAGTCCCTGGGGCCCTGCAAAACGAATTACAGCAGCTTTATTTCTACCTCAAATTGCCTCAAGTAAAGCATTACAACTATTCTACCAGTTAGGGCGTTAGTCAAGAAGTCAGTACTTACTTCCATTACAATTAGTGACATCATGACAGATGTTAGTGCTGTCAAACATACAACCTTACAAAACAGAACCACCATCAATTTTCTTGTACGAGCATATAGACATAGTTGTGAAGATTTTGAAAGACTGTGGTATATAAACTTATCTGACCATTCAGTGTCCATCCACAAACAACTTCAGAAACTGAGAGATTTGACAAATCAAATTAAAATAAATGCTAGATCATAGTTAGACGACTTGTTGGAAGGGTAGAGTTTGACCCCTTAGCTGAAAGTGCTTTACCACGTAAGTTTACATGCATTGTGATTATTGTCATACCAATGTTAGTGCTAGTGCCTTATGTACTTCACTGTGTACAACAAATGATGAACAAGACCACCAAAGAAGTTTTTTCTGTCCAAGAGAGAGGGGGAAATGTGGGAAATGGATTTGTAGAAAGTTCTCAGGGCCTGACAGAAGGCCCACACTCTATGCATCTATATACAAACTCTGAGGTAAGAAATGCTGACTTAGAAATGCCATGGAATAGGACATAGAGATTGTTAAGAGAGAAATAGAGCTAGAAAAAACTTTCAATAAATGGCCTTACAAATAAGACTAGATGCTTTAGAGAAATAGAACTATGAAAGATGCATTGTATTTGGACCCACAAGGGGTAGTTTTAGATGACTGGCTTTAAGGCATCTACAGCATGGCGTGGCAAAAAGCTGATAGGCCAAGAAATGCTTATAGTCTTTTGTAATTAAGAACGAGTCAGCTTCTGGGTGTGATAGTGTGAATCATAACATCTGCAATGTTTCACTCTTCTCATGAGACTGAAAATGGAATATAAGGTTTTAAAACGCCCCTCAGTTACCCCATCTCTGGGTCAGAAAAGAGCATTGCCTGACACTCCTCCAGTGGCATGTCCAGGAAAAGCCGGAAGCCATCAGTACGTGCTTGCCTTGAGAAAAATGGAATGAGGCTGGACTCAGAAGGAAGTCCTTCATAGCCTGAGAGATGAGCTCAGAGCCTGACAGAGACTGGGCCGGCAGCACCCCCGGATCTCTTACGAGCAGAGTGGGGATTTGCCCCCCAGGCCTCATCTGTTCACCCAGGGACACATGGTGAACGCACACACACAGGAGATGGCTCAGCCCTGTTGCCGCTCCCTGACTGTCATGTTTGGATCCCTCAAAAGGCATGCCGGGGCTTTGGGTCACCTCTGTGCTGTGCAGGGGGCTGGGGACACCCAAAAGTTGTGCAGGGAATTTGAGGTACCTCCAAAGGTGTGCAGAGGGCGAGGGACACCTGCAAATTGAGCAGGGGTTGGGGGTCTCTTGTGAGGCACAAAGGGGGATTTTAGGGTGGCTGAGGACACCCATAAGATGTGCAGTGGATTTGGGTGCCACCAAAAAGCATGCAGCTACCCTGATGGCTTGTGTTGCATTATTTTTGTAAGCTACGGCATCAAGTCCTTCACTTTTTCAATACAGACCAAAGATCAGGACAGCCCACAGCGCAGACTCAGTGTCAGCGTGGCAGGGCTGCTACTGCCTGCAATAGTGGGAATCACCCACATGAGTTGAATTTTGGACTTGACATTGCTGTTGCATGTAGAACCACAAAATGTCTCATTTATTCAATGCTGTAGAATGCAGTTCTTGTGAAAAAATCTATATTGCACAGAGCTTCCGGGAGGGACATACTCTCCTCCCTGGAAGGGCACCTCTTGAGATCCACTTCCACTAAATCCAGCCGCAGCCTTGAGGTCACAGCAGGCTCTGAGGTCACAGAGGTGCCAGAGCCCCGTGGTTGCACAGCACCACAATGACCGAGCAGTCAGTCCTTGAGCACAACTGTTGCGGCAGCAGCGGCGCTGGCAGCAGTGGTGCTGACACTGGGACAGCGGTGTCAGGACAGCGGTGGTAGCAAGAGCTGCGGGACTGGCAGAGGGCAAGGCACCATGGCCCTTGCTCTGCGCCTCTTCCTCCTGCTCCTCCTGGCCGTGGCCCTGCCTGCCAGGGCTGCCCAGGCTGCTCCGCTGCAAGCGCGGGGAGCAGGTGAGCCGGCAGCCTGGTTCCCCTTTCCCGGGACAGCGCTCCCTGCTCCCCGGGAAGCGCTGGGGGATGATTTGCCCCTGGGCTTTAGAGAGGGTTTCTGCTGTGGGAGGTAGAGAAACCCTGGGGACCCTGGGCAGCCCCATTTTCCTCTCCAGAAATGTCACACAGGGCAGGGAAAGAGGGTGGGGAGTGATCAGGAGCCAGCCCAGAGCTTCCCAAGCCCCTGTGCAGCTTTGCCCATGTCCATTCAAATCTGGATCCCTTAGCCTTACCTGACCCCCTTGCAGTGCCCAGTTCCCTAATGCAGAAGGGGATCCCAGCACACCATGGAAATGGGTCTGGTCGCTGCTTCCCTCTAGATTTGGATCGCGAATTGAATTATTTGCAACTGCTGGTGAATGGCACTTTAAAGGTCATGGAGAATGCTGGAGGGAAGTTCTGAATTTCCCTTTTTACTGACAGAATAATCAGAGTCAAGGAGGCAAGAGTTCACTCATCTGCCATTTTCATTTTCATTAAGGTTAAGTCAGGGTTGAAGGATTCTGGAAGCCTTGGCCTGCTCCCTTCGGGAGCCCCGAGTGATCCCACAGGATCGATGTCGGTGGGAGGAAGGAGCATTTAGCTGTCCATCTTCCTCCCGTATGCATTGCCTGTGTGTGCTTCCGTGAGCTCTGTGCAGCCACGGGGAAGAGCAGAGAGGGAAGGGGCCGGGCCCAGGACTGTGCCCCGGGCCTGAGCCTTGGTGCAGCCTGAGGATCTCCTACAGCGCCACGGGAGCTGTTCTGTCCTGCCTTTCTTTGCAGCTGAAGCTGTTGGTGAAGGTGGTCCAGCTTCCCAACCCATAGCCATTACTGAGCCTCTGGGAGGTGGTGAGGGTAGGTCAAGGCCTTTCCCCCTGGGAGAGCCGCCAGCTCAGAGCCCAAAGCTCGGCCAGGGGGCCATGGCTGCAGGTGCCAGGACAGAACCATGCACGTGTGTGCCCTCGCCCTGCGCCATCCTCTCACGAGTTCTCCTGCGGCTCCGTGCTGCCGGTGCAGATCTGCAGAGATGACAGGAGCTTCTGTGGCTGTTGAGTTACAGGTGTGTCTGCAGGGAGGACTTTCCCAGGTCCTTTGGTGGATGTTGCACGCAAGCCCAGCTCCCGTCGCAGGGGTGAGTAGTGTGTCCCTGCTGACCCCACAGGCTGAGCACTGGCTTTGTGGGATCCATTCCTGGGAAACGGAACTATGTTGCCCTAAGGTCCTCCGACGGGAAAGAACAAAGCTACAGGACACAAGAAACCCCATGGGCCATCCCAACACATGAGGCAAATCCTGAAGGAAATGCTGCCAGCCAGACAAGGTGTGTCTATGTCCCTGGGCCTTCCCCTGGGATTCAGTAGCCAGGGGCTTTCCCTGCACATCTGGATACGCCGTGCCCGGCACAGCGGGAAGGGATCCATGGCAGCCTGGCTGCCCTGCTGCTGCCTTCACGGCCTGCAGGGCTGTTTGCCAGCCTGGCCTGGCTGCAGCTTCTCTCCAGCCTCTGCAGGAAGGCATTTGGCACCAGCTGACAGGGAGCCCAAACGGCAGCATGGGCCTGAGATCCCCCACAATTTCCCAGTCTCCAGGCAGATTAGGAGGGGTGCCTGTACGGAGAAGGGAGGGACCTGGCCCACCCAAAAAGTTTATAGGGATTTCCTAATTCTTAACCATGTCTTTGGCAAGCCTTGCCTCCTGAAGTTGCCATCTTCCCAGTGGGGAACAGCCCCACCTGATCCAGCTGTCCCTTTTCCTTTCTCCAGAAGTGGATGGAGAGGCTGTGCTGAAGGCTGAGTTTCCCGGAGGAAGCAGTGGCTCATTGGCAGCCTCTGCTGCAGGAAGGGAGGCGATGCCAGGCACAGTCACAGGAGGTAATTGCTGTGCCTCTGGGCCTGCTGAGCCCTGCTGAGGCTTGAGCTGCCCTCTCTGCTGCTTGGCAGTGCGGGCACAGCCCGGACAAGACCGGCACAGCCCAGAGGAATTGTTATGCTCAGGGCACTCGGGTACTGAGCAGTCCTGCTGGGGTCCCTCCGTGGGAGAGACGTCCCTAAACCTGGGAGAGACTGCAGGGGGTGCCAATAGTGGGTGCAAAACTCCAGTGTGTCCTGAGAGGGACTGGCTATGTGTCCTGTTGGGTCAAGGGAGCAATTCCCGGGGAAAGAGGAATAGAGACAGAGTAGAAGTTCAGGATGGAGAGAGAGATGGCAGGAGGGAGGGAGGGATGATTATGGTGCTACCCGCTGCATTTTTTCACTGGTGCTTTAGCAAGACTTTCAGCTGTGGGAGTGAGTGAGCCCCTGTGCCCCCTGGGCTGGTCCAGCCACGCCTCCAGGGATGTTGCACTGGGCCTACAAAGAGGATGGAGAGTGACCAGGAGCCAGCCCAGAGCTCCCCAGGCCCCTGTGCACCTCTGGCCATGTCTATTGCCACCGGGCTCCCACGGCCGTACCCAACTGCCTTGCAGTGCCCAGTTCCCGAAGGCTGAAGGAGACCCGTGCACACCATGGAAATGGTTCTGATCTGTGCTTCTTTCTAGATTGGGATCGCCGATTGCATTATCTGGATGCCCTGCTGGGTGATGCCCGGAAACTCTTGGAGAATGCTGAAGGCAAGATCTCCATGTGCTTTTCCAAACAGTGTCAATGCCCTAGCATCACTACAGGTGTCAGGACAGAACCATGCACGAGTGTGCCCTCACCCTGTGCCATCCACTAAGCGCTCCTGCGGCTCAGGCCTGTTTGGAAAAGGGCCAGCCCTGGCCCTGCCCCAAAAGCTATGACATTTTCTGAACCTTCTGCATATATTTGACAAGCATGACGTCCTGAAGATGCCAGCATCCAAATCAGGATCTCTTCCATCTGATCCTGCTGTCCTTTTTCCTTTCCCAAGTGATGGACCAAACATCTCTGCAGAAGGAGGCGCATCCCGGAGGAAGCAGTGGCTCAGTGCCCACCTCTGCTGGAGGAAGGAAGGCGCTGCCAGGCACGGGCACAGGCACGGGCACAGGCACAGGAGGTAATTGCTGTGCCGGGCTCAGCCGGGCTCAGCCCTCGGCAGGGCTGTGTGGCAGCAGCTCTTCCCCCAGGCCCTGCCCTTGCACGGCCCGGCAGCAGCCAAAGCTGGAGGCGCCTCGGCTTCGAGGCCTCTGGAGCTCGTTCTCAGCCCAGGGGAATCGGGACTCGGGCACCAAGGCCCCTCCCGCGGCAGCTGCTCCCGCAGCTGGCCCTGAGCGCCCAGAGGCCCAAGGCACAGGAGCAGCCCCGAGCGGGAGCCCTGCTGCGAGCCCAGGGCCAGAGCCAGCCCTGGCTCCTGACTGGGCAGGGGCTGCACTGGCTCCTGACAGGGCCTGACTCTGCCCCCTGGGGCTGGGGGAGCTGTCACGGGGCAGGGAGGGCCAGGGCTGGCAGGGGCTGCTCCGGGATGGGTTTGGCCAGTGTCCCTCCAAGCAGCGACTGCCCAAGCAGCTGCGCTGGCCCCGGGCTCTCCTCCCGGCCGGCTGGGCTTTGCTGGGTGGCACAGCCTGTGCCGAGGGGCGGCAAGGTGCCTGCAGGCCCCAGCTCTGGGGGAAGCAGAGGACGTCCTGGCCGTATCCACCGTGCTGCCAGCTCAGCAGTGCAGCACAGCGCGGGCTCACGCTCCCCATTGCTCCCACAGATGCAGCCGGCACCACAACACATGTTCCCGATTCCCAGAAGGGCATTGGAACGGGTGTCTGTAAGGGAACAGGCTGCTGGCTAGGGTTAACGGCAGGCATGCTTCTTTTGGAGCTGGTCTTTATTTTATGCTGTGTTGGAATCTGGTGTTGCTGGAAGAGAAAATGGTGGGTGTTTTGTTCATCATTCTTTCAAACAGCTTCTTTTGAAAGCCTAATGTAGACAGGGAATGTTCCCAGTGAGGCTGCAGTGGAGTTGGGGCCGGTCCGTGGTTGTCCAAAGAGCTCTGCTGAGGGTTCTGCTGCTGCCCAGGGCTTTCATTGGCCTCTTCATTGCTGGGCCTCGTCCTGGGGGGCCCGCTGGGGCTGCAGCCAGTGCTGGCTCCCACTGAGGCTGCCTGGCCAAGAGCAGCCCCAGGGGCACAGGGCAGAGGCAAGGCAAGGTGGGGAGGAGAAAGAGCGGGGACGAGATTGCCCTTGAAAGGCAGACGCGCTCTGGGGCCCGCTCCTGGCCAGGGAGCCTGCCCAGAGCCGTCCCCTGCTCGCCGGGGCCTTGAGGGGCAGCTGTCCAGCTGGGCCAAGCTGTGCCAGCAGCTCCAGCCGTGCTGGGGAGCCTTGCCAGCTCTGGGCCCTGCTGTGCAGGAGGGTCCCAGTGTGCCACTGGCAGCCGGGGGCCTCAGCCGCTCCTCTCTGCACAGGAGCGCCTCTGCAGCTTCACAAGACCAGCCAAACACCTCAGTCTGGGAGAACTGGACCTGTCATCCTGCACCTCCTTACCAGTGTCTATTGTCCCTTCCACCGCTGCATTACGAGCCTATTGATGGAAGTACACTGCAACTACCACCCAGAACAGGACCCTCTCTCCCAGAAGGGACTGGCCTTGCTGTCCTGCCAGGTCAAGAGGTGCAGCCCTCCAACCAGGAAATGGTTCGTCAGAAAAGTTATACTGACTGCTAAAAATGTAGGAGGTTTATTAAAAATTTATTAAAAATACAACCGGAGACTGAATAGGTAAAATATTAGAGTGCCCGGCGTAGAGGATTTTCCCCGTCCATGTGCTCATCCACACAATGGAGGTTTTGCCTTTTCATTCTTTTGCCCTTCTTAAAGTTCTGTCCATCAACTCCTTTTTTGCTGTCCTGTGGTGGAGTTTACTTCCTTACATCTCAATTGGAGCTCAGGTGCTGCTCTTGTAACAAGGTGACCCTCTTCAATGTCCCGATCTCAGGTCGCTCCATGAGAACAACACAAAGGGGGGATAAAACAGAACTCTGTAAAACTTTTCTTAACATACATACATTATATTTGTCTTTTACTTGTGAGAGTCAACTATCACATTACTCATCTGTCACAGGCTTGATTCCAGCAACATATTTGGGCTTCAGCTCATGTGTCTGTGTGCTACCTCCAGCGCTGGCGCAGCTGCTTGTCTGGTGGACAGGCAGCAGCCAGGCATGGGGCTCCTGGGGCTAACAGCAACCTCATGTTATCTTTGTTTTTCATTTTGAAACATTTAGATAAGTTTTTCATTTGTAGCATCTAATAAAAGTTTTTCATAGAATGGAGACCCCAGATGTTTGTTCCACTTTACTTCAAGAGTCCTGTGTTTGTCAAAGGAGTTTTACAGTTGCAGATACCTAGAATCTTCTGACACTTTGGCAATACAAACATAAAAATTGCTTTTAATTCATACTGTTTACTCTTGCACAGCCGGGACAAGACCAGCCCAGCCCAGAAGAATTGTCATGCCCAGGGCACTTGGGTACTGAGCAGTCCTGCTGGGGTCCCTCTGGGGGAGACGCGTCCCAAAACCTGGGAGAGACTGCACGGGGTGCCCAAGGTGGGGAAAGGGCAGAGGGCGAGAGCAAGGCTCCAGTGTGTCCTGAGAGGGCCTGGCTATGTGTCCTTGGGCTGGAGGAGCTGTCACAGGGCAGGGAGGGCCAGGGCTGGCAGGGGCTGCTCAGGGATGGGTTTGGCCCGTGTCCCTCCAAGCAGCGACTGCCCAAGCAGCTGCGCTGGCCCCGGGCTCTCCTCCCGGCCGGCTGGGCTTTGCTGGGTGGCACAGCCTGTGCCGAGGGGCGGCAAGGTGCCTGCAGGCCCCAGCTCTGGGGGAAGCAGAGAACGTCCTGGCCGTATCCACCGTGCTGCCAGCTCAGCACTGCAGCACAGCGCGGGCTCACGCTCCCCACCGAACCTGTAGAGGCTCAAAGCAAGACAGGAACACATGCCCTGAATCCACTTTGATGAATCTCAAGGATTTTCTGCTCGCAGCATGGACACAAGCAGTGCATGATAGGTACAGCATAGACTCTGTTCACTGTGTCACTTGCCATGGCCTCTTTCACAGTCATATCCTTCCCCCTTCACATGTCCTGCCAAACACCTAAGGGAGAACTGGACCTCTAATCGCACATCTCCATGCCCATGCGTAGTGTCCCTGTCACAGCTGCTTTATCAACTTGCTGCTGTGCGGATGCTGCCACCACCCAAACAAGGTCCTCTACCCCTGAAGGCACTGGCCCCGCTCTCAGGCCCTTACTGAAGGTGAGTAGGGCTTGGCCCAACTCTTCTGTTACCATAAAGACATGGAGCTGTCACCCCAGTGTCCGGGTGGTACCACCAGCAAAGCCCAGCCGGCACCAGCTCTGGCTGAGCTCCATGCCCAGGAGCAGCCGTGGATGCCCACGGTGAGGGCAGGCAGGAGCCAGGCAGGGGCTGCTGTGAGCAGCAGCGGGGCCCCGAGGGGCTGGGCGAGCCCATGCTGAGCGTCCCTGGGCTGAGGGCCCATTTCCTTCAGTGGGATCATCTGGGCCTGCAGCTCCTCCAGTGGCATGCCCAGGAAAAGAGGGAAGCCATCAAGAGCCTGTGAGTCACAGGGACGGGGTGTGGCTTCCTCCCTCCTTGGGTAGCGGGCTGGTTAAAAGAGGCCTCTAGGGAGCGCGGCGAACAGGAGCGGGCAAACAGGGCTGTGGCTCGCCTCTGAAGGGCAGTTCGCGAGGCAGTTGGCACAGGCAGGGCAAGCAGGAAGGGTTGCAGGTTTTCTTTCTAGTCAGGTTTACTGTGTGTTGTTTGCAGCGTTTCTGTTGGTTGACTGGTTTTGGGGTTACTGGTAGTAATGGTTTTT
The DNA here is from genome assembly GCF_031753505.1 of Anomalospiza imberbis. Classification (NCBI taxonomy): domain Eukaryota; kingdom Metazoa; phylum Chordata; class Aves; order Passeriformes; family Viduidae; genus Anomalospiza; species Anomalospiza imberbis. Next base: position 197,350 of record NW_027100426.1, on the reverse strand, counting down.
ACGTGATTGAAAAGTGTAGATAATACGAGTGTATGTAATCAGATGGAACCCTCCAAAAAGGATGCATCTGTCCAGACCCATTCCTGTGTAGAGTGTTTGAGCTCAGCGGTGGATTCAGGGGGAGTTGTGGAGAAAACCTGCCTGCGGTGTGAACAGGTGAACAATCTCCTTTCACTGGTGGCCGAGCTTAGGGAGCAAGTTGAAAGACTCAGGAGTATCAGGGAAAGAGAAAGGGAAATAGATTGGTGGAGTTCAGCCCTTCCATCCTTAAGGGAGGCCCACCAAGAGTCAGAGGACTCCCATGCCTCTCACTGTCAGGCAATAGAGGGGCACCTGGTAGATGAAGGAGAGTGGAAATGGGTCCCTGCCCAGGGAGGGTATGATAAAAATTCCTCCCGATCCCCATGCCCTAGCCAGGTGCCGCTTCAGAATAGGTATGCGCCCCTGGATCTAGAGACTCAGCCAGATGATTTAGAAGAAGCTTATCTGCCCAGTCAGCCTCCCAGTTATCATTAACCTATAAGATGGATCTAATATCAAAAAGATAAGAATGGTAATTGTAGTGGCTGATTCTCTTCTGAGGGGAGCAGGGGGCCCCGTACGTCGACCGAACCCACCCCACAGGGAGGTCTGCTGCCTCCCTGGGGCCTGGGGACGAAAGATCACTGAGACACTGCCTGGGCTGATTCAGTCCTCTGATTATTACCCACTGCTGATACTCCAGGCTGGCAGCGATGAGATTGAAAAGAGGAGTGTCAGGACAATTAAAAGGGACTTTAGGGCACTGGGACAAGTGGTTGATGGGACGGGGGCACAGGTAGTCCTTTCCTCAGTCCCTTTGGTGGCTGGGAAAAATGGTGAAAGGAACAGGAGAGCTCAAACTATCAATGAGTGTTGCAAGGGTTGGTGTCATCAGCAGAACTTTGGATTCTTTGATCATGGGGCAACTTTTATGGCACCTGGCCTGCTGCAACCAGATGCTCTCCATCTCTCTGTTAAAGGCAGAAGGCTTTTAGCTCATGAGCTAGCAGACCTTGTTGAGAGGGCTTTAAACTAGGTTTCAAGGGGGAAGGAGATATAGCTGGGCTCTCTGGAAGCAGGCCCAAGGATGGTAAGCCTGAGTTAGGGATGGAATCAGCAGCCCAGCTGAGGTGCATGCACACCAATGCACACAGCATGGGCAACAAACAAGAAGAGCTGGAGGCCATGGTGCAGCAGCAGAGCTGCAGAGCTATGCTATGATTGCCATCACAGAAACAGGGTGGGATGACTCACATGGCTGGAGCACTGCCCTGGATAGCTACAAGCTCTTCAGGAGAGACACGAGAGGGAGAAGAGGTGGAGGGGTGGCCCTTTATTTAAAGAATAAAAAAGGGAGGCTTTGGACACCATGGATATTGGAACTAATTGGCAGAATGTTGAATGCCTATGGTAAGAATTAGGGGGAAGGCCAACAAGGCTGACATCCTACTGAGAGTCTGTTATCATCCACCCAGGCAGGAAGAAGAGGTGGACAACTCATTCTATAAGCAGCCAGAGAATGTTTCAGGATCATCAGCCCTTGTTCTTGTAGGCGACTTCAACTTGCCAGACATCTGCTGGGAACTCAATACAGCAGAAAAAAAGCAGCCCAGGAAATCTGTAGAGTGTGTGGAGGACAACTGCTTGTTGCAGCTGGTGGGCGAGCCCCCCAGGGGAGGAACTATGTTAGATCTGCTGTTTGCAGATGGAGGTGGACTGGGGAGAGATGTGGTGGTTGGAGGCTGCTTGGGCCACAGTGATCATGAAATGATAGAATTTGTTGCATGGCAAGCTGATCTGTAGTCAGCATTAATCAAGTTATAATAAGCAGTCCAGCTCTGCTCCGTGTACCGGCCTCTGTGTTTGACTGACAGAAGCACACAGCCAGTGGGAGCTCTCCTAGGATGCAGGCATTGTATAGGTTCAGAGTCTCGGGGCACACAGATAGACCAACGAGCTGTCTCGACCTGGGAGCTTTGAATGGGCTATAAAAGAAAGCTCCGGACAATAAACAAGGCTGTTTTTCTGAGGAAACACGAGTGGTCTGCCTTATGTTACGTCTCAGACATGGGAACACCGTGGTATCAAGATGTCTTGCTATTTTGTGAAATCAGGAGGAACGTCAATAAGACTTTTACATTGGACTTCCAGAGGGCAGACTTTGGCCTGTTTCGGAGACTTGTTCAGAGAGTTCCTTGGGAAGCAGCCCTTAAAAACAAAGGAGTCCAGGAAAAGTGGGCATGCTTCCAAACAGAGATCTTGAGGGCACAGGAGCAGGGCGCCCCTGGGTGCCGAAAGATGAGTCGACGAGGCAAATGCCCAGCCTGGATGGGCAAGGAGGTTTTGGAGGAATTTAGGAAAAAAGGGAGGATGTATCATCTTTGGAAGGAGGGTCGGGTCTCTCCGGAAGTATTTAAGGGGGCTGCTAAAGCATGTAGGAAAAAAAAATTAGGGAGGCCAAAGCTCAGTTTGAACTTAAAATGACAACTTCTGTAAAGGGTAATAAAAATGTTTTCACAAATGCATCACTGGTAAAAGGAAGGGTAAGACCAACCTTTGTTCTTTATTAGATGTGGGAGGGAACTTAGTAACTGCAGATCAGGAGAAGGCAGAGGTGCTTAACGCCTTCTTTGCCTCAGTCCTTAGTGGGAATGACTTGTCCCCAGGACAGCTGTCCTCCTGGGTTGGTTGATGGAGCCAGGGAGCAGAATGGGCCCCCTGTTATCCAGGAGGAGGCAGTCAGAACTGCTGAGCTGTTTAGACGTTCATAAGTCCATGGGAACAGATGGGATGCAGCCCAGGGTGATGAGGGAGTTGGCAGATGAGCTTGCAAAGCCACTCTCCATCATTTACCAGCAGTCCTGGCTCACTGGTGAGGTTCCAGATGGCTGGAAGCTGCACAGTGTCACACCCATTCACAACAAGGGCAGGAAGGAGGATCCTGGTAATTACAGGCCACTCAGCCTGACCTCAGTACCCGGTAAGGTCATGGAACAGTTTATACTGAGTGTCATCACACAGCATCTACAGGATGGCCAGGGTATCAGACCCAGCCAGCAAGGGTTTAGGAGGGGTAGGTCATGTCTGACCAACCTGTTATACTTTTATGACCAAGTGACCCACCTGGTGGATGCAGGAAAGGCTGTGGATGTTGTCTGTTTGGACTCCAGCACGGCCTTTGACACTGCCTCCCACTGCACACTCCTGGAAGAGCTGCAGCCCACGGCTGGGACAGGAGCACTCTGAGCTGGGTTCAGAACTGGCTGGATGGCCGGCCCAGAGAGTGGTGGTGAGCGGTGCTGCATTCCAGCTGGCAGCCAGCCAGCAGTGGTGTCCTCCAGGGCTCTGTGCTGGGGCCAGCTCTGTTCAATGTTTCTATTGACCCCATGGATGAGGGGATTGAGTCTTTCACCAGTAAATCTGCAGACAACACCAAGCTGGGAGTGTGTGTCGATCTGTTGGAAGGCAGGAGGGCTCTGCAGGGAGACCTGGAACGGCTGGATGGATGGGCAGAGTCCAGTAGGATGAAGTTTAGTAAGTCCAAGTACCCACTCCTGCATTTTGGCCACAATAACCCCTGCGGCGTTATAGGCTGGGGACGGTGTGGCTGGGCAGTGCCCAGGCAGAAAGGGACCTGGGGGGAACTGGTCGACAGCCGGCTGAACATGAGCCAGCAGTGTGCCCTGGTGGCCAAGAAGGCCAATGGCTCCTGGCCTGGATCAGCAGGAGCAGGGAGATCATTCTGCCCCTGTGCTTGGCGCTGGCCAGGGCACACCTTGAGTGCCGTGTCCGGTTCTGGGCCCTCCGTTTGGGACGGACATTGACACACTCGAGCACATCCAGAGGAGGCAACGAGGCTGGTGAGGGGCCAGGAACACAAGCCCTGTGAGGAGCAGCTGAGGGAGCTGGCAGTGTCCAGCCTGGAGAAAAGGAGACTCAAGGGTGGCCTTATCACTCTACAACTTCCTGAAAGGTGGCTGTGCTCAGGTGGGGTTGGGCTCTTTCTCCAGGCAGCAACTGACAGAACCAGAGGACACAGCCTCAAGCTGCACCAAGGGAAATATAGGTTGGACGTTAGGAAAAGGTTTTTCACGGAAAGAGTGATAAAGTACTGGCATGGCCTGCCTGGGGAGGTGGTGGAGTCACCGTCCCTGGACGTGTTTAAAAAAACACTGGACGTGGGCACTCGGTGCCATGATTTAGTTCAGGTATTGGGTCATGGGTTGGACTCGATGATCTTGAAGGTCTCTTCCAACATGGTCATTCTGTGAATTTTGTATGAATTCTGTGAATTCTGAGCAGCTTCAGGCACACAGCCTGGCCAGCAATGCCAGCAGGCAAAAACAAAGGTTTTGCTGAGAAATGGCCCTTTGATGAAACAAAACATTTACAGTCAGGGCAGTCCGTTTGTATAGATGGGGGTACACTCTGGGGGTACAGCCAAGGCCATGAAGTCACAGCAGGCTCTGGGGTCACAGCAGGCTGAGGTCACAGCAGGCTCTGAGGTCACAGAGGTGCCAGAGCCCCGTGGTTGCACAGCACCACAACGACCGAGCAGTCAGTCCTTGAGCACAACTGTTGCGGCAGCAGCGGCGCTGGCAGCAGTGGTGCTGACATTGGGACAGCGGTGTCCAGGACAGCGGTGGCAGCAAGAGCTGCGGGACTGGCAGAGGGCAAGGCAGCATGGCCCTTGCTCTGTGCCCCTTCCTCCTGCTCCTCCTGGCCGTGGCCCTGCCTGCCAGGGCTGCCCAGGCTGCTCCGCTGCAAGCGCGGGGAGCAGGTAAGCTGGAAGCCTGGCTCCCCTTTCCTGGGATAGCGCTCCCTGCTCCCCGGGAAGCGTTGGGGGATGCTTTTCCCTGGGGCTTTAGGGAGGGTTTTCTGCTGTGGGAGGGAGAGAGACCCCAGGGACCCTGGCAGCTCCATCTTCCGCTCCAAAATGTTATACAGGACAGGGAAAGAGGGTGAGGTGTGACCAGGAGCCAGCCCAGAGCTTCCCAAGCTGCTGTGCAACTTTGGCCATGTCCATTCAAATCTGGATCCCATAGCCATACCTGACCCCCTTGCAGTGCCCAGTTCCCTAATGCAAAAGGGGATCCCAGCACACTATGGAAATGGGTCTGGTCGCTGCTTCCCTCTAGATTTGGATCGCGAATTGAATTATTTTCAACTGCTGGTGAAGGACACTTTAAAGGTCATGGAGAATGCTGGAGGCAAGTTCTGAATTTCCCTTTTTACTGACAGAAATATCAGAGTCAAGGAGGCAAGAGTTCACTCATCTGCCATTTTCATTAGGGTTAAGTCAGGGTTGAAGGATTCTGGAAGCCTTGGCCTGCTCCTTTCTGGAGCCCTGAGTGATTCCACAGGATCGCTGTCAGTGGGAGGAAGGAGCATTTAGCTGTCCACCTTCCTCCCGTATGCATTGCCTGTGCGTGCTTCCATGAGCTCTGTGCAGCCACGGGGAAGAGCAGAGAGGGAAGGGGCCGGGCCCCAGGGCTGTGCCCCGGCCTGAGCCTTGGTGCAGCCTGAGGATCTCCAACAGCGCCACGGGAGCTGTTCTGTCCTGCCTTTCTTTGCAGCTGAAGCTGTTGGTGAAGGTGGTCCAGCTTCCCAACCCACGTTCAGGATTGAGCCTTTGGGATATGGTGAGGGTAGGTCAAGGCCTTTCCCCCTGGGAGAGCTGCCAGCTCAGAGCCCAAAGCTCGGCCAGGGGGCCATGGCTGCAGGTGCCAGGACAGAACCATGCACGTGTGTGCCCGCGCCCTGCGCCATCCCCTCACGAGTTCTCCTGCGGCTCCGTGCTGCCGGTGCAGATCTGCAGAGATGACAGGAGCTTCTGTGGCTGTTGAGTTACAGGTGTGTCTGCAGGGAGGGCTGTCCCAGGTCCTTTGCTGGTTACTGAACGCAAGCCCAGCTCCCGTCGCAGGGGTAAGTAGTGTTTCCCTGATGACCCCACAGGCTGAGCACTGGCTTTGTGGGATCCATTCCTGGGAAACGGAACTATGTTGCCCTAAGGTCCTCCAACAGGAAAGAACAAAGCTACAGGACACACCCCATGGGCCATCTGAACACATGAGGCAAATCCTGAAAGGATTGCTCCAAGGAGGAAATGGTGAGAGCATTTTCCTTAGCCTTCCCCTGGGACTCAGTAGCCGGGGGCTTTCCCTGCACATCTGGACACGCCGTGCCCGGCACAGCTGGATAGGATCCATGGCAGCCTGGCTGCCCTGCTGCTGCTTTCACGGCCTGCAGGGCTGTTTGCCAGCCTGGCCGGGCTGCAGCTTCTCCCCAGCCTCTGCAGGAAGGCATTTGGCACCAGCTGACAGGGAGCCCAAACTGCAGCATGGACCATGCACTCCCTGAGATCCCCTGCAATTTCCCAGTCCCCAGGCAGATTAGGAGGAGCAGTGGTTTGGAGGAGGGAGTGGGTCGTTGCCTACCCAGAAATTTTATAGGGATTTCCTGATCTTTAACCATCCTTGCCTTTCACAAGCATTGCCTGCTGAAGATGCCACCACCACAATGGGCAGCAGTCCCACCTGATCCAGCTGTCCTTCTTCCTTTCTGCAGAAGTGGATGGAGAGGCTGTGCTGAAGGCTGAGTTTCCCGGAGGAAGCAGTGGCTCATTGGCAGCCTCTGCTGCAGGAAGGGAGGCGATGCCAGGCACAGGCACAGGAGGTAATTGCTGTGCCTCTGGGCCTGCTGAGCCCTGCTGAGGCTTGAGCTGCCCTCTCTGCTGCTTGGCAGTGCAGGCACAGCCCGGACAAGACCGGCACAGCCCAGAGGAATTGTTATGCTCAGGGCACTCGGGTACTGAGCAGTCCTGCTGGGGTCCCTCTGTGGGAGAGACGTCCCTAAACCTGGGAGAGACTGCACGGGGTGCCCATGGTGGGGAAAGGGCAGAGGGCGAGAGCACGGCTCCAGTGTGTCCTGAGAGGGCCTGGCTATGTGCCCTTGGGCTGGGGCAGGTGTGCCAGCAGAAGGAGGGCGGGTGGTTGGTAGGACAGGAGGGAGGGAGGGAGGGAGGGGGTTGGGGAGGGATATTTGTGGCACTGCCTGCTGCAGTTTTCCCAAGGGATTAAAAGAAAGTTTCCTTTGTACAAGTGAGAGAATCCCCATGGGCCGTGGGCTGCTCCAGTTTCCTCTCCAGGGATGCTGCACAGGGCCTGCAAAGAGGATGGGGATTGACCAGCAGCCAGCCCTGAGCTCCCCAGGCCCCTGTGCAGTTTTGGCCATCTCCATTCTCATCTGGCTCCCACAGACTTACCTGACCCCCTTGCAGTGCCCAGTTCCGTGAGTGAGAAGGGGATCCCAACACATCATGGAAATGGTTCTGATCTTTGCTCCCTTCTAGACTGGGATCAGGACACGGATTATCTGGAAGCCCTGCTGGATTATGGCTTGAGACTCTTGGGAAATGCTGGAGGCAAGTTCTCAATGTACCATCTTGACAGAATAGGCAGTGACAAGGAGGCCAGAGCTCATACATTTGCCCTTTCCCTTAAGGCACTCTCAGGGCAGATGGATTCAGGAAAATTTTACCGGCTCCCTTCTCAAGCCCTGAGGGATCCCACAGGATCGCTGTCAGTGGGAGGAAGGAGGTTTAGCTGTCCATCTTCCTCCCGTGTACAATGCCAGTGTGTGTTTCCGTGAGCTCTGTGCAGCCACGGAGAAGAGCAGAGAGGGAAGGGGCCGGGTCCAGGGCTGTTCCCCGGGGCTGTGCCTTTCGCAGCTCCTTTGCTGGCCCCAGGGAGCCTGAGCTGCTCCTGCTGCAGCTGCCAAGCCCTGGCCCAGGCTGGGGCTGGGTTTAGAGCTGCTGGCAGCTCCAGGGAGTCCTTTCTCCCCTGACTGCCCTGCAAGGGGCTCCTTCCATCCCAGTGTGGGGCCACCGCAGGCACATGGTCCCCCTGCCCCTGCTGCTGAGTGGAAGGCAGAGCTGAGGGAGTGCCTTGGAGGGAACCAATCACCCAGGGACACTCACTGCCACTCTGGCCCGAAGGAGAATCTTCAGCAGAGTCACAGGAGCTGTTCTGTCCTGCCTTTCTTTGCAGCTGAACCTGTTGCTAAAAGTTATCTGGCTTCCCAACCCACGTTCAGGATTGAGCCTCTGGGAGATGGTGAGGGTAGGTCAAGGCCTTTCCCCCTGGGAGAGCTGCCAGCTCAGAGCCCAAAGCTCGGCCAGGGGGCCATGGCTGCAGGTGCCAGGACAGAACCATGCACGTGTGTGCCCTCGCCCTGCGCCATCCCCTCACGAGTTCTCCTGCGGCTCCGTGCTGCCGGTGCAGATCTGCAGAGATGACAGGAGCTTCTGTGGCTGTTGAGTTACAGGTGTGTCTGCAGGGAGGACTTTCCCAGGTCCTTTGGTGGATGTTGCACGCAAGCCCAGCTCCGGTCGCAGGGGTGAGTAGTCTGTCCCTGCTGACCCCACAGGCTAAACAATGATTTTGTAGGATCCATTCCTGGGAAACTGAACTCCTTTCTGTTAAGGTTCTTCAACAGGATACAAGAAACCCAAAGGAGAGAAGGAATTGCTTGACTTAAACTATGTCCTGAAAGTTGTGGTGAAGGAACTGCGGAAAGGACAAGGTGTGTCTAGGTCCCTGGGCCTTTCCCTGGGACTCGGCAGCCGGGGCCTTTCCCTGCACATCTGGACACGCCGTGCCCGGCACAGCGGGAAGGGATCCAGGGCAGCCTGGCTGCCCTGCTGCTGCTTTCACGGCCTGCAGGGCTGTTTGCCAGCCTGGCCTGGCTGCAGCTTCTCCCCAGCCTCTGCAGGAAGGCATTTGGCACCAGATGACAGGGAGCCCAAACTGCACCATGGGCCATGCACTCCCTGAGATCCCCTGCAATTTCCCAGTCCCCAGGAAGATCACGAGGGGTGGTGGTTTGGAAAAGAGAGAGCCCTGTCACAGCCCCAAGTGCCCGGGCCTTATCCCGATTCTTATCCATGTCTTTGACAAGTATTGCCTCCTGAAGTTTCCACCTTCCCGATGTGTAATGGCTCCATCTGATCCAGCTGTGCCTCTTCCTTTCTCAAGGGATGGACAGAGAGGCTTTATGGAAGGCAGCATTTCCTGAAGGGAGGGAGGCGATTCCAGGCATGGGCACAGTCACGGGAGGTAATTGCTGTGCTGGGCTCAGCCCTTGGTGAGGCTGTGTGGCAGAAGCTCTTCCCCAAGGCCCTGACCTGTGTGAGAGGGTCTGACTGTTCCTTGGCCTGCCTGAGCTGACCGAGCAGAGATAGGCAAGAAGGGAGAGTTGTGGCCCTGCCTGCTGCAGATTACCTCAGGGATTTAGTGACGGTTTCCTCTGTGGGAGGGACAGAACCACCATGGGCCCCGGGCAGGTCCAGCCACTCCTCCAGGGATGTGGCACAGGGCCTGCAAAGAGGGTGGAGAGTTGCCAGGAGCCAGTCCAGAGCTCCCCAGGCCCCTGTGCATCTTTGGCCATGGCCATTCACATCTGGCTCCCATGGCCTTACCCGACCCTCTCGCAGTGCCCATTTCCCTGAGGCAGAGGGGGGACTCCAGCACACCATGGAAATGGTTCTGATCTCTGCTCCTCTCTAGACTGGGATCGTGACATGGCTTATCTGGGAGGCCTAGCACAAGACAGTGTGAAATCCATGGAAAATTCTGCAGGCAAGTTCTCAATGTCCTTTTCCTGAGAGAATAATCAGTGTCAGTGTGGCAAGACCTCACTCATGTACCATTTACCTTAACGGTCTGAAGGTTGTTGAGACTGGGAAAATGTGCCCTGCTCCCTTCTTAAACCCTGAGTGATCCCACAGGATCGCTGTCAGTGGGAGGAAGGAGCATTTAGCTGTTCATCTTCCACCCGTGTTCAATGACAGTGTGTGCTTCCATGTGCTCTGTGCAGCCACGGAGAAGAGCAGAGAGGGAAGGGGCCGGGCCCAGGGCTGTGCCCCAGGGCTGAGCCTTGGTGCAGCCTGAGGATCTCCTACAGTGCCACGGGAGCTGTTCTGTCCTGCCTTTCTTTGCAGATACCCCTGTTGGTGAAAGTGATCTGGCTTCCCAACCCACGTTCAGGATTGAGCCTCTGGGAGATGGAGAGGGTAGGTCAAGGCCTTTCCCCCTGGGAGAGCTGCCAGCTCAGAGCCCAAAGCTGGGCTGCAGGTGCCAGGACAGAACCATGCACGTGTGTGCCCTCGCCCTGCGCCATCCCCTCACGAGTTCTGCTCAGTCACAGCAGCTGTTTGGAGGTGGGAGGGTACTGGCCCAGTCTCAAAAACCCCGATGTTTTTCTGATCCTTAACCATGACTTTGAAAAGCTTTGCCTCCTGAAGATGCCCCCTCCCTGAATGGTGGATGGTTCCATCTGATCCTGCTGTCCTTTTTCCTTTCTCAAGTGATGGACACAACATCTCTGCAGAAGGAGGCGCATCCCGGAGGAAGCAGTGGCTCAGTGCCCACCTCTGCTGGAGGAAGGAAGGCGCTGCCAGGCACGGGCACAGGCACAGGAGGTAATTGCTGTGCCGGGCTCAGCCAGGCTCAGCCCTCGGCAGGGCTGTGTGGCAGCAGCTCTTCCCCCAGGCCCTGCCCTTGCACGGCCCGGCAGCAGCCAAAGCTGGAGGCGCCTCGGCATCGAGGCCTCTGGAGCTCGTTCCCAGCCCCGGGGAATCGGGACTCGGGCACCAACGCCCCTCCCGCGGCAGCTGCTCCCGCAGCTGGCCCTGAGCGCCCAGAGGCCCAAGGCACAGGAGCAGCCCCGAGCGGGAGCCCTGCTGCGAGCCCAGGGCCAGAACCAGCCCTGGCTCCTGACTGGGCAGGGGCTGCACTGGCTCCTGACAGGGCCTGACTCTGTCCCCTGGGGCTGGGGGAGCTGTCACGGGGCAGGGAGGGCCAGGGCTGGCAGGGGCTGCTCAGGGATGGGTTTGGCCCGGGTCCCTCCAAGCAGCGACTGCCCAAGCAGCTGCGCTGGCCCCGGGCTCTCCTCCCGGCCGGCTGGGCTTTGCTGGGTGGCACAGCCTGTGCCGAGGGGCGGCAAGGTGCCTGCGGGCCCCAGCTCTGGGGGAAGCAGAGGACATCCTGGCCGTATCCACCATGCTGCCAGCTCAGCACTGCAGCACAGCGCGGGCTCACGCTCCCCATTGCTCCCACAGATACTGCCGGCACCACAACACGGGTTCCCGATTCCCAGAACGGCCTCAGACATGGCTGCTATTGGGAAACACACTGTTTGCTACAGTTAATGGCAGGTCTGCTTTTTTTGGAGCTGGTCTTTATTTTATGCTGTGTTGGAATCTGGTGTTGCTGGAAGAGAAAATGGTGAGTGTTTATATCACCTCTCCCTCAAACAGCTTCTTTTAAAAGGCTAATATAGATGGGAAACATTTCCAGTGAGGCTGCAGTGGAGTTGTGGCCGGTCCGTGGTTGTCCAAAGAGCTCTGCTGAGGGTTCTGCTGCTGCCCAGGGCTTTCATTGGCCTCTTCATTGCTGGGCCTTGTCCTGGGGGGCCCGCTGGGGCTGCAGCCAGTGCTGGCTCCCACTGAGGCTGCCTGGCCAAGAGCAGCCCCAGGGGCACAGGGCAGAGGCAAGGCAAGGTGGGGAGCAGAAAGAGCGGGGACGAGATTGCCCTTGAAAGGCAGATGCGCTCTGGGGCCCGCTCCTGGCCAGGGAGCCTGCCCAGAGCCGTCCCCTGCTCGCCGGGGCCTTGAGGGGCAGCTGTCCAGCTGGGCCAAGCTGTGCCAGCCGCTCCAGCCGTGCTGGGGAGCCTTGCCAGCTCTGGGCCCTGCTGTGCAGGAGGGTCCCAGTGTGCCACTGGCAGCCGGGGGCCTCAGCCCCTCCTCTCTTTCCACAGTCACCCCTCTGGACAGGAGATGGAAGAGGGTGGCTGCACCTCACTCCAGACAGCCTGAGCAGCACCTCCAGCAGTAATAAGGGCCTGGTCAGCCCTTTCAAGTGTTCTGAGAAGAGGAGCCCAGAACATCCGTCTATGAGGAAACCTGCTGTGACCCTGTAGATCCCTCTGCCAGTTCTCTCCCCATAGGTGTACTAGTCAGTGTTTTCATGGTTTATGTGTTCGTGTCTGTCCTGGGGTGACAGGACATTTTCATGCTTTGTATCCCAACCGTGTATTCCTGTTCCCGTGCTCTCAGTTTGTTTTGTCTATAGCCGTGTCCCTCCCCCGGCTGCTTGCTCTGGCTTGCTGCTGCTAGCTTTAGGCTTGCTTTGCTTGCTTTGCTGTCTTTTTTTTTTTTTTTTTTTTTTTTTTGTTTTGTTTTGTTTTGTTTTTTCTTTGCTTGCCTTATTTTGCCATTTTTCTGTTTTTGTTTTTCCCTTCCTTCCTTCCTTCCTCCCCTTCCCTGAAGACATCGGACCTGCTTGGGACCTTGATTCGGGAACGTCAAGGACCTCCTCCGGAGTCTGCATTACAGAGCTCAGCACCCTCCTCAGCAGACTGCCCAAGCTGTTCGGCCTCTCTCGGACTGGTGAAAACGTTTGTTGTCATCTCGGGCTGCTTTTCTTGTGCTGGGGAGTGGTTTTTTTTGTTCTTGCTTAATAAACAAGTTTTTTCCACTTTTCCTCCGAGGAAATTCCTCCCGAACCCGGTGGTGGGGGGGAGGAGTTGTGGAGGTTTGTTTCCTTTAAGGGGCTCCTTTGGAGATTTCTCCCTAATTTGTCCTAAAGCAGGACAATGTCTTATGTGGTTTTGCAATTGCTTAGTTAGTTATCTAATGTTAGTCAGTTCAGTTGGTTCGTTCCATGTACCCCTATTTCTGTCCCTCACAGCTGGTATCTCCCAAGTTGTTTACCCCAAGGTTTCCCTCCACTTGCCTGTCCCTCCGCCTGCCAATCTGCTGCTCCTCCCCAGTTATCCTCATAGAGCGATGCCAGTCTGAGTGGCAGAGCCCAGCCGCCTTGTCAGTCTTTATCCCCCCACCCAGTTTTCCCAGAATGTTGCCTGTCAGTTACCCTCTACCCCACAGATGATTTGTCCCTGAGACCTTGTCCCTCCCTTGTTTAGTCCCCATTGGTTGCTGTCTGTCCCACACTCCTCCCCAAGATTTCCCCCCCTGGTTGTTCCCAGAGCAGTCCTTTACACGCCTGCACCCTTTATGAGTTGTTACAGAGTATTGTTTCAGTTGGCACTTGCCCCTGACCCCCGTCAGGAATAAAGTTTCCTTGGCAGGTCACACAAGTGTCCTCCTCCTCGTTTCTTTGTTTCGGGATCCTCCTCGTTCACCCTGGCAGCTTCCCCCACGCAGCTGCCCACACCCCTACCAGCCGCTCTCATCTGAGACTCTGGAGTGGCCACTCTCGTGGCTCTCCCCGGCCCCCAAAGGGACCTGCTAGCCGGTGCCATCCCGTCTCTGTGGCCGCAGCCTGGGAGCGACACATGGGTATCCCCAAGCTGCAGCCATCTGTTTTTGATCTCCCTCTGTCCCATGCCAGCCCATGCCCAAGTGGTTTTAGAAATCCCAGTGTCAGCCCAGCACCCTCCAGCCTTGTTGAGACCAACATGGCCCTTCCTCTGCCCCTGAGCCCCCTGGCCCTGCCCTCTAAACACCACTGAAGGTAACCCCCCGCCCCTGCCGGGGTGGGTGATGGCCCCTTCTTCTGTTGCAATAAGGAGATGGGGCTGTCACCCCAGTGCCCGGGTGGTACCACCAGCAAAGCCCAGCCGGCACCAGCCCTGGCTGAGCACCATGCCCACGAGCAGCCGTGGATGCCCACGGTGAGGGCAGGCAGGAGCCAGGCAGAGGCTGCTGTGAGCAGCAGCGGGGCCCCGAGAGGCTGGGGCAGCCCATGGGGCAGGCAGCAGCATGGGGCTCCTGAGAGAAAGCAACCTCATTTTGTCTTTGTTTTTCATTTTTGGAAATTAGAAATTTTTAGAAATATTTCAAAATATATTTTCTGCAGAGAGACGCCCCAAATATTTCTTCCGATTACTATAGTAGTTAAGGATTTTACAAGGTAGTTTTAGAATCTTGAAAAAGAGACCCCATTTTGTCTTTGCTTTTCATTTTTAGAAATATTTGGAAATATTTTTTGAAGAGAGAAATCCCCAAATGTTTCTTCCCTTTTTCCACAACACCTTCATATTTTTGAAAGTAGTGTTACAGTTCTGGAAAATCGGCTCCACTTAGACAATAAAAAATTAAAATTGCATTTAATTGGTAATCTTTACACTGGGAAGAACTAAGGCACCCCAAGACACCAAGCCTGCTGCAGAGGCTCTTTTCCCATGGGAGCTTTTTTACCTAGCCACAACCAAACTATCTAAAACCTTTTCCCAGATATTTCCTGAGATTTCTGACAAGCTCAGCTCTTAGTCTTCAGAGGCAAACTTTGAGCACAGTGGGAATCTCTTCAAGTCACCATCTCTGCTTCTGCAACAACTGCCTCAGTTCTAGAGCAGGGGCTTCTCTCAGCTTCCTGCTGGCCCCGGGCTCTCCTCCCGGCCGGCTGGGCTTTGCTGGGTGGCACAGCCTGTGCCGAGGGGCGGCAAGGTGCCTGCAGGCCCCAGCTCTGGGGGAAGCAGAGAACGTCCTGGCCGTATCCACCGTGCTGCCAGCTCAGCAGCGCAGCACAGCGCGGGCTCACGCTCCCCACTGCTCCCACAGATGCTGCCGGCCCCACAACACTGGGGGATGCCCAGGAGGGAATTGGTTTCTGTCAGGGAACACGCTGCTGGCTAGGGTTAATGGCAGGCCTGGCTTTTCTATGGCATGCAGGTGATGGGGGGACCCCTGTAAGGCTGGCAGACGACCGGGCTCCGTCATGGGGCCCATGAGGTGGCGGGGGGTGTTGTGGGTGCAGGGTTTTGCAGTAAGACATGCGGGGCTTTGGGTCCTTTGTAAGCAGTGCACGTGGCAGGGGTTCCTCATGAGGTTCTTAGGCGATTTGGGATCTCTGCTGTGGCATACAGGTGACTGGAGACTTCTGTAAGGCTGGCAGGGCCTTGAGTTCCTCGTCATTAACGTGGCGGGTTAGTGCTTGCCGTCAAGGCCTGGAGAGGAGCTGAGTCCTTCCGAAGGTGGGCAGGAGGCTGGGCTCTTCTGTGAGGCACACAAGGCTGGCTTGGGGTTTCTGCATTGGTGTGCACGGATTCCTCGTGAGGCACACAGGGCTCTTTTGGGGTCTCTGCTTTGGTGTGCAGGGATCCCTCAGGAGGTGTGCACCGGGGTTAAACTTGAGGGGGTTTTCCAGTTTTCTCAGCACAGCAAAGGGACACTCCCGGTCGAGGTGCTGCAAAGTCAGCAGGAAGCTTCCTGCAAAGCCTTGGGCCCAGCCTGCGGGTCCAGCGGGCGACCGGAGCCCATCCTTGGGGGCCGGGCGGGGTTTCCAGTATCCACCGCACCCTTGTCGGGCCAGCTCCGGCCCCGGCGGTGAATGGCCGCGGCCCCGGGCTCCGATGGGGCTGCTGAGCAACGCCGGGGGCACGACAAGGGCCTCGCTACGCCCTGGCCTTGTGCTGCAGCCAAACACCTTTACAGCCACGGCGGTTCTCTGGGGCACAGGAGGCTACAAGTCAGGCCGTGCCTTCTCGCACTGACGAAGGAGCTCCTTGCATTGCCCACTTCCCTAAAGCACGCCGGGAACCCAGCACAGCATGAAAATGGTTCTGGACTGCGCTCCCGTCTACACTGGGATCGAGATATGGATTGACTGAAAGTGCTGGCCAGTCACAGTGTGAAGATCATGGTGCATGCTGGAGCAACTTCTCCATGTCCCTTTCCTGACAGAACAATCACGGATTATTAATTCTGGCCAAGAGCAGCCCCAGGGGCACAGGGCAGAGGCAAGGCAAGGTGGGGAGGAGAAAGAGCGGGGACGAGATCGCCCTCGAAAGGCAGACGCGCTCTGGGGCCCGCTCCTGGCCAGGGAGCCTGCCCAGAGCCGTCCCCTGCTCGCCGGGGCCTTGAGGGGCAGCTGTCCAGCTGGGCCAAGCTGTGCCAGCCGCTCCAGCCGTGCTGGGGAGCCTTGCCAGCTCTGGGCCCTGCTGTGCAGGAGGGTCCCAGTGTGCCGCTGGCAGCCGGGGGCCTCAGCCGCTCCTCTCTGCACAGGAGCGCCTCTGCAGCTTCACAAAACCGGCTAAAACCTTCAGTCAGGGCAAACTGTACCTGTCATCCTGCATCTCGAAGCACGTGTCCATTGTCCCTGCCACATGTGTATTATTATTGCTCAGGACATGCTGCCACCACCACCACCCAGAACAAGACCCTCTGTCCCCGATTGCGCTGGCCCTGTTCACCAGCCAGGACAGGAGGCGCAGCCCTCCTGACAGGGAAGGGCCTGAGTCCAGCAACGTCTTTGTGCTTCAGCTCAGGTGTCTGTGTGCTGCCACCAGCACTGGCAGAGCTGCTTGTCTGGGCACGGCCGGGGTGGGCAGGCAGCAGCCCCACATGGGGCTCCTGAGAAATAGGGACCCCATTTTGTCCTTGTTTTTCATTTTTACACATTAGAAATTTTTAGAAATATTCAGAAATATTTTTTTGTGGAAAAAAATCCTCAAATAGTTCTTCCTTTATTCCACAGAAGCTCAGTATTCTTCAAAGTAGATTTAGAATTCAGAATAATTTAGAACACTTTTAAACTTCTAGAATAAAGACTAAAATTACATTTAATTGGTCATCTTTACTCTTAGAAGAACTAATTCATCCCAAGACACCCAGCATACTGGAGAGGCTCATTTCCCACTGGAGATTTGTACCTTGTGGCAGCAACCAACTTAAAACCTTTTCTCAGTTATTTTCCGGGATTTCTGACAAGCTCACCTCTCAGTCTTCAGAGGCAAACTTTGAGCACAGCGGGAATCTCCTGCTGTGCAGGAGGGTCTCTCTGTTCCAGCTGCAACTGGGGCCTCAGCCTCCTCCTCTCTCAAACGGCGTCCCTCTGCAGCTTCACAGGAACGGCCAAACACCTCAGTCTGGGAGAACTGGACCTGTCATCCTGCATCTCTGTGCCACACACTAAAGATACCACACACTAAATTGCACTCGAGATCAACAGAAGGGGGGAGAGGCCCAAGCAACACCTCAGATGAGGTTGAGCAAAGCTTTATATGGCTTCCATTTTTTGAATAGCTCATTTGCAGAACCTAATCCTCCAGTTTTTAGGCACTTTTCAAATAGCACACAGGCAAAATTGGAAGAATATCCTCCAGTTTTAATCAGAAACCCTGAGACAGGACAAATTGAAGGACCATTGCCACTAGCAACCTGGGGCAAAGGCTATGCTTGTGTTTCCACAGGTGCCGGACCTAAGTGGGTCCCAGCAAGAAACGTGAAACCATATCACACACAAGAGCTCACCGACAATTCCACGAGCAGGGAAACGAGCACACCGACGTGAGCCGCACAGAGACTGTGGTTCATGCCAGACATTCCCTGTTCAACACACAAAAACTACAAATCTTGAGTTTTATGTGGATGCTTGGGCTGTGAAAATTGTTAATATCATAGAGCTCTTGTGCCAAAAGTGTGGTGTGTGTCGTGTTAAAAAGAATCCAACTATATCCAAATTTGTAAAAATTGACTGTTAGAGGGTCAGTTTAGAGCCTTAGAGTTAGCCAGTCCCTAAACAAATGCTAAAAGATTTGTGTGAGAACCATATGAGAAAGCTTTTACCAAAAAGCAGCTGAACAAGAACATAGAGTTTGATCAAATGATATACTGGCACTTAATTGTTTTACTTACTTACTTTTACAGTGCAGCTATGTCTGTAGATCAGCTAAAAATGAATGTTTAGGTTGCTTTAGCCAAGTCAGCAGGCTCAGACACCACGTCTGACCAATTGGAACCCAGACAAACCCTTTGCGACCCGTTTAGTCAGTGTACCGATACCAGTTAAGAGTGGCCAGTAGCTGATTGTGACAAATATTAATGTGAAGCTACCAACGCGACAAAGCACATAATCAATTAACATCCTTAGGCCCCTGATCTTCTTAAAGCACCCCCTGAACCTCAAGTATTCGAAGTTCTTGCTTCTTTAGCAATAGAATTTTGTGCTGAGTTTCAGTACCAGGGAGATCCACAATTAAGTGTTACGCCCCATCATCCTGGATACACAGCAGCTCAAGTTTGTGGTGCAATTGCACTACCCCAGTGCCCTCTAAGGGTATGAGTCCCCACAGCAACTGCCAAAAAGACATTGGCTCATTTATAGAAATCGAGCCTAACAGGGCATTCCCTGAAAAGTTAAAGGCAGCCCACGTACCCATGTAGCATCAGACAGCTCACTGAAATGGCACCTACCGAATGGTAAAAAAATATCAAGAGAAAACATAGAAAAAAAAAGATTTACCCATCATTATAAAGAAAACTGTAATAACAATTTCAGTCCCTGGGGTCCTGCAAAGCGAATTACAGCAGCTTTATTTCTACCTCAAATTGCCTCAAGTAAAGCATTACAACTATTCTACCAGTTAGGGCGTTAGTCAAGAAGTCAGTACTACTTCCATTACAATTAGCGATATCATGACAGATGTTAGTGCTGTCAAACATACAACCTTACAAAACAGAACCACCATCAATTTTCTTGTACGAGCATATAGACATAGTTGTGAAGATTTTGAAAGACTGTGGTATATAAACTTATCTGACCATTCAGTGTCCATCCACAAACAACTTCAGAAACTGAGAGATTTGACAAATCAAATGAAAATAAATGCTAGATCATAGTTAGACAACTTGTTGGAAGGGTAGAGTTTGACCCCTTAGCTGAAAGTGCTTTACCACGTAAGTTTACATGCATTGTGATTATTGTCATACCAATGTTAGTGCTAGTGCCTTATGTACTTCACTGTGTACAACAAATGATGAACAAGACCACCAAAGAAGTTTTTTCCTTCCAAGAGAGAGGGGGAAATGTGGGAAATGGATTTGTAGAAAGTTCTCAGGGCCTGACAGAAGGCCCACACTCTATGCATCTATATACAAACTCTGAGGTAAGAAATGCTGACTTAGAAATGCCATGGAATAGGACATAGAGATTGTTAAGAGAGAAATAGAGCTAGAAAAAACTTTCAATAAATGGCCTTACAAATAAGACTAGATGCTTTAGAGAAATAGAACTATGAAAGATGCATTGTATTTGGACCCACAAGGGGTAGTTTTAGATGACTGGCTTTAAGGCATCTACAGCATGGCGTGGCAAAAAGCTGATAGGCCAAGAAATGCTTATAGTCTTTTGTAATTAAGAACGAGTCAGCTTCTGGGTGTGATAGTGTGAATCATAACATCTGCAATGTTTCACTCTTCTCATGAGACTGAAAATGGAATATAAGGTTTTAAAACGCCCCTCAGTTACCCCATCTCTGGGTCAGAAAAGAGCATTGCCTGACACTCCTCCAGTGGCATGTCCAGGAAAAGCCGGAAGCCATCAGTACGTGCTTGCCTTGAGAAAAATGGAATGAGGCTGGACTCAGAAGGAAGTCCTTCATAGCCTGAGAGATGAGCTCAGAGCCTGACAGAGACTGGGCCGGCGGCACCCCCGGATCTCTTACGAGCAGAGTGGGGATTTGCCCCCCAGGCCTCATCTGTTCACCCAGGGACACATGGTGAACGCACACACACAGGAGATGGCTCAGCCCTGTTGCCGCTCCCTGACTGTCATGTTTGGATCCCTCAAAAGGCATGCCGGGGCTTTGGGTCACCTCTGTGCTGTGCAGGGGGCAGGGGACACCCAAAAGTTGTGCAGGGAATTTGAGGTACCGCCAAAGGTGTGCAGAGGGCGAGGGACACCTGCAAATTGAGCAGGGGTTGGGGGTCTCTTGTGAGGCACAAAGGGGGATTTTAGGGTGGCTGAGGACACCCATAAGATGTGCAGTGGATTTGGGTGCCACCAAAAAGCATGCAGCTACCCTGATGGCTTGTGTTGCATTATTTTTGTAAGCTACGGCATCAAGCCCTTCACTTTTTCAATACAGACCAAAGATCAGGACAGCCCACAGCGCAGACTCAGTGTCAGCGTGGCAGGGCTGCTACTGCCTGCAATAGTGGGAATCACCCACATGAGTTGAATTTTGGACTTGACATTGCTGTTGCATGTAGAACCACAAAATGTCTCATTTATTCAATGCTGTATAATGCAGTTCTTGTGAAAAAATCTATATTGCACAGAGCTTCCGGGAGGGACATACTCTCCTCCCTGGAAGGGCACCTCTTGAGATCCACTTCCACTAAATCCAGCCGCAGCCTTGAGGTCACAGCAGGCTCTGAGGTCACAGAGGTGCCAGAGCCTCGCGGTTGCACAGCACCACAACGACCGAGCAGTCAGTCCTTGAGCACAACTGTTGCGGCAGCAGCGGCGCTGGCAGCAGTGGTGCTGACATTGGGACAGCTGTGTCAGGACAGCGGTGGTAGCAAGAGCTGCGGGACTGGCAGAGGGCAAGGCACCATGGCCCTTGCTCTGCGCCTCTTCCTCCTGCTCCTCCTGGCCGTGGCCCTGCCTGCCAGGGCTGCCCAGGCTGCTCCGCTGCAAGCGCGGGGAGCAGGTGAGCTGGCAGCCTGGCTCCCCTTTCCCGGGACAGCGCTCCCTGCTCCCCGGGAAGCACTGGGGGATGATTTGCCCCTGGGCTTTAGGGAGGGTTTCTGCTGTGGGAGGTAGAGAGACCCTGGGGACCCTGGGCAGCCCCATTTTCCTCTCCAGAAATGTTATACAGGGCAGGGAAAGAGGGTGGAGAGTGATCAGGAGCCAGCCCAGGGCTTCCCAAGCCCCTGTGCAGCTTTGGCCATGTCCATTCAAATCTGGATCCCATAGCCATACCTGACCCCCTTGCAGTGCCCAGTTCCCTAATGCAGAAGGGGATCCCAGCACACCATGGAAATGGGTCTGGTCGCTGCTTCCCTCTAGATTTGGATCGCGAATTGAATTATTTGCAACTGCTGGTGAATGGCACTTTAAAGGTCATGGAGAATGCTGGAGGCAAGTTCTGAATTTCCCTTTTTACTGACAGAATAATCAGAGTCAAGGAGGCAAGAGTTCACTCATCTGCCATTTTCATTTTCATTAAGGTTAAGTCAGGGTTGAAGGATTCTGGAAGCCTTGGCCTGCTCCCTTCGGGAGCCCCGAGTGATCCCACAGGATCGATGTCGGTGGGAGGAAGGAGCATTTACCTGTCCATCTTCCTCCCGTGTGCAATGCCAGTGTGTGCTTCCATGAGCTCTGTGCAGCCACGGAGAAGAGCAGAGAGGGAAGGGGCTGGCCCAGGGCTGTGCCCCGGCCTGAGCCTTGGTGCAGCCTGAGGATCTCCTACAGCGCCACGGGAGCTGTTCTGTCCTGCCTTTCTTTGCAGCTGAAGCTGTTGGTGAAGGTGGTCCAGCTTCCCAACCCACGTTCAGGATTGAGCCTTTGGGATATGGTGAGGGTAGGTCAAGGCCTTTCCCCCTGGGAGAGCCGCCAGCTCAGAGCCCAAAGCTCGGCCAGGGGGCCATGGCTGCAGGTGCCAGGACAGAACCATGCGCGTGTGTGCGCGCGCCCTGCACCATCCCCTCAGCGCTCCTGCGGATCCGTGCTGCCCGTGCAGATCTGCAGAGGTGACAGGAGCTTCTGTGGTTGTTGAGTTACAGGTGTGTCTGCAGGGAGGACTTTCCCAGGTCCTTTGGTGGATGTTGCACGCAAGCCCAGCTCCCGTCGCAGGGGTGAGTAGTGTTTCCCTGCTGACCCCACAGGCTGAGCACTGGCTTTGTGGGATCCATTCCTGGGAAACGGAACTATGTTGCTCTAAGGTCCACCAACGGGAAAGAACAAAGCTACAGGACACAAGAAACCCCATGAGCCATCCCAACACATGAGGCAAATGCTGAAGGAAATGCTGCCAACAGGACAAGGTGTGTCTATGTCCCTCCGCCTTGCCCTGGGACTCAGCAGCCTGGGGCTGTCCATGCACATCTGGACATGCCGTGCCCGGCACAGTGGGAAGGGATCCATGGTGGCCTGGCTGCCCTGCTGCTGCTTTCAATGCCTGCAGGGCTGTTTGCCAGCCTGGCCTGGCTGCAGCTTCTCCCCAGCCTCTGCAGGAAGGCATTTGGCACCAGCTGACAGGGAGCCCAAACGGCAGCATGGGCCTGAGATCCCCCACAATTTCCCAGTCTCCAGGCAGATTAGGAGGGGTGCCTGTACGGAGAAGGGAGGGACCTGGCCCACCCAAAAAGTTTATAGGGATTTCCTAATTCTTAACCATGTCTTTGGCAAGCCTTGCCTCCTGAAGTTGCCATCTTCCCAGTGGGGAACAGCCCCACCTGATCCAGCTGTCCCTCTTCCTTTCTCCAGAAGTGGATGGAGAGGCTGTGCTGAAGGCTGAGTTTCCCGGAGGAAGCAGTGGCTCATTGGCAGCCTCTGCTGCAGGAAGGGAGGCGATGCCAGGCACAGTCACAGGAGGTAATTGCTGTGCCTCTGGGCCTGCTGAGTCCTGCTGAGGCTTGAGCTGCCCTCTCTGCTGCTTGGCAGTGCGGGCACAGCCCGGACAAGACCGGCACAGCCCAGAGGAATTGTTATGCTCAGGGCACTCGGGTACTGAGCAGTCCTGCTGGGGTCCCTCCGTGGGAGAGATGTCCCTAAACCTGGGAGAGACTGCACGGGGTGCCAATAGTGGGTGCAAAACTCCAGTGTGTCCTGAGAGGGACTGGCTATGTGTCCTTGGGCTGGAGGAGCTGTCACAGGGCAGGGAGGGCCAGGGCTGGCAGGGGCTGCTCAGGGATGGGTTTGCCCCGTGTCCCTCCAAGCAGCGACTGCCCAAGCAGCTGCGCTGGCCCCGGGCTCTCCTCCTGGCCGGCTGGGCTTTGCTGGGTGGCACAGCCTGTGCCGAGGGGCGGCAAGGTGCCTGCAGGCCCCAGCTCTGGGGGAAGCAGAGAACGTCCTGGCCGTATCCACCGTGCTGCCAGCTCAGCAGCGCAGCACAGCGCGGGCTCACGCTCCCCACTGCTCCCACAGATGCTGCCGGCCCCACAACACTGGGGGATGCCCAGGAGGGAATTGGTTTCTGTCAGGGAACACGCTGCTGGCTAGGGTTAATGGCAGGCCTGGCTTTTCTATGGCATGCAGGTGATGAGGGGACCCCTGTAAGGCTGGCAGACGACCGGGCTCCGTCATGGGGCCCACGAGGTGGCGGGGGGTGTTGTGGGTGCAGGGTTTTGCAGTAAGACATGCGGGGCTTTGGGTCCTTTGTAAGCAGTGCACGTGGCAGGGGTTCCTCATGAGGTTCTTAGGCGATTTGGGATCTCTTCTGTGGCATACAGGTGACTGGAGACTTCTGTAAGGCTGGCAGGGGCTTGAGTTCCTCGTCATTAACGTGGCGGGTTAGTGCTCGCCGTCAAGGCCTGGAGAGGAGCTGAGTCCTTCCGAAGGTGGGCAGGAGGCTGGGCTCTTCTGTGAGGCACACAAGGCTGGCTTGGGGTTTCTGCTTTGGTGTGCACGGATTCCTCGTGAGGCACACAGGGCTCTTTTGGGGTCTCTGCTATGCTGTGCAGGGATCCCTCAGGAGGTGTGCACCGGGGTTAAACTAGAGGGGGTTTTTCAGTTTTCTCAGCACAGCAAAGGGACACTCCCGGTCGAGGTGCTGCAAAGTCAGCAGGAAGCTTCCTGCAAAGCCTTGGGCCCGGCCTGCGGGTCCAGCGGGCGACCGGAGCCCATCCTTGGGGGCCGGGCGGGGTTTCCAGTATCCACCGCACCCTTGTCGGGCCAGCTCCGGCCCCGGCGGTGAATGGCCGCGGCCCCGGGCTCCGATGGGGCTGCTGAGCAACGCCGGGGGCACGACAAGGGCCTTGCTACGCCCTGGCCTTGTGCTGCAGCCAAACACTTTTACAGCCACGGCGGTTCTCTGGGGCACTGGAGGCTACAAGTCAGGCCGTGCCTTCTCGCACTGACGAAGGAGCTCCTTGCATTGCCCAGTTCCCTAAAGCACGCAGGGAACCCAGCACAGCATGAAAACGGTTCTGGACTGCGCTCCCGTCTACACTGGGATCGAGATATGGATTGACTGAAAGTGCTGGCCAGTCACAGTGTGAAGATCATGGTGCATGCTGGAGCAACTTCTCCATGTCCCTTTCCTGACAGAACAATCACGGATTATTAATTCTGGCCAAGAGCAGCCCCAGGGGCACAGGGCAGAGGCAAGGAAAGGTGGGGAGGAGAAAGAGCGGGGACGAGATCGCCCTCGAAAGGCAGACGCGCTCTGGGGCCCGCTCCTGGCCAGGGAGCCTGCCCAGAGCCGTCCCCTGCTCGCCGGGGCCTTGAGGGGCAGCTGTCCAGCTGGGCCAAGCTGTGCCAGCCGCTCCAGCCGTGCTGGGGAGCCTTGCCAGCTCTGGGCCCTGCTGTGCAGGAGGGTCCCAGTGTGCCGCTGGCAGCCGGGGGCCTCAGCCGCTCCTCTCTCCACAGGAGCGCCTCTGCAGCTTCACAAAACCGGCCAAAACCTTCAGTCAGGGCAAACAGGACCTGTCATCCTGCATCTCGAAGCACGTGTCCATTGTCCCTGCCACATGTGTATTATTATTGCTCAGGACATGCTGCCACCACCACCACCCAGAACAAGACCCTCTGTCCCCGATTGCGCTGGCCCTGTTCACCAGCCAGGACAGGAGGCGCAGCCCTCCTGACAGGGAAGGGCCTGAGTCCAGCAACGTCTTTGTGCTTCAGCTCAGGTGTCTGTGTGCTGCCACCAGCACTGGCAGAGCTGCTTGTCTGGGCACGGCCGGGGTGGGCAGGCAGCAGCCCCACATGGGGCTCCTGAGAAAAAGGGACCCCATTTTGTCCTTGTTTTTCATTTTTACACATTAGAAATTTTTAGAAATATTCAGAAATATTTTTTTGTGGAAAAAAATCCTCAAATAGTTCTTCCTTTATTCCACAGAAGCTCAGTATTCTTCAAAGTAGATTTAGAATTCAGAATAATTTAGAACACTTTTAAACTTCTAGAATAAAGACTAAAATTACATTTAATTGGTCATCTTTACTCTTAGAAGAACTAATTCATCCCAAGACACCCAGCATACTGGAGAGGCTCATTTCCCACTGGAGATTTGTACCTTGTGGCAGCAACCAACTTAAAACCTTTTCTCAGTTATTTTCCGGGATTTCTGACAAGCTCACCTCTCAGTCTTCAGAGGCAAACTTTGAGCACAGCGGGAATCTCCTGCTGTGCAGGAGGGTCTCTGTGTTCCAGCTGCAACTGGGGCCTCAGCCTCCTCCTCTCTCAAACGGCGTCCCTCTGCAGCTTCACAGGAACGGCCAAACACCTCAGTCTGGGAGAACTGGACCTGTCATCCTGCATCTCTGTGCCACACACTAAAGATACCACACACTAAATTGCACTCGAGATCAACAGAAGGGGGGAGAGGCCCAAGCAACACCTCAGATGAGGTTGAGCAAAGCTTTATATGGCTTCCATTTTTTGAATAGCTCATTTGCAGAACCTAATCCTCCAGTTTTTAGGCACTTTTCAAATAGCACACAGGCAAAATTGGAAGAATATCCTCCAGTTTTAATCAGAAACCCTGAGACAGGACAAATTGAAGGACCATTGCCACTAGCAACCTGGGGCAAAGGCTATGCTTGTGTTTCCACAGGTGCCGGACCTAAGTGGGTCCCAGCAAGAAACGTGAAACCATATCACACACAAGAGCTCACCGACAATTCCACGAGCAGGGAAACGAGCACACCGACGTGAGCCGCACAGAGACTGTGGTTCATGCCAGACATTCCCTGTTCAACACACAAAAACTACAAATCTTGAGTTTTATGTGGATGCTTGGGCTGTGAAAATTGTTAATATCATAGAGCTCTTGTGCCAAAAGTGTGGTGTGTGTCGTGTTAAAAAGAATCCAACTATATCCAAATTTGTAAAAATTGACTGTTAGAGGGTCAGTTTAGAGCCTTAGAGTTAGCCAGTCCCTAAACAAATGCTAAAAGATTTGTGTGAGAACCATATGAGAAAGCTTTTACCAAAAAGCAGCTGAACAAGAACATAGAGTTTGATCAAATGATATACTGGCACTTATTTGTTTTACTTACTTACTTTTACAGTGCAGCTATGTCTGTAGATCAGCTAAAAATGAATGTTTAGGTTGCTTTAGCCAAGTCAGCAGGCTCAGACACCACGTCTGACCAATTGGAACCCAGACAAACCCTTTGCGACCCGTTTAGTCAGTGTACCGATACCAGTTAAGAGTGGCCAGTAGCTGATTGTGACAAATATTAATGTGAAGCTACCAACGCGACAAAGCACATAATCAATTAACATCCTTAGGCCCCTGATCTTCTTAAAGCACCCCCTGAACCTCAAGTATTCGAAGTTCTTGCTTCTTTAGCAATAGAATTTTGTGCTGAGTTTCAGTACCAGGGAGATCCACAATTAAGTGTTACGCCCCATCATCCTGGATACACAGCAGCTCAAGTTTGTGGTGCAATTGCACTACCCCAGTGCCCTCTAAGGGTATGAGTCCCCACAGCAACTGCCAAAAAGACATTGGCTCATTTATAGAAATCGAGCCTAACAGGGCATTCCCTGAAAAGTTAAAGGCAGCCCACGTACCCATGTAGCATCAGACAGCTCACTGAAATGGCACCTACCGAATGGTAAAAAAATATCAAGAGAAAACATAGAAAAAAAAAGATTTACCCATCATTATAAAGAAAACTGTAATAACAATTTCAGTCCCTGGGGTCCTGCAAAGCGAATTACAGCAGCTTTATTTCTACCTCAAATTGCCTCAAGTAAAGCATTACAACTATTCTACCAGTTAGGGCGTTAGTCAAGAAGTCAGTACTACTTCCATTACAATTAGCGATATCATGACAGATGTTAGTGCTGTCAAACATACAACCTTACAAAACAGAACCACCATCAATTTTCTTGTACGAGCATATAGACATAGTTGTGAAGATTTTGAAAGACTGTGGTATATAAACTTATCTGACCATTCAGTGTCCATCCACAAACAACTTCAGAAACTGAGAGATTTGACAAATCAAATGAAAATAAATGCTAGATCATAGTTAGACAACTTGTTGGAAGGGTAGAGTTTGACCCCTTAGCTGAAAGTGCTTTACCACGTAAGTTTACATGCATTGTGATTATTGTCATACCAATGTTAGTGCTAGTGCCTTATGTACTTCACTGTGTACAACAAATGATGAACAAGACCACCAAAGAAGTTTTTTCCTTCCAAGAGAGAGGGGGAAATGTGGGAAATGGATTTGTAGAAAGTTCTCAGGGCCTGACAGAAGGCCCACACTCTATGCATCTATATACAAACTCTGAGGTAAGAAATGCTGACTTAGAAATGCCATGGAATAGGACATAGAGATTGTTAAGAGAGAAATAGAGCTAGAAAAAACTTTCAATAAATGGCCTTACAAATAAGACTAGATGCTTTAGAGAAATAGAACTATGAAAGATGCATTGTATTTGGACCCACAAGGGGTAGTTTTAGATGACTGGCTTTAAGGCATCTACAGCATGGCGTGGCAAAAAGCTGATAGGCCAAGAAATGCTTATAGTCTTTTGTAATTAAGAACGAGTCAGCTTCTGGGTGTGATAGTGTGAATCATAACATCTGCAATGTTTCACTCTTCTCATGAGACTGAAAATGGAATATAAGGTTTTAAAACGCCCCTCAGTTACCCCATCTCTGGGTCAGAAAAGAGCATTGCCTGACACTCCTCCAGTGGCATGTCCAGGAAAAGCCGGAAGCCATCAGTACGTGCTTGCCTTGAGAAAAATGGAATGAGGCTGGACTCAGAAGGAAGTCCTTCATAGCCTGAGAGATGAGCTCAGAGCCTGACAGAGACTGGGCCGGCGGCACCCCCGGATCTCTTACGAGCAGAGTGGGGATTTGCCCCCCAGGCCTCATCTGTTCACCCAGGGACACATGGTGAACGCACACACACAGGAGATGGCTCAGCCCTGTTGCCGCTCCCTGACTGTCATGTTTGGATCCCTCAAAAGGCATGCCGGGGCTTTGGGTCACCTCTGTGCTGTGCAGGGGGCAGGGGACACCCAAAAGTTGTGCAGGGAATTTGAGGTACCGCCAAAGGTGTGCAGAGGGCGAGGGACACCTGCAAATTGAGCAGGGGTTGGGGGTCTCTTGTGAGGCACAAAGGGGGATTTTAGGGTGGCTGAGGACACCCATAAGATGTGCAGTGGATTTGGGTGCCACCAAAAAGCATGCAGCTACCCTGATGGCTTGTGTTGCATTATTTTTGTAAGCTACGGCATCAAGCCCTTCACTTTTTCAATACAGACCAAAGATCAGGACAGCCCACAGCGCAGACTCAGTGTCAGCGTGGCAGGGCTGCTACTGCCTGCAATAGTGGGAATCACCCACATGAGTTGAATTTTGGACTTGACATTGCTGTTGCATGTAGAACCACAAAATGTCTCATTTATTCAATGCTGTAGAATGCAGTTCTTGTGAAAAAATCTATATTGCACAGAGCTTCCGGGAGGGACATACTCTCCTCCCTGGAAGGGCACCTCTTGAGATCCACTTCCACTAAATCCAGCCGCAGCCTTGAGGTCACAGCAGGCTCTGAGGTCACAGAGGTGCCAGAGCCTCGCGGTTGCACAGCACCACAACGACCGAGCAGTCAGTCCTTGAGCACAACTGCTGTGGCAGCAGCGGCGCTGGCAGCAGTGGTGCTGACATTGGGACAGCTGTGTCAGGACAGCGGTGGTAGCAAGAGCTGCGGGACTGGCAGAGGGCAAGGCACCATGGCCCTTGCTCTGCGCCTCTTCCTCCTGCTCCTCCTGGCCGTGGCCCTGCCTGCCAGGGCTGCCCAGGCTGCTCCGCTGCAAGCGCGGGGAGCAGGTGAGCTGGCAGCCTGGCTCCCCTTTCCCGGGACAGCGCTCCCTGCTCCCCGGGAAGCACTGGGGGATGATTTGCCCCTGGGCTTTAGGGAGGGTTTCTGCTGTGGGAGGTAGAGAGACCCTGGGGACCCTGGGCAGCCCCATTTTCCTCTCCAGAAATGTTATACAGGGCAGGGAAAGAGGGTGGAGAGTGATCAGGAGCCAGCCCAGGGCTTCCCAAGCCCCTGTGCAGCTTTGGCCATGTCCATTCAAATCTGGATCCCATAGCCATACCTGACCCCCTTGCAGTGCCCAGTTCCCTAATGCAGAAGGGGATCCCAGCACACCATGGAAATGGGTCTGGTCGCTGCTTCCCTCTAGATTTGGATCGCGAATTGA
This sequence comes from Anomalospiza imberbis, assembly GCF_031753505.1. NCBI lineage: Eukaryota > Metazoa > Chordata > Aves > Passeriformes > Viduidae > Anomalospiza > Anomalospiza imberbis. Next base: position 168,184 of record NW_027100426.1, on the reverse strand, counting down.
ATTATTTGCAACTGCTGGTGAATGGCACTTTAAAGGTCATGGAGAATGCTGGAGGCAAGTTCTGAATTTCCCTTTTTACTGACAGAATAATCAGAGTCAAGGAGGCAAGAGTTCACTCATCTGCCATTTTCATTTTCATTAAGGTTAAGTCAGGGTTGAAGGATTCTGGAAGCCTTGGCCTGCTCCCTTCGGGAGCCCCGAGTGATCCCACAGGATCGATGTCGGTGGGAGGAAGGAGCATTTACCTGTCCATCTTCCTCCCGTGTGCAATGCCAGTGTGTGCTTCCATGAGCTCTGTGCAGCCACGGAGAAGAGCAGAGAGGGAAGGGGCTGGCCCAGGGCTGTGCCCCGGCCTGAGCCTTGGTGCAGCCTGAGGATCTCCTACAGCGCCACGGGAGCTGTTCTGTCCTGCCTTTCTTTGCAGCTGAAGCTGTTGGTGAAGGTGGTCCAGCTTCCCAACCCACGTTCAGGATTGAGCCTTTGGGATATGGTGAGGGTAGGTCAAGGCCTTTCCCCCTGGGAGAGCCGCCAGCTCAGAGCCCAAAGCTCGGCCAGGGGGCCATGGCTGCAGGTGCCAGGACAGAACCATGCGCGTGTGTGCGCGCGCCCTGCGCCATCCCCTCAGCGCTCCTGCGGATCCGTGCTGCCCGTGCAGATCTGCAGAGGTGACAGGAGCTTCTGTGGTTGTTGAGTTACAGGTGTGTCTGCAGGGAGGACTTTCCCAGGTCCTTTGGTGGATGTTGCACGCAAGCCCAGCTCCCGTCGCAGGGGTGAGTAGTGTGTCCCTGCTGACCCCACAGGCTGAGCACTGGCTTTGTGGGATCCATTCCTGGGAAACGGAACTATGTTGCTCTAAGGTCCACCAACGGGAAAGAACAAAGCTACAGGACACAAGAAACCCCATGAGCCATCCCAACACATGAGGCAAATGCTGAAGGAAATGCTGCCAACAGGACAAGGTGTGTCTATGTCCCTCCGCCTTGCCCTGGGACTCAGCAGCCTGGGGCTGTCCATGCACATCTGGACATGCCGTGCCCGGCACAGTGGGAAGGGATCCATGGTGGCCTGGCTGCCCTGCTGCTGCTTTCAATGCCTGCAGGGCTGTTTGCCAGCCTGGCCTGGCTGCAGCTTCTCCCCAGCCTCTGCAGGAAGGCATTTGGCACCAGCTGACAGGGAGCCCAAACGGCAGCATGGGCCTGAGATCCCCCACAATTTCCCAGTCTCCAGGCAGATTAGGAGGGGTGCCTGTACGGAGAAGGGAGGGACCTGGCCCACCCAAAAAGTTTATAGGGATTTCCTAATTCTTAACCATGTCTTTGGCAAGCCTTGCCTCCTGAAGTTGCCATCTTCCCAGTGGGGAACAGCCCCACCTGATCCAGCTGTCCCTCTTCCTTTCTCCAGAAGTGGATGGAGAGGCTGTGCTGAAGGCTGAGTTTCCCGGAGGAAGCAGTGGCTCATTGGCAGCCTCTGCTGCAGGAAGGGAGGCGATGCCAGGCACAGTCACAGGAGGTAATTGCTGTGCCTCTGGGCCTGCTGAGTCCTGCTGAGGCTTGAGCTGCCCTCTCTGCTGCTTGGCAGTGCGGGCACAGCCCGGACAAGACCGGCACAGCCCAGAGGAATTGTTATGCTCAGGGCACTCGGGTACTGAGCAGTCCTGCTGGGGTCCCTCCGTGGGAGAGATGTCCCTAAACCTGGGAGAGACTGCACGGGGTGCCAATAGTGGGTGCAAAACTCCAGTGTGTCCTGAGAGGGACTGGCTATGTGTCCTTGGGCTGGAGGAGCTGTCACAGGGCAGGGAGGGCCAGGGCTGGCAGGGGCTGCTCAGGGATGGGTTTGCCCCGTGTCCCTCCAAGCAGCGACTGCCCAAGCAGCTGCGCTGGCCCCGGGCTCTCCTCCCGGCCGGCTGGGCTTTGCTGGGTGGCACAGCCTGTGCCGAGGGGCGGCAAGGTGCCTGCAGGCCCCAGCTCTGGGGGAAGCAGAGAACGTCCTGGCCGTATCCACCGTGCTGCCAGCTCAGCAGCGCAGCACAGCGCGGGCTCACGCTCCCCACTGCTCCCACAGATGCTGCCGGCCCCACAACACTGGGGGATGCCCAGGAGGGAATTGGTTTCTGTCAGGGAACACGCTGCTGGCTAGGGTTAATGGCAGGCCTGGCTTTTCTATGGCATGCAGGTGATGAGGGGACCCCTGTAAGGCTGGCAGACGACCGGGCTCCGTCATGGGGCCCACGAGGTGGCGGGGGGTGTTGTGGGTGCAGGGTTTTGCAGTAAGACATGCGGGGCTTTGGGTCCTTTGTAAGCAGTGCACGTGGCAGGGGTTCCTCATGAGGTTCTTAGGCGATTTGGGATCTCTTCTGTGGCATACAGGTGACTGGAGACTTCTGTAAGGCTGGCAGGGGCTTGAGTTCCTCGTCATTAACGTGGCGGGTTAGTGCTTGCCGTCAAGGCCTGGAGAGGAGCTGAGTCCTTCCGAAGGTGGGCAGGAGGCTGGGCTCTTCTGTGAGGCACACAAGGCTGGCTTGGGGTTTCTGCTTTGGTGTGCACGGATTCCTCGTGAGGCACACAGGGCTCTTTTGGGGTCTCTGCTTTGGTGTGCAGGGATCCCTCAGGAGGTGTGCACCGGGGTTAAACTAGAGGGGGTTTTTCAGTTTTCTCAGCACAGCAAAGGGACACTCCCGGTCGAGGTGCTGCAAAGTCAGCAGGAAGCTTCCTGCAAAGCCTTGGGCCCGGCCTGCGGGTCCAGCGGGCGACCGGAGCCCATCCTTGGGGGCCGGGCGGGGTTTCCGGTATCCGCCGCACCCTTGTCGGGCCAGCTCCGGCCCCGGCGGTGAATGGCCGCGGCCCCGGGCTCCGATGCGGCTGCCGAGCAACGCCGGGGGCACGACAAGGGCCTTGCTACGCCCTGGCCTTGTGCTGCAGCCAAACACCTTTACAGCCACGGCGGTTCTCTGGGGCACAGGAGGCTACAAGTCAGGCCGTGCCTTCTCGCACTGACGAAGGAGCTCCTTGCATTGCCCACTTCCCTAAAGCACGCCGGGAACCCAGCACAGCATGAAAATGGTTCTGGACTGCGCTCCCGTCTACACTGGGATCGAGATATGGATTGACTGAAAGTGCTGGCCAGTCACAGTGTGAAGATCATGGTGCATGCTGGAGCAACTTCTCCATGTCCCTTTCCTGACAGAACAATCACGGATTATTAATTCTGGCCAAGAGCAGCCCCAGGGGCACAGGGCAGAGGCAAGGAAAGGTGGGGAGGAGAAAGAGCGGGGACGAGATCGCCCTCGAAAGGCAGACGCGCTCTGGGGCCCGCTCCTGGCCAGGGAGCCTGCCCAGAGCCGTCCCCTGCTCGCCGGGGCCTTGAGGGGCAGCTGTCCAGCTGGGCCAAGCTGTGCCAGCCGCTCCAGCCGTGCTGGGGAGCCTTGCCAGCTCTGGGCCCTGCTGTGCAGGAGGGTCCCAGTGTGCCGCTGGCAGCCGGGGGCCTCAGCCGCTCCTCTCTCCACAGGAGCGCCTCTGCAGCTTCACAAAACCGGCCAAAACCTTCAGTCAGGGCAAACAGGACCTGTCATCCTGCATCTCGAAGCACGTGTCCATTGTCCCTGCCACATGTGTATTATTATTGCTCAGGACATGCTGCCACCACCACCACCCAGAACAAGACCCTCTGTCCCCGATTGCGCTGGCCCTGTTCACCAGCCAGGACAGGAGGCGCAGCCCTCCTGACAGGGAAGGGCCTGAGTCCAGCAACGTCTTTGTGCTTCAGCTCAGGTGTCTGTGTGCTGCCACCAGCACTGGCAGAGCTGCTTGTCTGGGCACTGCCGGGGTGGGCAGGCAGCAGCCCCACATGGGGCTCCTGAGAAAAAGGGACCCCATTTTGTCCTTGTTTTTCATTTTTACACATTAGAAATTTTTAGAAATATTCAGAAATATTTTTTTGTGGAAAAAAATCCTCAAATAGTTCTTCCTTTATTCCACAGAAGCTCAGTATTCTTCAAAGTAGATTTAGAATTCAGAATAATTTAGAACACTTTTAAACTTCTAGAATAAAGACTAAAATTACATTTAATTGGTCATCTTTACTCTTAGAAGAACTAATTCATCCCAAGACACCCAGCATACTGGAGAGGCTCATTTCCCACTGGAGATTTGTACCTTGTGGCAGCAACCAACTTAAAACCTTTTCTCAGTTATTTTCCGGGATTTCTGACAAGCTCATCTCTCAGTCTTCAGAGGCAAACTTTGAGCACAGCGGGAATCTCCTGCTGTGCAGGAGGGTCTCTGTGTTCCAGCTGCAACTGGGGCCTCAGCCTCCTCCTCTCTCAAACGGCGTCCCTCTGCAGCTTCACAGGAACGGCCAAACACCTCAGTCTGGGAGAACTGGACCTGTCATCCTGCATCTCTGTGCCACACACTAAAGATACCACACACTAAATTGCACTCGAGATCAACAGAAGGCGGGAGAGGCCCAAGCAACACCTCAGATGAGGTTGAGCAAAGCTTTATATGGCTTCCATTTTTTGAATAGCTCATTTGCAGAACCTAATCCTCCAGTTTTTAGGCACTTTTCAAATAGCACACAGGCAAAATTGGAAGAATATCCTCCAGTTTTAATCAGAAACCCTGAGACAGGACAAATTGAAGGACCATTGCCACTAGCAACCTGGGGCAAAGGCTATGCTTGTGTTTCCACAGGTGCCGGACCTAAGTGGGTCCCAGCAAGAAACGTGAAACCATATCACACACAAGAGCTCACCGACAATTCCACGAGCAGGGAAACGAGCACACCGACGTGAGCCGCACAGAGACTGTGGTTCATGCCAGACATTCCCTGTTCAACACACAAAAACTACAAATCTTGAGTTTTATGTGGATGCTTGGGCTGTGAAAATTGTTAATATCATAGAGCTCTTGTGCCAAAAGTGTGGTGTGTGTCGTGTTAAAAAGAATCCAACTATATCCAAATTTGTAAAAATTGACTGTTAGAGGGTCAGTTTAGAGCCTTAGAGTTAGCCAGTCCCTAAACAAATGCTAAAAGATTTGTGTGAGAACCATATGAGAAAGCTTTTACCAAAAAGCAGCTGAACAAGAACATAGAGTTTGATCAAATGATATACTGGCACTTAATTGTTTTACTTACTTACTTTTACAGTGCAGCTATGTCTGTAGATCAGCTAAAAATGAATGTTTAGGTTGCTTTAGCCAAGTCAGCAGGCTCAGACACCACGTCTGACCAATTGGAACCCAGACAAACCCTTTGCGACCCGTTTAGTCAGTGTACCGATACCAGTTAAGAGTGGCCAGTAGCTGATTGTGACAAATATTAATGTGAAGCTACCAACGCGACAAAGCACATAATCAATTAACATCCTTAGGCCCCTGATCTTCTTAAAGCACCCCCTGAACCTCAAGTATTCGAAGTTCTTGCTTCTTTAGCAATAGAATTTTGTGCTGAGTTTCAGTACCAGGGAGATCCACAATTAAGTGTTACGCCCCATCATCCTGGATACACAGCAGCTCAAGTTTGTGGTGCAATTGCACTACCCCAGTGCCCTCTAAGGGTATGAGTCCCCACAGCAACTGCCAAAAAGACATTGGCTCATTTATAGAAATCGAGCCTAACAGGGCATTCTCTGAAAAGTTAAAGGCAGCCCACGTACCCATGTAGCATCAGACAGCTCACTGAAATGGCACCTACCGAATGGTAAAAAAATATCAAGAGAAAACATAGAAAAAAAAAGATTTACCCATCATTATAAAGAAAACTGTAATAACAATTTCAGTCCCTGGGGTCCTGCAAAGCGAATTACAGCAGCTTTATTTCTACCTCAAATTGCCTCAAGTAAAGCATTACAACTATTCTACCAGTTAGGGCGTTAGTCAAGAAGTCAGTACTACTTCCATTACAATTAGCGATATCATGACAGATGTTAGTGCTGTCAAACATACAACCTTACAAAACAGAACCACCATCAATTTTCTTGTACGAGCATATAGACATAGTTGTGAAGATTTTGAAAGACTGTGGTATATAAACTTATCTGACCATTCAGTGTCCATCCACAAACAACTTCAGAAACTGAGAGATTTGACAAATCAAATGAAAATAAATGCTAGATCATAGTTAGACAACTTGTTGGAAGGGTAGAGTTTGACCCCTTAGCTGAAAGTGCTTTACCACGTAAGTTTACATGCATTGTGATTATTGTCATACCAATGTTAGTGCTAGTGCCTTATGTACTTCACTGTGTACAACAAATGATGAACAAGACCACCAAAGAAGTTTTTTCCTTCCAAGAGAGAGGGGGAAATGTGGGAAATGGATTTGTAGAAAGTTCTCAGGGCCTGACAGAAGGCCCACACTCTATGCATCTATATACAAACTCTGAGGTAAGAAATGCTGACTTAGAAATGCCATGGAATAGGACATAGAGATTGTTAAGAGAGAAATAGAGCTAGAAAAAACTTTCAATAAATGGCCTTACAAATAAGACTAGATGCTTTAGAGAAATAGAACTATGAAAGATGCATTGTATTTGGACCCACAAGGGGTAGTTTTAGATGACTGGCTTTAAGGCATCTACAGCATGGCGTGGCAAAAAGCTGATAGGCCAAGAAATGCTTATAGTCTTTTGTAATTAAGAACGAGTCAGCTTCTGGGTGTGATAGTGTGAATCATAACATCTGCAATGTTTCACTCTTCTCATGAGACTGAAAATGGAATATAAGGTTTTAAAACGCCCCTCAGTTACCCCATCTCTGGGTCAGAAAAGAGCATTGCCTGACACTCCTCCAGTGGCATGTCCAGGAAAAGCCGGAAGCCATCAGTACGTGCTTGCCTTGAGAAAAATGGAATGAGGCTGGACTCAGAAGGAAGTCCTTCATAGCCTGAGAGATGAGCTCAGAGCCTGACAGAGACTGGGCCGGCGGCACCCCCGGATCTCTTACGAGCAGAGTGGGGATTTGCCCCCCAGGCCTCATCTGTTCACCCAGGGACACATGGTGAACGCACACACACAGGAGATGGCTCAGCCCTGTTGCCGCTCCCTGACTGTCATGTTTGGATCCCTCAAAAGGCATGCAGGGGCTTTGGGTCACCTCTGTGCTGTGCAGGGGGCTGGGGACACCCAAAAGTTGTGCAGGGAATTTGAGGTACCGCCAAAGGTGTGCAGAGGGCGAGGGACACCTGCAAATTGAGCAGGGGTTGGGGGTCTCTTGTGAGGCACAAAGGGGGATTTTAGGGTGGCTGAGGACACCCATAAGATGTGCAGTGGATTTGGGTGCCACCAAAAAGCATGCAGCTACCCTGATGGCTTGTGTTGCATTATTTTTGTAAGCTACGGCATCAAGCCCTTCACTTTTTCAATACAGACCAAAGATCAGGACAGCCCACAGCGCAGACTCAGTGTCAGCGTGGCAGGGCTGCTACTGCCTGCAATAGTGGGAATCACCCACATGAGTTGAATTTTGGACTTGACATTGCTGTTGCATGTAGAACCACAAAATGTCTCATTTATTCAATGCTGTATAATGCAGTTCTTGTGAAAAAATCTATATTGCACAGAGCTTCTGGGAGGGACATACTCTCCTCCCTGGAAGGGCACCTCTTGAGATCCACTTCCACTAAATCCAGCCGCAGCCTTGAGGTCACAGCAGGCTCTGAGGTCACAGAGGTGCCAGAGCCTCGCGGTTGCACAGCACCACAACGACCGAGCAGTCAGTCCTTGAGCACAACTGTTGCGGCAGCAGCGGCGCTGGCAGCAGTGGTGCTGACATTGGGACAGCTGTGTCAGGACAGCGGTGGCAGCAAGAGCTGCGGGACTGGCAGAGGGCAAGGCACCATGGCCCTTGCTCTGCGCCTCTTCCTCCTGCTCCTCCTGGCCGTGGCCCTGCCTGCCAGGGCTGCCCAGGCTGCTCCGCTGCAAGCGCGGGGAGCAGGTGAGCTGGCAGCCTGGCTCCCCTTTCCCGGGACAGCGCTCCCTGCTCCCCGGGAAGCACTGGGGGATGATTTGCCCCTGGGCTTTAGGGAGGGTTTCTGCTGTGGGAGGTAGAGAGACCCTGGGGACCCTGGGCAGCCCCATTTTCCTCTCCAGAAATGTTATACAGGGCAGGGAAAGAGGGTGGAGAGTGATCAGGAGCCAGCCCAGGGCTTCCCAAGCCCCTGTGCAGCTTTGGCCATGTCCATTCAAATCTGGATCCCATAGCCATACCTGACCCCCTTGCAGTGCCCAGTTCCCTAATGCAGAAGGGGATCCCAGCACACTATGGAAATGGATCTGGTCGCTGCTTCCCTCTAGATTTGGATCGCGAATTGAATTATTTGCAACTGCTGGTGAATGGCACTTTAAAGGTCATGGAGAATGCTGGAGGCAAGTTCTGAATTTCCCTTTTTACTGACAGAATAATCAGAGTCAAGGAGGCAAGAGTTCACTCATCTGCCATTTTCATTTTCATTAAGGTTAAGTCAGGGTTGAAGGATTCTGGAAGCCTTGGCCTGCTCCCTTCGGGAGCCCCGAGTGATCCCACAGGATCGATGTCGGTGGGAGGAAGGAGCATTTACCTGTCCATCTTCCTCCCGTGTGCAATGCCAGTGTGTGCTTCCATGAGCTCTGTGCAGCCACGGAGAAGAGCAGAGAGGGAAGGGGCTGGCCCAGGGCTGTGCCCCGGCCTGAGCCTTGGTGCAGCCTGAGGATCTCCTACAGCGCCACGGGAGCTGTTCTGTCCTGCCTTTCTTTGCAGCTGAAGCTGTTGGTGAAGGTGGTCCAGCTTCCCAACCCACGTTCAGGATTGAGCCTTTGGGATATGGTGAGGGTAGGTCAAGGCCTTTCCCCCTGGGAGAGCCGCCAGCTCAGAGCCCAAAGCTCGGCCAGGGGGCCATGGCTGCAGGTGCCAGGACAGAACCATGCGCGTGTGTGCGCGCGCCCTGCGCCATCCCCTCAGCGCTCCTGCGGATCCGTGCTGCCCGTGCAGATCTGCAGAGGTGACAGGAGCTTCTGTGGTTGTTGAGTTACAGGTGTGTCTGCAGGGAGGACTTTCCCAGGTCCTTTGGTGGATGTTGCACGCAAGCCCAGCTCCCGTCGCAGGGGTGAGTAGTGTTTCCCTGCTGACCCCACAGGCTGAGCACTGGCTTTGTGGGATCCATTCCTGGGAAACGGAACTATGTTGCTCTAAGGTCCACCAACGGGAAAGAACAAAGCTACAGGACACAAGAAACCCCATGAGCCATCCCAACACATGAGGCAAATGCTGAAGGAAATGCTGCCAACAGGACAAGGTGTGTCTATGTCCCTCCGCCTTGCCCTGGGACTCAGCAGCCTGGGGCTGTCCATGCACATCTGGACATGCCGTGCCCGGCACAGTGGGAAGGGATCCATGGTGGCCTGGCTGCCCTGCTGCTGCTTTCAATGCCTGCAGGGCTGTTTGCCAGCCTGGCCTGGCTGCAGCTTCTCCCCAGCCTCTGCAGGAAGGCATTTGGCACCAGCTGACAGGGAGCCCAAACGGCAGCATGGGCCTGAGATCCCCCACAATTTCCCAGTCTCCAGGCAGATTAGGAGGGGTGCCTGTACGGAGAAGGGAGGGACCTGGCCCACCCAAAAAGTTTATAGGGATTTCCTAATTCTTAACCATGTCTTTGGCAAGCCTTGCCTCCTGAAGTTGCCATCTTCCCAGTGGGGAACAGCCCCACCTGATCCAGCTGTCCCTCTTCCTTTCTCCAGAAGTGGATGGAGAGGCTGTGCTGAAGGCTGAGTTTCCCGGAGGAAGCAGTGGCTCATTGGCAGCCTCTGCTGCAGGAAGGGAGGCGATGCCAGGCACAGTCACAGGAGGTAATTGCTGTGCCTCTGGGCCTGCTGAGTCCTGCTGAGGCTTGAGCTGCCCTCTCTGCTGCTTGGCAGTGCGGGCACAGCCCGGACAAGACCGGCACAGCCCAGAGGAATTGTTATGCTCAGGGCACTCGGGTACTGAGCAGTCCTGCTGGGGTCCCTCCGTGGGAGAGATGTCCCTAAACCTGGGAGAGACTGCACGGGGTGCCAATAGTGGGTGCAAAACTCCAGTGTGTCCTGAGAGGGACTGGCTATGTGTCCTTGGGCTGGAGGAGCTGTCACAGGGCAGGGAGGGCCAGGGCTGGCAGGGGCTGCTCAGGGATGGGTTTGCCCCGTGTCCCTCCAAGCAGCGACTGCCCAAGCAGCTGCGCTGGCCCCGGGCTCTCCTCCTGGCCGGCTGGGCTTTGCTGGGTGGCACAGCCTGTGCCGAGGGGCGGCAAGGTGCCTGCAGGCCCCAGCTCTGGGGGAAGCAGAGAACGTCCTGGCCGTATCCACCGTGCTGCCAGCTCAGCAGCGCAGCACAGCGCGGGCTCACGCTCCCCACTGCTCCCACAGATGCTGCCGGCCCCACAACACTGGGGGATGCCCAGGAGGGAATTGGTTTCTGTCAGGGAACACGCTGCTGGCTAGGGTTAATGGCAGGCCTGGCTTTTCTATGGCATGCAGGTGATGAGGGGACCCCTGTAAGGCTGGCAGACGACCGGGCTCCGTCATGGGGCCCACGAGGTGGCGGGGGTGTTGTGGGTGCAGGGTTTTGCAGTAAGACATGCGGGGCTTTGGGTCCTTTGTAAGCAGTGCACGTGGCAGGGGTTCCTCATGAGGTTCTTAGGCGATTTGGGATCTCTTCTGTGGCATACAGGTGACTGGAGACTTCTGTAAGGCTGGCAGGGGCTTGAGTTCCTCGTCATTAACGTGGCGGGTTAGTGCTCGCCGTCAAGGCCTGGAGAGGAGCTGAGTCCTTCCGAAGGTGGGCAGGAGGCTGGGCTCTTCTGTGAGGCACACAAGGCTGGCTTGGGGTTTCTGCTTTGGTGTGCACGGATTCCTCGTGAGGCACACAGGGCTCTTTTGGGGTCTCTGCTATGCTGTGCAGGGATCCCTCAGGAGGTGTGCACCGGGGTTAAACTAGAGGGGGTTTTTCAGTTTTCTCAGCACAGCAAAGGGACACTCCCGGTCGAGGTGCTGCAAAGTCAGCAGGAAGCTTCCTGCAAAGCCTTGGGCCCGGCCTGCGGGTCCAGCGGGCGACCGGAGCCCATCCTTGGGGGCCGGGCGGGGTTTCCAGTATCCACCGCACCCTTGTCGGGCCAGCTCCGGCCCCGGCGGTGAATGGCCGCGGCCCCGGGCTCCGATGGGGCTGCTGAGCAACGCCGGGGGCACGACAAGGGCCTTGCTACGCCCTGGCCTTGTGCTGCAGCCAAACACTTTTACAGCCACGGCGGTTCTCTGGGGCACTGGAGGCTACAAGTCAGGCCGTGCCTTCTCGCACTGACGAAGGAGCTCCTTGCATTGCCAGTTCCCTAAAGCACGCAGGGAACCCAGCACAGCATGAAAACGGTTCTGGACTGCGCTCCCCGTCTACACTGGGATCGAGATATGGATTGACTGAAAGTGCTGGCCAGTCACAGTGTGAAGATCATGGTGCATGCTGGAGCAACTTCTCCATGTCCCTTTCCTGACAGAACAATCACGGATTATTAATTCTGGCCAAGAGCAGCCCCAGGGGCACAGGGCAGAGGCAAGGAAAGGTGGGGAGGAGAAAGAGCGGGGACGAGATCGCCCTCGAAAGGCAGACGCGCTCTGGGGCCCGCTCCTGGCCAGGGAGCCTGCCCAGAGCCGTCCCCTGCTCGCCGGGGCCTTGAGGGGCAGCTGTCCAGCTGGGCCAAGCTGTGCCAGCCGCTCCAGCCGTGCTGGGGAGCCTTGCCAGCTCTGGGCCCTGCTGTGCAGGAGGGTCCCAGTGTGCCGCTGGCAGCCGGGGGCCTCAGCCGCTCCTCTCTCCACAGGAGCGCCTCTGCAGCTTCACAAAACCGGCCAAAACCTTCAGTCAGGGCAAACAGGACCTGTCATCCTGCATCTCGAAGCACGTGTCCATTGTCCCTGCCACATGTGTATTATTATTGCTCAGGACATGCTGCCACCCACCACCACCCAGAACAAGACCCTCTGTCCCCGATTGCGCTGGCCCTGTTCACCAGCCAGGACAGGAGGCGCAGCCCTCCTGACAGGGAAGGGCCTGAGTCCAGCAACGTCTTTGTGCTTCAGCTCAGGTGTCTGTGTGCTGCCACCAGCACTGGCAGAGCTGCTTGTCTGGGCACGGCCGGGGTGGGCAGGCAGCAGCCCCACATGGGGCTCCTGAGAAAAAGGGACCCCATTTTGTCCTTGTTTTTCATTTTTACACATTAGAAATTTTTAGAAATATTCAGAAATATTTTTTTGTGGAAAAAAATCCTCAAATAGTTCTTCCTTTATTCCACAGAAGCTCAGTATTCTTCAAAGTAGATTTAGAATTCAGAATAATTTAGAACACTTTTAAACTTCTAGAATAAAGACTAAAATTACATTTAATTGGTCATCTTTACTCTTAGAAGAACTAATTCATCCCAAGACACCCAGCATACTGGAGAGGCTCATTTCCCACTGGAGATTTGTACCTTGTGGCAGCAACCAACTTAAAACCTTTTCTCAGTTATTTTCCGGGATTTCTGACAAGCTCACCTCTCAGTCTTCAGAGGCAAACTTTGAGCACAGCGGGAATCTCCTGCTGTGCAGGAGGGTCTCTGTGTTCCAGCTGCAACTGGGGCCTCAGCCTCCTCCTCTCTCAAACGGCGTCCCTCTGCAGCTTCACAGGAACGGCCAAACACCTCAGTCTGGGAGAAACTGGACCTGTCATCCTGCATCTCTGTGCCACACACTAAAGATACCACACACTAAATTGCACTCGAGATCAACAGAAGGGGGGAGAGGCCCAAGCAACACCTCAGATGAGGTTGAGCAAAGCTTTATATGGCTTCCATTTTTGAATAGCTCATTTGCAGAACCTAATCCTCCAGTTTTTAGGCACTTTTCAAATAGCACACAGGCAAAATTGGAAGAATATCCTCCAGTTTTAATCAGAAACCCTGAGACAGGACAAATTGAAGGACCATTGCCACTAGCAACCTGGGGCAAAGGCTATGCTTGTGTTTCCACAGGTGCCGGACCTAAGTGGGTCCCAGCAAGAAACGTGAAACCATATCACACACAAGAGCTCACCGACAATTCCACGAGCAGGGAAACGAGCACACCGACGTGAGCCGCACAGAGACTGTGGTTCATGCCAGACATTCCCTGTTCAACACACAAAAACTACAAATCTTGAGTTTTATGTGGATGCTTGGGCTGTGAAAATTGTTAATATCATAGAGCTCTTGTGCCAAAAGTGTGGTGTGTGTCGTGTTAAAAAGAATCCAACTATATCCAAATTTGTAAAAATTGACTGTTAGAGGGTCAGTTTAGAGCCTTAGAGTTAGCCAGTCCCTAAACAAATGCTAAAAGATTTGTGTGAGAACCATATGAGAAAGCTTTTACCAAAAAGCAGCTGAACAAGAACATAGAGTTTGATCAAATGATATACTGGCACTTATTTGTTTTACTTACTTACTTTTACAGTGCAGCTATGTCTGTAGATCAGCTAAAAATGAATGTTTAGGTTGCTTTAGCCAAGTCAGCAGGCTCAGACACCACGTCTGACCAATTGGAACCCAGACAAACCCTTTGCGACCCGTTTAGTCAGTGTACCGATACCAGTTAAGAGTGGCCAGTAGCTGATTGTGACAAATATTAATGTGAAGCTACCAACGCGACAAAGCACATAATCAATTAACATCCTTAGGCCCCTGATCTTCTTAAAGCACCCCCTGAACCTCAAGTATTCGAAGTTCTTGCTTCTTTAGCAATAGAATTTTGTGCTGAGTTTCAGTACCAGGGAGATCCACAATTAAGTGTTACGCCCATCATCCTGGATACACAGCAGCTCAAGTTTGTGGTGCAATTGCACTACCCCCAGTGCCCTCTAAGGGTATGAGTCCCCACAGCAACTGCCAAAAAGACATTGGCTCATTTATAGAAATCGAGCCTAACAGGGCATTCCCTGAAAAGTTAAAGGCAGCCCACGTACCCATGTAGCATCAGACAGCTCACTGAAATGGCACCTACCGAATGGTAAAAAAATATCAACATAGAAAAAAAAGATTTACCCATCATTATAAAGAAAACTGTAATAACAATTTCAGTCCCTGGGGTCCTGCAAAGCGAATTACAGCAGCTTTATTTCTACCTCAAATTGCCTCAAGTAAAGCATTACAACTATTCTACCAGTTAGGGCGTTAGTCAAGAAGTCAGTACTACTTCCATTACAATTAGCGATATCATGACAGATGTTAGTGCTGTCAAACATACAACCTTACAAAACAGAACCACCATCAATTTTCTTGTACGAGCATATAGACATAGTTGTGAAGATTTTGAAAGACTGTGGTATATAAACTTATCTGACCATTCAGTGTCCATCCACAAACAACTTCAGAAACTGAGAGATTTGACAAATCAAATGAAAATAAATGCTAGATCATAGTTAGACAACTTGTTGGAAGGGTAGAGTTTGACCCCTTAGCTGAAAGTGCTTTACCACGTAAGTTTACATGCATTGTGATTATTGTCATACCAATGTTAGTGCTAGTGCCTTATGTACTTCACTGTGTACAACAAATGATGAAATGATGAACAAGACCACCAAAGAAGTTTTTTCCTTCCAAGAGAGAGGGGGAAATGTGGGAAATGGATTTGTAGAAAGTTCTCAGGGCCTGACAGAAGGCCCACACTCTATGCATCTATATACAAACTCTGAGGTAAGAAATGCTGACTTAGAAATGCCATGGAATAGGACATAGAGATTGTTAAGAGAGAAATAGAGCTAGAAAAAACTTTCAATAAATGGCCTTACAAATAAGACTAGATGCTTTAGAGAAATAGAACTATGAAAGATGCATTGTATTTGGACCCACAAGGGGTAGTTTTAGATGACTGGCTTTAAGGCATCTACAGCATGGCGTGGCAAAAAGCTGATAGGCCAAGAAATGCTTATAGTCTTTTGTAATTAAGAACGAGTCAGCTTCTGGGTGTGATAGTGTGAATCATAACATCTGCAATGTTTCACTCTTCTCATGAGACTGAAAATGGAATATAAGGTTTTAAAACGCCCCTCAGTTACCCCATCTCTGGGTCAGAAAAGAGCATTGCCTGACACTCCTCCAGTGGCATGTCCAGGAAAAGCCGGAAGCCATCAGTACGTGCTTGCCTTGAGAAAAATGGAATGAGGCTGGACTCAGAAGGAAGTCCTTCATAGCCTGAGAGATGAGCTCAGAGCCTGACAGAGACTGGGCCGGCGGCACCCCCGGATCTCTTACGAGCAGAGTGGGGATTTGCCCCCCAGGCCTCATCTGTTCACCCAGGGACACATGGTGAACGCACACACACAGGAGATGGCTCAGCCCTGTTGCCGCTCCCTGACTGTCATGTTTGGATCCCTCAAAAGGCATGCCGGGGCTTTGGGTCACCTCTGTGCTGTGCAGGGGGCAGGGGACACCCAAAAGTTGTGCAGGGAATTTGAGGTACCCGCCAAAGGTGTGCAGAGGGCGAGGGACACCTGCAAATTGAGCAGGGGTTGGGGGTCTCTTGTGAGGCACAAAGGGGGATTTTAGGGTGGCTGAGGACACCCATAAGATGTGCAGTGGATTTGGGTGCCACCAAAAAGCATGCAGCTACCCTGATGGCTTGTGTTGCATTATTTTTGTAAGCTACGGCATCAAGCCCTTCACTTTTTCAATACAGACCAAAGATCAGGACAGCCCACAGCGCAGACTCAGTGTCAGCGTGGCAGGGCTGCTACTGCCTGCAATAGTGGGAATCACCCACATGAGTTGAATTTTGGACTTGACATTGCTGTTGCATGTAGAACCACAAAATGTCTCATTTATTCAATGCTGTAGAATGCAGTTCTTGTGAAAAAATCTATATTGCACAGAGCTTCCGGGAGGGACATACTCTCCTCCCTGGAAGGGCACCTCTTGAGATCCACTTCCACTAAATCCAGCCGCAGCCTTGAGGTCACAGCAGGCTCTGAGGTCACAGAGGTGCCAGAGCCTCGCGGTTGCACAGCACCACAACGACCGAGCAGTCAGTCCTTGAGCACAACTGCTGTGGCAGCAGCGGCGCTGGCAGCAGTGGTGCTGACATTGGGACAGCTGTGTCAGGACAGCGGTGGTAGCAAGAGCTGCGGGACTGGCAGAGGGCAAGGCACCATGGCCCTTGCTCTGCGCCTCTTCCTCCTGCTCCTCCTGGCCGTGGCCCTGCCTGCCAGGGCTGCCCAGGCTGCTCCGCTGCAAGCGCGGGGAGCAGGTGAGCTGGCAGCCTGGCTCCCCTTTCCCGGGACAGCGCTCCCTGCTCCCCGGGAAGCACTGGGGGATGATTTGCCCCTGGGCTTTAGGGAGGGTTTCTGCTGTGGGAGGTAGAGAGACCCTGGGGACCCTGGGCAGCCCCATTTTCCTCTCCAGAAATGTTATACAGGGCAGGGAAAGAGGGTGGAGAGTGATCAGGAGCCAGCCCAGGGCTTCCCAAGCCCCTGTGCAGCTTTGGCCATGTCCATTCAAATCTGGATCCCATAGCCATACCTGACCCCCTTGCAGTGCCCAGTTCCCTAATGCAGAAGGGGATCCCAGCACACCATGGAAATGGGTCTGGTCGCTGCTTCCCTCTAGATTTGGATCGCGAATTGAATTATTTGCAACTGCTGGTGAATGGCACTTTAAAGGTCATGGAGAATGCTGGAGGCAAGTTCTGAATTTCCCTTTTTACTGACAGAATAATCAGAGTCAAGGAGGCAAGAGTTCACTCATCTGCCATTTTCATTTTCATTAAGGTTAAGTCAGGGTTGAAGGATTCTGGAAGCCTTGGCCTGCTCCCTTCGGGAGCCCCGAGTGATCCCACAGGATCGATGTCGGTGGGAGGAAGGAGCATTTACCTGTCCATCTTCCTCCCGTGTGCAATGCCAGTGTGTGCTTCCATGAGCTCTGTGCAGCCACGGAGAAGAGCAGAGAGGGAAGGGGCTGGCCCAGGGCTGTGCCCCGGCCTGAGCCTTGGTGCAGCCTGAGGATCTCCTACAGCGCCACGGGAGCTGTTCTGTCCTGCCTTTCTTTGCAGCTGAAGCTGTTGGTGAAGGTGGTCCAGCTTCCCAACCCACGTTCAGGATTGAGCCTTTGGGATATGGTGAGGGTAGGTCAAGGCCTTTCCCCCTGGGAGAGCCGCCAGCTCAGAGCCCAAAGCTCGGCCAGGGGGCCATGGCTGCAGGTGCCAGGACAGAACCATGCGCGTGTGTGCGCGCGCCCTGCGCCATCCCCTCAGCGCTCCTGCGGATCCGTGCTGCCCGTGCAGATCTGCAGAGGTGACAGGAGCTTCTGTGGTTGTTGAGTTACAGGTGTGTCTGCAGGGAGGACTTTCCCAGGTCCTTTGGTGGATGTTGCACGCAAGCCCAGCTCCCGTCGCAGGGGTGAGTAGTGTGTCCCTGCTGACCCCACAGGCTGAGCACTGGCTTTGTGGGATCCATTCCTGGGAAACGGAACTATGTTGCTCTAAGGTCCACCAACGGGAAAGAACAAAGCTACAGGACACAAGAAACCCCATGAGCCATCCCAACACATGAGGCAAATGCTGAAGGAAATGCTGCCAACAGGACAAGGTGTGTCTATGTCCCTCCGCCTTGCCCTGGGACTCAGCAGCCTGGGGCTGTCCATGCACATCTGGACATGCCGTGCCCGGCACAGTGGGAAGGGATCCATGGTGGCCTGGCTGCCCTGCTGCTGCTTTCAATGCCTGCAGGGCTGTTTGCCAGCCTGGCCTGGCTGCAGCTTCTCCCCAGCCTCTGCAGGAAGGCATTTGGCACCAGCTGACAGGGAGCCCAAACGGCAGCATGGGCCTGAGATCCCCCACAATTTCCCAGTCTCCAGGCAGATTAGGAGGGGTGCCTGTACGGAGAAGGGAGGGACCTGGCCCACCCAAAAAGTTTATAGGGATTTCCTAATTCTTAACCATGTCTTTGGCAAGCCTTGCCTCCTGAAGTTGCCATCTTCCCAGTGGGGAACAGCCCCACCTGATCCAGCTGTCCCTCTTCCTTTCTCCAGAAGTGGATGGAGAGGCTGTGCTGAAGGCTGAGTTTCCCGGAGGAAGCAGTGGCTCATTGGCAGCCTCTGCTGCAGGAAGGGAGGCGATGCCAGGCACAGTCACAGGAGGTAATTGCTGTGCCTCTGGGCCTGCTGAGTCCTGCTGAGGCTTGAGCTGCCCTCTCTGCTGCTTGGCAGTGCGGGCACAGCCCGGACAAGACCGGCACAGCCCAGAGGAATTGTTATGCTCAGGGCACTCGGGTACTGAGCAGTCCTGCTGGGGTCCCTCCGTGGGAGAGATGTCCCTAAACCTGGGAGAGACTGCACGGGGTGCCAATAGTGGGTGCAAAACTCCAGTGTGTCCTGAGAGGGACTGGCTATGTGTCCTTGGGCTGGAGGAGCTGTCACAGGGCAGGGAGGGCCAGGGCTGGCAGGGGCTGCTCAGGGATGGGTTTGCCCCGTGTCCCTCCAAGCAGCGACTGCCCAAGCAGCTGCGCTGGCCCCGGGCTCTCCTCCCGGCCGGCTGGGCTTTGCTGGGTGGCACAGCCTGTGCCGAGGGGCGGCAAGGTGCCTGCAGGCCCCAGCTCTGGGGGAAGCAGAGAACGTCCTGGCCGTATCCACCGTGCTGCCAGCTCAGCAGCGCAGCACAGCGCGGGCTCACGCTCCCCACTGCTCCCACAGATGCTGCCGGCCCCACAACACTGGGGGATGCCCAGGAGGGAATTGGTTTCTGTCAGGGAACACGCTGCTGGCTAGGGTTAATGGCAGGCCTGGCTTTTCTATGGCATGCAGGTGATGAGGGGACCCCTGTAAGGCTGGCAGACGACCGGGCTCCGTCATGGGGCCCACGAGGTGGCGGGGGGTGTTGTGGGTGCAGGGTTTTGCAGTAAGACATGCGGGGCTTTGGGTCCTTTGTAAGCAGTGCACGTGGCAGGGGTTCCTCATGAGGTTCTTAGGCGATTTGGGATCTCTTCTGTGGCATACAGGTGACTGGAGACTTCTGTAAGGCTGGCAGGGGCTTGAGTTCCTCGTCATTAACGTGGCGGGTTAGTGCTCGCCGTCAAGGCCTGGAGAGGAGCTGAGTCCTTCCGAAGGTGGGCAGGAGGCTGGGCTCTTCTGTGAGGCACACAAGGCTGGCTTGGGGTTTCTGCTTTGGTGTGCACGGATTCCTCGTGAGGCACACAGGGCTCTTTTGGGGTCTCTGCTATGCTGTGCAGGGATCCCTCAGGAGGTGTGCACCGGGGTTAAACTAGAGGGGGTTTTTCAGTTTTCTCAGCACAGCAAAGGGACACTCCCGGTCGAGGTGCTGCAAAGTCAGCAGGAAGCTTCCTGCAAAGCCTTGGGCCCGGCCTGCGGGTCCAGCGGGCGACCGGAGCCCATCCTTGGGGGCCGGGCGGGGTTTCCAGTATCCACCGCACCCTTGTCGGGCCAGCTCCGGCCCCGGCGGTGAATGGCCGCGGCCCCGGGCTCCGATGGGGCTGCTGAGCAACGCCGGGGGCACGACAAGGGCCTTGCTACGCCCTGGCCTTGTGCTGCAGCCAAACACTTTTACAGCCACGGCGGTTCTCTGGGGCACTGGAGGCTACAAGTCAGGCCGTGCCTTCTCGCACTGACGAAGGAGCTCCTTGCATTGCCCAGTTCCCTAAAGCACGCAGGGAACCCAGCACAGCATGAAAACGGTTCTGGACTGCGCTCCCGTCTACACTGGGATCGAGATATGGATTGACTGAAAGTGCTGGCCAGTCACAGTGTGAAGATCATGGTGCATGCTGGAGCAACTTCTCCATGTCCCTTTCCTGACAGAACAATCACGGATTATTAATTCTGGCCAAGAGCAGCCCCAGGGGCACAGGGCAGAGGCAAGGAAAGGTGGGGAGGAGAAAGAGCGGGGACGAGATCGCCCTCGAAAGGCAGACGCGCTCTGGGGCCCGCTCCTGGCCAGGGAGCCTGCCCAGAGCCGTCCCCTGCTCGCCGGGGCCTTGAGGGGCAGCTGTCCAGCTGGGCCAAGCTGTGCCAGCCGCTCCAGCCGTGCTGGGGAGCCTTGCCAGCTCTGGGCCCTGCTGTGCAGGAGGGTCCCAGTGTGCCGCTGGCAGCCGGGGGCCTCAGCCGCTCCTCTCTCCACAGGAGCGCCTCTGCAGCTTCACAAAACCGGCCAAAACCTTCAGTCAGGGCAAACAGGACCTGTCATCCTGCATCTCGAAGCACGTGTCCATTGTCCCTGCCACATGTGTATTATTATTGCTCAGGACATGCTGCCACCACCACCACCCAGAACAAGACCCTCTGTCCCCGATTGCGCTGGCCCTGTTCACCA
Source organism: Anomalospiza imberbis (assembly GCF_031753505.1). Lineage (NCBI taxonomy): Eukaryota > Metazoa > Chordata > Aves > Passeriformes > Viduidae > Anomalospiza > Anomalospiza imberbis. The sequence continues at coordinate 147,867 of NW_027100426.1, read as the reverse complement.
GCCAGGACAGGAGGCGCAGCCCTCCTGACAGGGAAGGGCCTGAGTCCAGCAACGTCTTTGTGCTTCAGCTCAGGTGTCTGTGTGCTGCCACCAGCACTGGCAGAGCTGCTTGTCTGGGCACGGCCGGGGTGGGCAGGCAGCAGCCCCACATGGGGCTCCTGAGAAAAAGGGACCCCATTTTGTCCTTGTTTTTCATTTTTACACATTAGAAATTTTTAGAAATATTCAGAAATATTTTTTTGTGGAAAAAAATCCTCAAATAGTTCTTCCTTTATTCCACAGAAGCTCAGTATTCTTCAAAGTAGATTTAGAATTCAGAATAATTTAGAACACTTTTAAACTTCTAGAATAAAGACTAAAATTACATTTAATTGGTCATCTTTACTCTTAGAAGAACTAATTCATCCCAAGACACCCAGCATACTGGAGAGGCTCATTTCCCACTGGAGATTTGTACCTTGTGGCAGCAACCAACTTAAAACCTTTTCTCAGTTATTTTCCGGGATTTCTGACAAGCTCACCTCTCAGTCTTCAGAGGCAAACTTTGAGCACAGCGGGAATCTCCTGCTGTGCAGGAGGGTCTCTGTGTTCCAGCTGCAACTGGGGCCTCAGCCTCCTCCTCTCTCAAACGGCGTCCCTCTGCAGCTTCACAGGAACGGCCAAACACCTCAGTCTGGGAGAACTGGACCTGTCATCCTGCATCTCTGTGCCACACACTAAAGATACCACACACTAAATTGCACTCGAGATCAACAGAAGGCGGGAGAGGCCCAAGCAACACCTCAGATGAGGTTGAGCAAAGCTTTATATGGCTTCCATTTTTTGAATAGCTCATTTGCAGAACCTAATCCTCCAGTTTTTAGGCACTTTTCAAATAGCACACAGGCAAAATTGGAAGAATATCCTCCAGTTTTAATCAGAAACCCTGAGACAGGACAAATTGAAGGACCATTGCCACTAGCAACCTGGGGCAAAGGCTATGCTTGTGTTTCCACAGGTGCCGGACCTAAGTGGGTCCCAGCAAGAAACGTGAAACCATATCACACACAAGAGCTCACCGACAATTCCACGAGCAGGGAAACGAGCACACCGACGTGAGCCGCACAGAGACTGTGGTTCATGCCAGACATTCCCTGTTCAACACACAAAAACTACAAATCTTGAGTTTTATGTGGATGCTTGGGCTGTGAAAATTGTTAATATCATAGAGCTCTTGTGCCAAAAGTGTGGTGTGTGTCGTGTTAAAAAGAATCCAACTATATCCAAATTTGTAAAAATTGACTGTTAGAGGGTCAGTTTAGAGCCTTAGAGTTAGCCAGTCCCTAAACAAATGCTAAAAGATTTGTGTGAGAACCATATGAGAAAGCTTTTACCAAAAAGCAGCTGAACAAGAACATAGAGTTTGATCAAATGATATACTGGCACTTAATTGTTTTACTTACTTACTTTTACAGTGCAGCTATGTCTGTAGATCAGCTAAAAATGAATGTTTAGGTTGCTTTAGCCAAGTCAGCAGGCTCAGACACCACGTCTGACCAATTGGAACCCAGACAAACCCTTTGCGACCCGTTTAGTCAGTGTACCGATACCAGTTAAGAGTGGCCAGTAGCTGATTGTGACAAATATTAATGTGAAGCTACCAACGCGACAAAGCACATAATCAATTAACATCCTTAGGCCCCTGATCTTCTTAAAGCACCCCCTGAACCTCAAGTATTCGAAGTTCTTGCTTCTTTAGCAATAGAATTTTGTGCTGAGTTTCAGTACCAGGGAGATCCACAATTAAGTGTTACGCCCCATCATCCTGGATACACAGCAGCTCAAGTTTGTGGTGCAATTGCACTACCCCAGTGCCCTCTAAGGGTATGAGTCCCCACAGCAACTGCCAAAAAGACATTGGCTCATTTATAGAAATCGAGCCTAACAGGGCATTCCCTGAAAAGTTAAAGGCAGCCCACGTACCCATGTAGCATCAGACAGCTCACTGAAATGGCACCTACCGAATGGTAAAAAAATATCAAGAGAAAACATAGAAAAAAAAAGATTTACCCATCATTATAAAGAAAACTGTAATAACAATTTCAGTCCCTGGGGTCCTGCAAAGCGAATTACAGCAGCTTTATTTCTACCTCAAATTGCCTCAAGTAAAGCATTACAACTATTCTACCAGTTAGGGCGTTAGTCAAGAAGTCAGTACTACTTCCATTACAATTAGCGATATCATGACAGATGTTAGTGCTGTCAAACATACAACCTTACAAAACAGAACCACCATCAATTTTCTTGTACGAGCATATAGACATAGTTGTGAAGATTTTGAAAGACTGTGGTATATAAACTTATCTGACCATTCAGTGTCCATCCACAAACAACTTCAGAAACTGAGAGATTTGACAAATCAAATGAAAATAAATGCTAGATCATAGTTAGACAACTTGTTGGAAGGGTAGAGTTTGACCCCTTAGCTGAAAGTGCTTTACCACGTAAGTTTACATGCATTGTGATTATTGTCATACCAATGTTAGTGCTAGTGCCTTATGTACTTCACTGTGTACAACAAATGATGAACAAGACCACCAAAGAAGTTTTTTCCTTCCAAGAGAGAGGGGGAAATGTGGGAAATGGATTTGTAGAAAGTTCTCAGGGCCTGACAGAAGGCCCACACTCTATGCATCTATATACAAACTCTGAGGTAAGAAATGCTGACTTAGAAATGCCATGGAATAGGACATAGAGATTGTTAAGAGAGAAATAGAGCTAGAAAAAACTTTCAATAAATGGCCTTACAAATAAGACTAGATGCTTTAGAGAAATAGAACTATGAAAGATGCATTGTATTTGGACCCACAAGGGGTAGTTTTAGATGACTGGCTTTAAGGCATCTACAGCATGGCGTGGCAAAAAGCTGATAGGCCAAGAAATGCTTATAGTCTTTTGTAATTAAGAACGAGTCAGCTTCTGGGTGTGATAGTGTGAATCATAACATCTGCAATGTTTCACTCTTCTCATGAGACTGAAAATGGAATATAAGGTTTTAAAACGCCCCTCAGTTACCCCATCTCTGGGTCAGAAAAGAGCATTGCCTGACACTCCTCCAGTGGCATGTCCAGGAAAAGCCGGAAGCCATCAGTACGTGCTTGCCTTGAGAAAAATGGAATGAGGCTGGACTCAGAAGGAAGTCCTTCATAGCCTGAGAGATGAGCTCAGAGCCTGACAGAGACTGGGCCGGCGGCACCCCCGGATCTCTTACGAGCAGAGTGGGGATTTGCCCCCCAGGCCTCATCTGTTCACCCAGGGACACATGGTGAACGCACACACACAGGAGATGGCTCAGCCCTGTTGCCGCTCCCTGACTGTCATGTTTGGATCCCTCAAAAGGCATGCCGGGGCTTTGGGTCACCTCTGTGCTGTGCAGGGGGCAGGGGACACCCAAAAGTTGTGCAGGGAATTTGAGGTACCGCCAAAGGTGTGCAGAGGGCGAGGGACACCTGCAAATTGAGCAGGGGTTGGGGGTCTCTTGTGAGGCACAAAGGGGGATTTTAGGGTGGCTGAGGACACCCATAAGATATGCAGTGGATTTGGGTGCCACCAAAAAGCATGCAGCTACCCTGATGGCTTGTGTTGCATTATTTTTGTAAGCTACGGCATCAAGCCCTTCACTTTTTCAATACAGACCAAAGATCAGGACAGCCCACAGCGCAGACTCAGTGTCAGCGTGGCAGGGCTGCTACTGCCTGCAATAGTGGGAATCACCCACATGAGTTGAATTTTGGACTTGACATTGCTGTTGCATGTAGAACCACAAAATGTCTCATTTATTCAATGCTGTATAATGCAGTTCTTGTGAAAAAATCTATATTGCACAGAGCTTCCGGGAGGGACATACTCTCCTCCCTGGAAGGGCACCTCTTGAGATCCACTTCCACTAAATCCAGCCGCAGCCTTGAGGTCACAGCAGGCTCTGAGGTCACAGAGGTGCCAGAGCCTCGCGGTTGCACAGCACCACAACGACCGAGCAGTCAGTCCTTGAGCACAACTGTCGCGGCAGCAGCGGCGCTGGCAGCAGTGGTGCTGACATTGGGACAGCTGTGTCAGGACAGCGGTGGTAGCAAGAGCTGCGGGACTGGCAGAGGGCAAGGCACCATGGCCCTTGCTCTGCGCCTCTTCCTCCTGCTCCTCCTGGCCGTGGCCCTGCCTGCCAGGGCTGCCCAGGCTGCTCCGCTGCAAGCGCGGGGAGCAGGTGAGCTGGCAGCCTGGCTCCCCTTTCCCGGGACAGCGCTCCCTGCTCCCCGGGAAGCACTGGGGGATGATTTGCCCCTGGGCTTTAGGGAGGGTTTCTGCTGTGGGAGGTAGAGAGACCCTGGGGACCCTGGGCAGCCCCATTTTCCTCTCCAGAAATGTTATACAGGGCAGGGAAAGAGGGTGGAGAGTGATCAGGAGCCAGCCCAGGGCTTCCCAAGCCCCTGTGCAGCTTTGGCCATGTCCATTCAAATCTGGATCCCATAGCCATACCTGACCCCCTTGCAGTGCCCAGTTCCCTAATGCAGAAGGGGATCCCAGCACACCATGGAAATGGGTCTGGTCGCTGCTTCCCTCTAGATTTGGATCGCGAATTGAATTAATTGCAAGTGCTGCTGAAGGGCACTTTAAAGGTCATGGAGAATGCTGGAGGGAAGTTCTGAATTTCCCTTTTTACAGACAGAATAATCAGAGTCAAGGTGGCAAGAGTTCACTCATCTGCCATTTTCATTTTCATTAAGGTTAAGTCAGGGTTGAAGGATTCTGGAAGCCTTGGCCTGCTCCTTTCTGGAGCCCTGAGTGATCCCACAGGATCGCTGTCAGTGGGAGGAAGGAGCATTTAGCTGTTCATCTTCCTCCCGTGTGCAATGCCAGTGTGTGCTTCCGTGTGCTCTGTGCAGCCACGGAGAAGAGCAGAGAGGGAAGGGGCCGGGCCCAGGGCTGTGCCCCAGGGCTGAGCCTTCGTGCAGCCTGAGGATCTCCTACAGCGCCACGGGAGCTGTTCTGTCCTGCCTTTCTTTGCAGCTGAAGCTGTTGGTGAAGGTGGTCCAGCTTCCCAACCCACGTTCAGGATTGAGCCTTTGGGATATGGAGAGGGTAGGTCAAGGCCTTTCCCCCTGGGAGAGCTGCCAGCTCAGAGCCCAAAGCTCGGCCAGGGGGCCATGGCTGCAGGTGCCAGGACAGAACCATGCACGTGTGTGCCCTCGCCCTGCGCCATCCCCTCACGAGTTCTCCTGCGGCTTCCGTGCTGCCGGTGCAGATCTGCAGAGATGACAGGAGCTTCTGTGGCTGTTGAGTTACAGGTGTGTCTGCAGGGAGGGCTGTCCCAGGTCCTTTGCTGGTTACTGCACGCAAGCCCAGCTCCCGTCGCAGGGGTGAGTAGTGTTTCCCTTGTGACCCCACAGGCTGAGCACTGGCTTTGTGGGATGCATTCCTGGGAAACGGAACTATGTTGCTCTAAGGTCCACCAACGGGAAAGAACAAAGCTACAAGACACAAGAAACCCCATGGGCCATCCAAACACATGAGGCAAATGCTGAAAGGATTGCTCCAGGGAGGAAATGGTGAGAGCATTTTCCTCAGCCTTCCCCTGGGACTCAGCAGCCGGGGGCTTTCCCTGCACATCTGGACACACCGTTCCTGGCACAGCGGGAAGGGATGCATGGCAGCCTGGCTGCCCTGCTGCTGCTTTCACGGCCTGCAGGGCTGTTTGCCAGCCTGGCCTGGCTGCAGCTTCTCCCCAGCCTCTGCAGGAAGGCATTTGGCACCAGCTGACAGGGAGCCCAAACTGCACCATGGACCATGCACTCCCTGAGATCCCCTGCAATTTCCCAGTCCCCAGGCAGATTAGGAGGAGCAGTGGTTTGGAGGAGGGAGTGGGTCGTTGCCTACCCAGAAATTTTATAGGGATTTCCTAATCTTTAACCATGCTTGCCTTTCACAAGCATTGCCTGCTGAAGATGCCACCTCCACAATGGGCAGCAGTCCCACCTGATCCAGCTGTCCCTCTTCCTTTCTGCAGAAGTGGATGGAGAGGCTGTGCTGAAGGCTGAGTTTCCCAGAGGAAGCAGTGGCTCATTGGCAGCCTCTGCTGCAGGAAGGGAGGCGATGCCAGGCACAGTCACAGAAGGTAATTGCTGTGCCTCTGGGCCTGCTGAGCCCTGCTGAGGCTTGAGCTGCCCTCTCTGCTGCTTGGCAGTGCGGGCACAGCCCGGACAAGGCCGGCACAGCCCAGAGGAATTGTTATGCTCAGGGCACTTGGGTACTGAGCAGTCCTGCTGGGGTCCCTCCGTGGGAGACACGTCCCTAAACCTGGGAGACACTGCACGGGGTGCCCATGGTGGGGAAAGGGCAGAGGGCGAGAGCATGACTCCAGTGTGTCCTGAGAGGGCCTGCCTATGTGCCCTTGGGCTGGGGCAGGTGTGCCAGCAGAAGGAGGGCAGGCGGTTTGTAGGACAGGAGGGAGGGAGGGAGGGAGGGCGTTGGGGAGGGATATTTGTGGCACTGCCTGCTGCAGTTTTCCCAAGGGATTAAAAGAAAGTTTCCTTTGTACAAGTGAGAGAATCCCCATGGGCCGTGGGCTGCTCCAGTTTCCTCTCCAGGGATGCTGCACTGGGCCTGCAAAGAGGATGGGGATTGACCAGCAGCCAGCCCTGAGCTCCCCAGGCCCCTGTGCAGTTTTGGCCATCTCCATTCTCATCTGGCTCCCACAGACTTACCTGACCCCCTTGCACTGCCCAGTTCCGTGAGTGAGAAGGGGATCCCAACACATCATGGAAATGGTTCTGATCTTTGCTCCCTTCTAGACTGGGATCAGGACACGGATTATCTGGAAGCCCTGCTGGATTATGGCTTGAAACTCTTGGGAAATGCTGGAGGCAAGTTCTCAATGTACCATCTTGACAGAATAGGCAGTGACAAGGAGGCCAGAGCTCATACATTTGCCCTTTCCCTTAAGGCATTCTCAGGGCAGATGGATTCAGGAAAATTTTACCGGCTCCCTTCTCAAGCCCTGAGGGATCCCACAGGATCGCTGTCAGTGGGAGGAAGGAGCATTTAGCTGTCCATCTTCCTCCCGTGTACAATGCCAGTGTGTCCTTCCGGGTGCTCTGTGCAGCCACGGAGAAGAGCAGAGAGGGAAGGGGCCAGGCCCAGGGCTGTTCCCCGGGGCTGTGCCTTTAGCAGCTCCTTTGCTGGCCCCAGGGAGCCTGAGCTGCTCCTGCTGCTGCTGCCAAGCCCTGGCCCAGGCTGGGGCTGGGTTTAGAGCTGCTGGCAGCTCCAGGGAGTCCTTTCTCCCCTGACTGCCCTGCAAGGGGCTCCTTCCATCCCAGTGTGGGGCCACTGACGGCACGTGGTACCCCTGCCCCTGCTGCTGAGTGGAAGGCAGAGCTGAGGGAGTGCCTTGGAGGGCACCAATCACCCAGGGGCACTCACTGCCACTCTGGCCTGAAGGAGAATCTTCAGCAGAGTCACAGGAGCTGTTCTGTCCTGCCTTTCTTTGCAGCTGAACCTGTTGCTAAAAGTTATCTGGCTTCCCAACCAACGTTCAGGATTGAGCCTCTGGGAGATGGTGAGGGTAGGTCAAGGCCTTTCCCCCTGGGAGAGCCGCCAGCTCAGAGCCCAAAGCTCGGCCAGGGGGCCATGGCTGCAGGTGCCAGGACAGAACCATGCACGTGTGTGCCCTCGCCCTGCGCCATCCCCTCACGAGTTCTCCTGCGGCTCCGTGCTGCCGGTGCAGATCTGCAGAGATGACAGGAGCTTCTGTGGCTGTTGAGTTACAGGTGTGTCTGCAGGGAGGACTTTCCCAGGTCCTTTGGTGGATGTTGCACGCAAGCCCAGCTCCCGTCGCAGGGGTGAGTAGTCTGTCCCTGCTGACCCCACAGGCTAAACAATGATTTTGTAGGATCCATTCCTGGGAAACTGAACTCCTTTCTGTTAAGGTTCTTCAACAGGATACAAGAAACCCAAAGGAGAGAAGGAATTGCTTGACTTAAACTATGTCCTGAAAGTTGTGGTGAAGGAACTGCGGAAAGGACAAGGTGTGTCTATGTCCCTGAGCCTTTCCCTGGGACTCGGCAGCCGGGGCCTTTCCCTGCACATCTGGACACGCCGTGCCCGGCACAGCGGGAAGGGATCCAGGGCAGCCTGGCTGCCCTGCTGCTGCTTTCACGGCCTGCAGGGCTGTTTGCCAGCCTGGCCTGGCTGCAGCTTCTCCCCAGCCTCTGCAGGAAGGCATTTGGCACCAGCTGACAGGGAGCCCAAACTGCACCATGGGCCATGCACTCCCTGAGATCCCCTGCAATTTCCCAGTCCCCAGGAAGATCACGAGGGGTGGTGGTTTGGAAAAGAGAGAGCCCTGTCACAGCCCCAAGTGCCCGGGCCTTATCCCAATTCTTATCCATGTCTTTGACAAGTATTGCCTCCTGAAGTTTCCACCTTCCCGATGTGTAATGGCTCCATCTGATCCAGCTGTGCCTCTTCCTTTCTCAAGGGATGGACAGAGAGGCTTTATGGAAGGCAGCATTTCCTGAAGGGAGGGAGGCGATTCCAGGCATGGGCACAGTCACGGGAGGTAATTGCTGTTCTGGGCTCAGCCCTTGGTGAGGCTGTGTGGCAGAAGCTCTTCCCCAAGGCCCTGACCTGTGTGAGAGGGTCTGACTGTTCCTTGGCCTGCCTGAGCTGACCGAGCAGAGATAAGCAAGAAGGGAGAGTTGTGGCACTGCCTGCTGCAGATTACCTCAGGGATTTAGTGACGGTTTCCTCTGTGGGAGGGACAGAACCACCATGGGCCCCGGGCAGGTCCAGCCACTTCTCCAGGGATGTGGCACAGGGCCTGCAAAGAGGGTGGAGAGTTGCCAGGAGCCAGTCCAGAGCTCCCCAGGCCCCTGTGCATCTTTGGCCATGGCCATTCACATCTGGCTCCCATGGCCTTACCCGACCCCCTCGCAGTGCCCATTTCCCTGAGGCAGAGGGGGACTCCAGCACACCATGGAAATGGTTCTGATCTCTGCTCCTCTCTAGATTGGGATCGTGACATGGCTTATCTGGGAGGCCTAGCAAAAGACAGTGTGAAATCCATGGAAAATTCTGCAGGCAAGTTCTCAATGTCCTTTTCCTGAGAGAATAATCAGTGTCAGTGTGGCAAGACCTCACTCATGTACCATTTACCTTAACGGTCTGAAGGTTGTTGAGACTGGGAAAACGTGCCCTGCTCCCTTCTTAAGCCCTGAGTGATCCCACAGGATCGATGTCAGTGGGAGGAAGGAGCATTTAGCTGTTCATCTTCCTCCTGTGTGCATTGACAGTGTGTGCTTCCGTGTGCTCTGTGCAGCCACGGAGAAGAGCAGAGAGGGAAGGGGCCGGGCCCAGGGCTGTGCCCCGGGGCTGAGCCTTGGTGCAGCCTGAGGATCTTCCACAGCGCCACGGGAGCTGTTCTGTCCTGCCTTTCTTTGCAGATACCCCTGTTGGTGAAAGTGATCTGGCTTCCCAACCCACGTTCAGGATTGAGCCTCTGGGAGATGGAGAGGGTAGGTCAAGGCCTTTCCCCCTGGGAGAGCTGCCAGCTCAGAGCCCAAAGCTGGGCTGCAGGTGCCAGGACAGAACCATGCACGTGTGTGCCCTCGCCCTGCGCCATCCCCTCACGAGTTCTGCTCAGACACAGCAGCTGTTTGGAGGTGGGAGGGTACTGGCCCAGTCTCAAAAACCCCGATGTTTTTCTGATCCTTAACCGTGACTTTGAAAAGCTTTGCCTCCTGAAGATGCCCCCTCCCTGAATGGTGGATGATTCCATCTGATCCTGCTGTCCTTTTTCCTTTCTCAAGTGGTGGACACAACATCTCTGCAGAAGGAGGCGCATCCCGGAGGAAGCAGTGGCTCAGTGCCCACCTCTGCTGGAGGAAGGAAGGCGTTGCCAGGCACGGGCACAGGCACAGGAGGTAATTGCTGTGCCGGGCTCAGCCAGGCTCAGCCCCTCGGCAGGGCTGTGTGGCAGCAGCTCTTCCCCCAGGCCCTGCCCTTGCACGGCCCGGCAGCAGCTAAAGCTGGAGGCGCCTCGGCTTCGAGGCCTCTGGAGCTCGTTCCCAGCCCCGGGGAATCGGGACTCGGGCACCAAGGCCCCTCCCGCGGCAGCTGCTCCCGCAGCTGGCCCTGAGTGCCTAGAGGCCCAAGGCACAGGAGCAGCCCCGAGCGGGAGCCCTGCTGCGAGCCCAGGGCCAGAGCCAGCCCTGGCTCCTGACTGGGCAGGGGCTGCACTGGCTCCTGACAGGGCCTGACTCTGTCCCCTGGGGCTGGGGGAGCTGTCACGGGGCAGGGAGGGCCAGGGCTGGCAGGGGCTGCTCAGGGATGGGTTTGGCCCGGGTCCCTCCAAGCAGCGACTGCCCAAGCAGCTGCGCTGGCCCCGGGCTCTCCTCCCGGCCGGCTGGGCTTTGCTGGGTGGCACAGCCTGTGCCGAGGGGCGGCAAGGTGCCTGCAGGCCCCAGCTCTGGGGGAAGCAGAGAACGTCCTGGCCGTATCCACCGTGCTGCCAGCTCAGCAGTGCAGCACAGCGCGGGCTCACGCTCCTCATTGCTCCCACAGATGCAGCCGGCCCCACAACACGGGTTCCCGATTCCCAGAACGGCCTCAGACATGGCTGCTATTGGGAAACACACTGTTTGCTACAGTTAATGGCAGGTCTGCTTTTTTTGGAGCTGGTCTTTATTTTATGCTGTGTTGGAATCTGGTGTTGCTGGAAGAGAAAATGGTGAGTGTTTATATCACCTCTCCCTCAAACAGCTTCTTTTAAAAGGCTAATATAGATGGGAAACATTTCCAGTGAGGCTGCAGTGGAGTTGTGGCCGGTCCGTGGTTGTCCAAAGAGCTCTGCTGAGGGTTCTGCTGCTGCCCAGGGCTTTCATTGGCCTCTTCATTGCTGGGCCTTGTCCTGGGGGGCCCGCTGGGGCTGCAGCCAGTGCTGGCTCCCACTGAGGCTGCCTGGCCAAGAGCAGCCCCAGGGGCACAGGGCAGAGGCAAGGCAAGGTGGGGAGCAGAAAGAGCGGGGACGAGATTGCCCTTGAAAGGCAGATGCGCTCTGGGGCCCGCTCCTGGCCAGGGAGCCTGCCCAGAGCCGTCCCCTGCTCGCCGGGGCCTTGAGGGGCAGCTGTCCAGCTGGGCCAAGCTGTGCCAGCCGCTCCAGCCGTGCTGGGGAGCCTTGCCAGCTCTGGGCCCTGCTGTGCAGGAGGGTCCCAGTGTGCCACTGGCAGCCGGGGGCCTCAGCCCCTCCTCTCTTTCCACAGTCACCCCTCTGGACAGGAGATGGAAGAGGGTGGCTGCACCTCACTCCAGACAGCCTGAGCAGCACCTCCAGCAGTAATAAGGGCCTGGTCAGCCCTTTCAAGTGTTCTGAGAAGAGGAGCCCAGAACATCCGTCTATGAGGAAACCTGCTGTGACCCTGTAGATCCCTCTGCCAGTTCTCTCCCCATAGGTGTACTAGTCAGTGTTTTCATGGTTTATGTGTTCGTGTCTGTCCTGGGGTGACAGGACATTTTCATGCTTTGTATCCCAACCGTGTATTCCTGTTCCCGTGCTCTCAGTTTGTTTTGTCTATAGCCGTGTCCCTCCCCCGGCTGCTTGCTCTGGCTTGCTGCTGCTAGCTTTAGGCTTGCTTTGCTTGCTTTGCTGTCTTGTTTGTTTTGTTTTTTTTTGTTTTTTTTTTTTGTTTTTTTTTTTGTTTTGTTTTGTTTTGTTTTTTCTTTGCTTGCCTTATTTTGCCATTTTTCTGTTTTTGTTTTTCCCTTCCTTCCTTCCTCCCCTTCCCTGAAGACATCGGACCTGCTTGGGACCTTGATTCGGGAACGTCAAGGACCTCCTCCGGAGTCTGCATTACAGAGCTCAGCACCCTCCTCAGCAGACTGCCCAAGCCGTTCGGCCTCTCTCGGACTGGTGAAAACGTTTGTTGTCATCTCGGGCTGCTTTTCTTGTGCTGGGGAGTGGTTTTTTTTTGTTCTTGCTTAATAAACAAGTTTTTTCCACTTTTCCTCCGAGGAAATTCCTCCCGAACCCGGTGGTGGGGGGGAGGAGTTGTGGAGGTTTGTTTCCTTTAAGGGGCTCCTTTGGAGATTTCCCTCTAATTTGTCCTAAAGCAGGACAATGTCTTATGTGGTTTTGCAATTGCTTAGTTAGTTATCTAATGTTAGTCAGTTCAGTTGGTTCGTTCCACGTACCCCTATTTCTGTCCCTCACAGCTGGTATCTCCCAAGTTGTTTACCCCAAGGTTTCCCTCCACTTGCCTGTCCCTCCGCCTGCCAATCTGCTGCTCCTCCCCAGTTATCCTCATAGAGCGATGCCAGTCTGAGTGGCAGAGCCCAGCCGCCTTGTCAGTCTTTATCCCCCCACCCAGTTTTCCCAGAATGTTGCCTGTCAGTTACCCTCTACGCCATAGATGATTTGTCCCCGAGACCTTGTCCCTCCCTTGTTTAGTCCCCATTGGTTGCTGTCTGCTCACACTCCTCCCCAAGATTTCCCCCCCTGGTTGTTCCCAGAGCACTCCTTTACACGCCTGCACCCTTTATGAGTTGTTACAGAGTATTGTTTCAGTTGGCACTTGCCCCTGACCCCCGTCAGGAATAAAGTTTCCTTGGCAGGTCACACAAGTGTCCTCCTCCTCGTTTCTTTGTTTCGGGATCCTCCTCGTTCACCCTGGCAGCTTCCCCCACGCAGCTGCCCACACCCCTACCAGCCGCTCTCATCTGAGACTCTGGAGTGGCCACTCTCGTGGCTCTCCCCGGCCCCCAAAGGGACCTGCTAGCCGGTGCCATCCCGTCTCTGTGGCCGCAGCCTGGGAGCGACACATGGGTATCCCCAAGCTGCAGCCATCTGTTTTTGATCTCCCTCTGTCCCATGCCAGCCCATGCCCAAGTGGTTTTAGAAATCCCAGTGTCAGCCCAGCACCCTCCAGCCTTGTTGAGACCAACATGGCCCTTCCTCTGCCCCTGAGCCCCCTGGCCCTGCCCTCTAAACACCACTGAAGGTAACCCCCCGCCCCTGCCGGGGTGGGTGATGGCCCCTTCTTCTGTTGCAATAAGGAGATGGGGCTGTCACCCCAGTGCCCGGGTGGTACCACCAGCAAAGCCCAGCCGGCACCAGCCCTGGCTGAGCACCATGCCCACGAGCAGCCGTGGATGCCCACGGTGAGGGCAGGCAGGAGCCAGGCAGAGGCTGCTGTGAGCAGCAGCGGGGCCCCGAGGGGCTGGGGCAGCCCATGGGGCAGGCAGCAGCATGGGGCTCCTGAGAGAAAGCAACCCCATTTTGTCTTTGTTTTTCATTTTTGGAAATTAGAAATTTTTAGAAATATTTCAAAATATATTTTCTGCAGAGAGACGCCCCAAATATTTCTTCCGATTACTATAGTAGTTAAGGATTTTACAAGGTAGTTTTAGAATCTTGAAAAAGAGACCCCATTTTGTCTTTGCTTTTCATTTTTAGAAATATTTGGAAATATTTTTTGAAGAGAGAAATCCCCAAATGTTTCTTCCCTTTTTCCACAACACCTTCATATTTTTGAAAGTAGTGTTACAGTTCTGGAAAATCGGCTCCACTTAGACAATAAAAAATTAAAATTGCATTTAATTGGTAATCTTTACACTGGGAAGAACTAAGGCACGCCAAGACACCAAGCCTGCTGCAGAGGCTCTTTTCCCATGGGAGCTTTTTTACCTAGCCACAACCAAACTATCTAAAACCTTTTCCCAGATATTTCCTGAGATTTCTGACAAGCTCAGCTCTTAGTCTTCAGAGGCAAACTTTGAGCACAGTGGGAATCTCTTCAAGTCACCATCTCTGCTTCTGCAACAACTGCCTCAGTTCTAGAGCAGGGGCTTCTCTCAGCTTCCTGCTGGCCCCGGGCTCTCCTCCCGGCCGGCTGGGCTTTGCTGGGTGGCACAGCCTGTGCCGAGGGGCGGCAAGGTGCCTGCAGGCCCCAGCTCTGGGGGAAGCAGAGAACGTCCTGGCCGTATCCACCGTGCTGCCAGCTCAGCAGCGCAGCACAGCGCGGGCTCACGCTCCCCACTGCTCCCACAGATGCTGCCGGCCCCACAACACTGGGGGATGCCCAGGAGGGAATTGGTTTCTGTCAGGGAACACGCTGCTGGCTAGGGTTAATGGCAGGCCTGGCTTTTCTATGGCATGCAGGTGATGGGGGGACCCCTGTAAGGCTGGCAGACGACCGGGCTCCGTCATGGGGCCCACGAGGTGGCGGGGGGTGTTGTGGGTGCAGGGTTTTGCAGTAAGACATGCGGGGCTTTGGGTCCTTTGTAAGCAGTGCACGTGGCAGGGGTTCCTCATGAGGTTCTTAGGCGATTTGGGATCTCTGCTGTGGCATACAGGTGACTGGAGACTTCTGTAAGGCTGGCAGGGCCTTGAGTTCCTCGTCATTAACGTGGCGGGTTAGTGCTTGCCGTCAAGGCCTGGAGAGGAGCTGAGTCCTTCCGAAGGTGGGCAGGAGGCTGGGCTCTTCTGTGAGGCACACAAGGCTGGCTTGGGGTTTCTGCTTTGGTGTGCACGGATTCCTCGTGAGGCACACAGGGCTCTTTTGGGGTCTCTGCTTTGGTGTGCAGGGATCCCTCAGGAGGTGTGCACCGGGGTTAAACTAGAGGGGGTTTTTCAGTTTTCTCAGCACAGCAAAGGGACACTCCCGGTCGAGGTGCTGCAAAGTCAGCAGGAAGCTTCCTGCAAAGTCTTGGGCCCGGCCTGCGGGTCCAGCGGACGATTGGAGCCCATCCTTGGGGGCCGGGCGGGGTTTCCAGTATCCACCGCACCCTTGTCAGGCCAGCTCCGGCCCCGGCGGTGAATGGCCGCGGCCCCGGGCTCCGATGGGGCTGCTGAGCAACGCCGGGGGCACGACAAGGGCCTCGCTACGCCCTGGCCTTGTGCTGCAGCCAAACACCTTTACAGCCACGGCGGTTCTCTGGGGCACAGGAGGCTACAAGTCAGGCCGTGCCTTCTCGCACGGACGAAGGAGCTCCTTGCATTGCCCAGTTCCCTAAAGCACGCCGGGAACCCAGCACAGCATGAAAACGGTTCTGGACTGCGCTCCCGTCTACACTGGGATCGAGATATGGATTGACTGAAAGTGCTGGCCAGTCACAGTGTGAAGATCATGGTGCATGCTGGAGCAACTTCTCCATGTCCCTTTCCTGACAGAACAATCACGGATTATTAATTCTGGCCAAGAGCAGCCCCAGGGGCACAGGGCAGAGGCAAGGAAAGGTAGGGAGGAGAAAGAGCGGGGACGAGATGGCCCTCGAAAGGCAGACGCGCTCTGGGGCCCGCTCCTGGCCGCGGAGGCTGCCCAGAGCCGTCCCCTGCTCGCCGGGGCCTTGAGGGGCAGCTGTCCAGCTGGGCCAAGCTGTGCCAGCCGCTCCAGCCGTGCTGGGGAGCCTTGCCAGCTCTGGGCCCTGCTGTGCAGGAGGGTCCCAGTGTGCCACTGGCAGCCGGGGGCCTCAGCCGCTCCTCTCTGCACAGGAGCGCCTCTGCAGCTTCACAAGACCGGCCAAACACCTCAGTCTGGGAGAACTGGACCTGTCATCCTGCATCTCGAAGCCCATGTCCATTGTCCCTGCCACATGTGTATTATTATTGCTCAGGACATGCTGCCACCACCACCACCCAGAACAAGACCCTCTGTCCCCGATTGCGCTGGCCCTGTTCACCAGCCAGGACAGGAGGCGCAGCCCTCCTGACAGGGAAGGGCCTGAGTCCAGCAACGTCTTTGTGCTTCAGCTCAGGTGTCTGTGTGCTGCCACCAGCACTGGCAGAGCTGCTTGTCTGGGCACGGCCAGGGTGGGCAGGCAGCAGCCCCACATGGGGCTCCTGAGAAAAAGGGACCCCATTTTGTCCTTGCTTTTCATTTTTACACATTAGAAATTTTTAGAAATATTCAGAAATATTTTTTTGTGGAAAAAAATCCTCAAATAGTTCTTCCTTTATTCCACAGAAGCTCAGTATTCTTCAAAGTAGATTTAGAATTCAGAATAATTTAGAACACTTTTAAACTTCTAGAATAAAGACTAAAATTACATTTAATTGGTCATCTTTACTCTTAGAAGAACTAATTCATCCCAAGACACCCAGCATACTGGAGAGGCTCATTTCCCACTGGAGATTTGTACCTTGTGGCAGCAACCAACTTAAAACCTTTTCTCAGTTATTTTCCGGGATTTCTGACAAGCTCACCTCTCAGTCTTCAGAGGCAAACTTTGAGCACAGCGGGAATCTCCTGCTGTGCAGGAGGGTCTCTCTGTTCCAGCTGCAACTGGGGCCTCAGCCTCCTCCTCTCTCAAACGGCGTCCCTCTGCAGCTTCACAGGAACGGCCAAACACCTCAGTCTGGGAGAACTGGACCTGTCATCCTGCATCTCTGTGCCACACACTAAAGATACCACACACTAAATTGCACTCGAGATCAACAGAAGGGGGGAGAGGCCCAAGCAACACCTCAGATGAGGTTGAGCAAAGCTTTATATGGCTTCCATTTTTTGAATAGCTCATTTGCAGAACCTAATCCTCCAGTTTTTAGGCACTTTTCAAATAGCACACAGGCAAAATTGGAAGAATATCCTCCAGTTTTAATCAGAAACCCTGAGACAGGACAAATTGAAGGACCATTGCCACTAGCAACCTGGGGCAAAGGCTATGCTTGTGTTTCCACAGGTGCCGGACCTAAGTGGGTCCCAGCAAGAAACGTGAAACCATATCACACACAAGAGCTCACCGACAATTCCACGAGCAGGGAAACGAGCACACCGACGTGAGCCGCACAGAGACTGTGGTTCATGCCAGACATTCCCTGTTCAACACACAAAAACTACAAATCTTGAGTTTTATGTGGATGCTTGGGCTGTGAAAATTGTTAATATCATAGAGCTCTTGTGGCAAAAGTGTGGTGTGTGTCGTGTTAAAAAGAATCCAACTATATCCAAATTTGTAAAAATTGACTGTTAGAGGGTCAGTTTAGAGCCTTAGAGTTAGCCAGTCCCTAAACAAATGCTAAAAGATTTGTGTGAGAACCATATGAGAAAGCTTTTACCAAAAAGCAGCTGAACAAGAACATAGAGTTTGATCAAATGATATACTGGCACTTATTTGTTTTACTTACTTACTTTTACAGTGCAGCTATGTCTGTAGATCAGCTAAAAATGAATGTTTAGGTTGCTTTAGCCAAGTCAGCAGGCTCAGACACCACGTCTGACCAATTGGAACCCAGACAAACCCTTTGCGACCCGTTTAGTCAGTGTACCGATACCAGTTAAGAGTGGCCAGTAGCTGATTGTGACAAATATTAATGTGAAGCTACCAACGCGACAAAGCACATAATCAATTAACATCCTTAGGCCCCTGATCTTCTTAAAGCACCCCCTGAACCTCAAGTATTCGAAGTTCTTGCTTCTTTAGCAATAGAATTTTGTGCTGAGTTTCAGTACCAGGGAGATCCACAATTAAGTGTTACGCCCCATCATCCTGGATACACAGCAGCTCAAGTTTGTGGTGCAATTGCACTACCCCAGTGCCCTCTAAGGGTATGAGTCCCCACAGCAACTGCCAAAAAGACATTGGCTCATTTATAGAAATCGAGCCTAACAGGGCATTCCCTGAAAAGTTAAAGGCAGCCCACGTACCCATGTAGCATCAGACAGCTCACTGAAATGGCACCTACCGAATGGTAAAAAAATATCAAGAGAAAACATAGAAAAAAAAAGATTTACCCATCATTATAAAGAAAACTGTAATAACAATTTCAGTCCCTGGGGCCCTGCAAAACGAATTACAGCAGCTTTATTTCTACCTCAAATTGCCTCAAGTAAAGCATTACAACTATTCTACCAATTAGGGCGTTAGTCAAGAAGTCAGTACTACTTCCATTACAATTAGTGACATCATGACAGATGTTAGTGCTGTCAAACATACAACCTTACAAAACAGAACCACCATCAATTTTCTTGTACGAGCATATAGACATAGTTGTGAAGATTTTGAAAGACTGTGGTATATAAACTTATCTGACCATTCAGTGTCCATCCACAAACAACTTCAGAAACTGAGAGATTTGACAAATCAAATGAAAATAAATGCTAGATCATAGTTAGACGACTTGTTGGAAGGATAGAGTTTGACCCCTTAGCTGAAAGTGCTTTACCACGTAAGTTTACATGCATTGTGATTATTGTCATACCAGTGTTAGTGCTAGTGCCTTATGTACTTCACTGTGTACAACAAATGATGAACAAGACCACCAAAGAAGTTTTTTCCTTCCAAGAGAGAGGGGGAAATGTGGGAAATGGATTTGTAGAAAGTTCTCAGGGCCTGACAGAAGGCCCACACTCTATGCATCTATATACAAACTCTGAGGTAAGAAATGCTGACTTAGAAATGCCATGGAATAGGACATAGAGATTGTTAAGAGAGAAATAGAGCTAGAAAAAACTTTCAATAAATGGCCTTACAAATAAGACTAGATGCTTTAGAGAAATAGAACTATGAAAGATGCATTGTATTTGGACCCACAAGGGGTAGTTTTAGATGACTGGCTTTAAGGCATCTACAGCATGGCGTGGCAAAAAGCTGATAGGCCAAGAAATGCTTATAGTCTTTTGTAATTAAGAACGAGTCAGCTTCTGGGTGTGATAGTGTGAATCATAACATCTGCAATGTTTCACTCTTCTCATGAGACTGAAAATGGAATATAAAGTTTTAAAACGCCCCTCAGTTACCCCATCTCTGGGTCAGAAAAGAGCATTGCCTGACACTCCTCCAGTGGCATGTCCAGGAAAAGCCGGAAGCCATCAGTACGTGCTTGCCTTGAGAAAAATGGAATGAGGCTGGACTCAGAAGGAAGTCCTTCATAGCCTGAGAGATGAGCTCAGAGCCTGACAGAGACTGGGCCGGCGGCACCCCCGGATCTCTTACGAGCAGAGTGGGGATTTGCCCCCCAGGCCTCATCTGTTCACCCAGGGACACATGGTGAACGCACACACACAGGAGATGGCTCAGCCCTGTTGCCGCTCCCTGACTGTCATGTTTGGATCCCTCAAAAGGCATGCCGGGGCTTTGGGTCACCTCTGTGCTGTGCAGGGGGCTGGGGACACCCAAAAGTTGTGCAGGGAATTTGAGGTACCGCCAAAGGTGTGCAGAGGGCGAGGGACACCTGCAAATTGAGCAGGGGTTGGGGGTCTCTTGTGAGGCACAAAGGGGGATTTTAGGGTGGCTGAGGACACCCATAAGATGTGCAGTGGATTTGGATGCCACCAAAAAGCATGCAGCTACCCTGATGGCTTGTGTTGCATTATTTTTGTAAGCTACGGCATCAAGCCCTTCACTTTTTCAATACAGACCAAAGATCAGGACAGCCCACAGCGCAGACTCAGTGTCAGCGTGGCAGGGCTGCTACTGCCTGCAATAGTGGGAATCACCCACATGAGTTGAATTTTGGACTTGACATTGCTGTTGCATGTAGAACCACAAAATGTCTCATTTATTCAATGCTGTAGAATGCAGTTCTTGTGAAAAAATCTATATTGCACAGAGCTTCGGGGAGGGACATACTCTCCTCCCTGGAAGGGCACCTCTTGAGATCCACTTCCACTAAATCCAGCCGCAGCCTTGAGGTCACAGCAGGCTCTGAGGTCACAGAGGTGCCAGAGCCCCGCGGTTGCACAGCACCACAACGACCGAGCAGTCAGTCCTTGAGCACAACTGTTGCGGCAGCAGCGGCGCTGGCAGCAGTGGTGCTGACATTGGGACAGCTGTGTCAGGACAGCGGTGGCAGCAAGAGCTGCGGGACTGGCAGAGGGCAAGGCACCATGGCCCTTGCTCTGCGCCTCTTCCTCCTGCTCCTCCTGGCCGTGGCCCTGCCTGCCAGGGCTGCCCAGGCTGCTCCGCTGCAAGCGCGGGGAGCAGGTGAGCTGGCAGCCTGGCTCCCCTTTCCCGGGACAGCACTCCCTGCTCCCCGGGAAGCGCTGGGGGATGATTTGCCCCTGGGCTTTAGGGAGGGTTTCTGCTGTGGGAGGTAGAGAGACCCTGGGGACCCTCGGCAGCCCCATTTTCCTCTCCAGAAATGTCACACAGGGCAGGGAAAGAGGGTGGGGAGTGATCAGGAGCCAGCCCAGAGCTTCCCAAGCTGCTGTGCAGCTTTGCGCATGTCCATTCAAATCTGGATCCCTTAGCCTTACCTGACCCCCTTGCAGTGCCCAGTTCCCTAATGCAGAAGGGGATCCCAGCACACCATGGAAATGGGTCTGGTCGCTGCTTCCCTCTAGATTTGGATCGCGAATTGAATTATTTACAACTGCTGGTGAATGGCACTTTAAAGGTCATGGAGAATGCTGGAGGGAAGTTCTGAATTTCCCTTTTTACTGACAGAATAATCAGAGTCAAGGAGGCAAGAGTTCACTCATCTGCCATTTTCATTTTCATTAAGGTTAAGTCAGGGTTGAAGGATTCTGGAAGCCTTGGCCTGCTCCCTTCGGGAGCCCCGAGTGATCCCACAGGATCGATGTCGGTGGGAGGAAGGAGCATTTACCTGTCCATCTTCCTCCCGTGTGCAATGCCAGTGTGTGCTTCCGTGAGCTCTGTGCAGCCACGGGGAAGAGCAGAGAGGGAAGGGGCCGGGCCCAGGGCTGTGCCCCGGCCTGAGCCTTGGTGCAGCCTGAGGATCTCCTACAGCGCCACGGGAGCTGTTCTGTCCTGCCTTTCTTTGCAGCTGAAGCTGTTGGTGAAGGTGGTCCAGCTTCCCAACCCACGTTCAGGATTGAGCCTCTGGGAGGTGGTGAGGGTAGGTCAAGGCCTTTCCCCCTGGGAGAGCCGCCAGCTCAGAGCCCAAAGCTCGGCCAGGGGGCCATGGCTGCAGGTGCCAGGACAGAACCATGCACGTGTGTGCCCTCGCCCTGCGCCATCCCCTCACGAGTTCTCCTGCGGCTCCGTGCTGCCCGTGCAGATCTGCAGAGGTGACAGGAGCTTCTGTGGCTGTTGAGTTACAGGTGTGTCTGCAGGGAGGACTTTCCCAGGTCCTTTGGTGGATGTTGCACGCAAGCCCAGCTCCCGTCGCAGGGGTGAGTAGTGTGTCCCTGCTGACCCCACAGGCTGAGCACTGGCTTTGTGGGATCCATTCCTGGGAAACGGAACTATGTTGCTCTAAGGTCCACCAACGGGAAAGAACAAAGCTACAGGACACAAGAAACCCCATGAGCCATCCCAACACATGAGGCAAATGCTGAAGGAAATGCTGCCAACAGGACAAGGTGTGTCTATGTCCCTCGGCCTTGCCCTGGGACTCAGCAGCTGGGGGCTTTCCCTGCACATCTGGACATGCCGTGCCCGGCACAGTGGGAAGGGATCCATGGTGGCCTGGCTGCCCTGCTGCTGCTTTCAATGCCTGCAGGGCTGTTTGCCAGCCTGGCCTGGCTGCAGCTTCTCCCCAGCCTCTGCAGGAAGGCATTTGGCACCAGCTGACAGGGAGCCCAAACGGCAGCATGGGCCTGAGATCCCCCACAATTTCCCAGTCTCCAGGCAGATTAGGAGGGGTGCCTGTACGGAGAAGGGAGGGACCTGGCCCACCCAAAAAGTTTATAGGGATTTCCTAATTCTTAACCATGTCTTTGGCAAGCCTTGCCTCCTGAAGTTGCCATCTTCCCAGTGGGGAACAGCCCCACCTGATCCAGCTGTCCCTTTTCCTTTCTCCAGAGATGGAAGGAGAGGCTGTGCTGAAGGCTGAGTTTCCCGGAGGAAGCAGTGGCTCATTGGCAGCCTCTGCTGCAGGAAGGGAGGCGATGCCAGGCACAGTCACAGGAGGTAATTGCTGTGCCTCTGGGCCTGCTGAGTCCTGCTGAGGCTTGAGCTGCCCTCTCTGCTGCTTGGCAGTGCGGGCACAGCCCGGACAAGACCGGCACAGCCCAGAGGAATTGTTATGCTCAGGGCACTCGGGTACTGAGCAGTCCTGCTGGGGTCCCTCCGTGGGAGAGATGTCCCTAAACCTGGGAGAGACTGCACGGGGTGCCAATAGTGGGTGCAAAACTCCAGTGTGTCCTGAGAGGGACTGGCTATGTGTCCTGTTGGGTCAGGGGAGCAATTCCCGGGGAAAGAGGAATAGAGACAGAGTAGAAGTTCAGGATGGAGAGAGAGATCGCAGGAGGGAGGGAGGGATGATTATGGTGCTACCTGCTGCATTTTTTCACTGGTGCTTTAGCGAGACTTTCAGCTGTGGGAGTGGGTGAGCCCCTGTGCCCCCTGGGCTGGTCCAGCCACGCCTCCAGGGATGTTGCACTGGGCCTACAAAGAGGATGGAGAGTGACCAGGAGCCAGCCCAGAGCTCCCCAGGCCCCTGTGCACCTCTGGCCGTGTCTATTGCCACCGGGCTCCCACGGCCGTACCCAACTGCCTTGCAGTGCCCAGTTCCCGAAGGCTGAAGGAGACCCGTGCACACCATGGAAATGGTTCTGATCTGTGCTCCTTTCTAGATTGGGATCGCCGATTGCATTATCTGGATGCCCTGCTGGGTGATGCCCAGAAACTCTTGGAGAATGCTGAAGGCAAGATCTTCATGTGCTTTTCCAAATAGTGTCAATGCCCTAGCATCACTACAGGTGTAAGGACAGAACCATGCACGAGTGTGCCCCCACCCTGCGCCATCCACTAAGCGCTCCTGCGGCTCAGGCCTGTTTGGAAAAGGGCCAGCCCTGGCCCTGCCCCAAAAGCGAAGACATTTTCTGAACCTTCTGCATATATTTGACAAGCATGACGTCCTGAAGATGCCAGCATCCAAATCAGGATCTCTTCCATCTGATCCTGCTGTGCTTTTTCCTTTCCCAAGTGATGGACCAAACATCTCTGCAGAAGGAGGCGTATCCCGGAGGAAGCAGTGGCTCAGTGCCCACCTCTGCTGAAGGAAGGAAGGCGATGCCAGGCACAGACACAGGCACGGGCACAGGCACAGGAGGTAATTGCTGTGCCGGGCTCAGCCGGGCTCAGCCCTCAGCAGGGCTGTGTGGCAGCAGCTCTTCCCCCAGGCCCTGCCCTTGCACGGCCCGGCAGCAGCCAAAGCTGGAGGTGCCTCGGCTTCGAGGCCTCTGGAGCTCGTTCCCAGCCCCGGGGAATCGGGACTCGGGCACCAAGGCCCCTCCCGCGGCAGCTGCTCCCGCAGCTGGCCCTGAGCGCCCAGAGGCCCAAGGCACAGGAGCAGCCCCGAGCGGGAGCCCTGCTGCGAGCCCAGGGCCAGAGCCAGCCCTGGCTCCTGACTGGGCAGGGGCTGCACTGGCTCCTGACAGGGCCTGACTCTGCCCCCTGGGGCTGGGGGAGCTGTCACGGGGCAGGGAGGGCCAGGGCTGGCAGGGGCTGCTCAGGGATGGGTTTGGCCCGTGTCCCTCCAAGCAGCGACTGCCCAAGCAGCTGCGCTGGCCCCGGGCTCTCCTCCCGGCCGGCTGGGCTTTGCTGGGTGGCACAGCCTGTGCCGAGGGGCGGCAAGGTGCCTGCAGGCCCCAGCTCTGGGGGAAGCAGAGAACGTCCTGGCCGTATCCACCGTGCTGCCAGCTCAGCAGCGCAGCACAGCGCGGGCTCACGCTCCCCATTGCTCCCACAGATGCAGCCGGCACCACAACACATGTTCCGATTCCCAGAAGGGCATCAGAACAGGTGTCTGTAAGGGAACAGGCTGCTGGCTAGGGTTAACGGCAGGCCTGTTTCTTTTGGAGCTGGTCTTTATTTTATGCTGTGTTGGAATCTGGTGTTGCTGGAAGAGAAAATGGTGAGTGTTTATATCACCTCTCCCTCAAACAGCTTCTTTTAAAAGGCTAATATAGATGGGAAACATTTCCAGTGAGGCTGCAGTGGAGTTGTGGCCGGTCCGTGGTTGTCCAAAGAGCTCTGCTGAGGGTTCTGCTGCTGCCCAGTGCTTTCATTGGCCTCTTCATTGCTGGGCCTCGTCCTGGGGGGCCCGCTGGGGCTGCAGCCAGTGCTGGCTCCCACTGAGGCTGCCTGGCCAAGAGCAGCCCCAGGGGCACAGGGCAGAGCCAAGGCAAGGTGGGGAGGAGAAAGAGCGGGGACGAGATTGCCCTTGAAAGGCAGACGCGCTCTGGGGCCCGCTCCTGGCCAGGGAGCCTGCCCAGAGCTGTCCCCTGCTCGCCGGGGCCTTGAGGGGCAGCTGTCCAGCTGGGCCAAGCTGTGCCAGCCGCTCCAGCCATGCTGGGGAGCCTTGCCAGCTCTGGGCCCTGCTGTGCAGGAGGGTCCCAGTGTGCCGCTGGCAGCCGGGGGCCTCAGCCGCTCCTCTCTGCACAGGAGCGCCTCTGCAGCTTCACAAGACCAGCCAAACACCTCAGTCTGGGAGAACTGGACCTGTCATCCTGCACCTCCTTACCAGTGTCTATTGTCCCTTCCACCGCTGCATTACGAGCCTATTGATGGAAGTACACTGCAACTACCACCCAGAACAGGACCCTCTCTCCCAGAAGGGACCGGCCCTGCTGTCCTGCCAGGGCAAGAGGTGCAGCCCTCCAACCAGGGAATGGTTTGTTAGAAAAGTTATACTGACTGCTAAAAATGTAGGAGGTTTATTAAAAATTTATTAAAAATACAACCGGAGACTGAATAGGTAAAATATTTGAGTGCCCGGCGTAGAGGATTTTCCCCGTCCATGTGCTCATCCACACAATGGAGGTTTTGCCTTTTCATTCTTTTGCCCTTCTTAAAGTTCTGTCCATCAACTCCTTTTTTGCTGTCCTGTGGTGGAGTTTACTTCCTTACATCTCGATTGGAGCTCAGGTGCTGCTCTTGTAACAAGGTGACCCTCTTCAATGTCCCGATCTCAGGTCGCTCCATGAGAACAACACAAAGGGGGGATAAAACAGAACTCTGTAAAACTTCTCTTAACATACATACATTATATTTGTCTTTTACTTGTGAGAGTCAACTATCACATTACTCATCTGTCACAGGCTTGATTCCAGCAACATATTTGGGCTTCAGCTCATGTGTCTGTGTGCTACCTCCAGCGCTGGCGCAGCTGCTTGTCTGGTGGACAGGCAGCAGCCAGGCATGGGGCTCCCGAGGCTAACAGCAACCTCATGTTGTCATTGTTTTTCATTTTGAAACATTTAGATAAGTTTTTCATTTGTAGCATCTAATAAAAGTTTTTCATAGAATGGAGACCCCAGATGTTTGTTCCACTTTACTTCAAGAGTTCTGTGTTTGTCAAAGGAGTTTTACAGTTGCAGATACCTAGAATCTTCGGACACTTTGGCAATACAAACATAAAAATTGCTTTTAATTCATACTGTTTACTCTTGCACAGCCGGGACAAGACCAGCCCAGCCCAGAAGAATTGTCATGCCCAGGGCACTTGGGTACTGAGCAGTCCTGCTGGGGTCCCTCTGGGGGAGACGCGTCCCAAAACCTGGGAGAGACTGCACGGGGTGCCCATGGTGGGGAAAGGGCAGAGGGGGAGAGCAAGGCTCCAGTGTGTCCTGAGAGGGCCTGGCTATGTCTCCTTGGGCTGGAGGAGCTGTCACGGGGCAGGGAGGGCCAGGGCTGGCAGGGGCTGCTCAGGGATGGGTTTGGCCCGTGTCCCTCCAAGCAGCGACTGCCCAAGCAGCTGCGCTGGCCCCGGGCTCTCCTCCCGGCCGGCTGGGCTTTGCTGGGTGGCACAGCCTGTGCCGAGGGGCGGCAAGGTGCCTGCAGGCCCCAGCTCTGGGGGAAGCAGAGAACGTCCTGGCCGTATCCACCGTGCTGCTGTGCTGCAGCTCAGCAGCGCAGCACAGCGCGGGCTCACGCTCCCCACCGAACCTGTAGAGGCTCAAAGCAAGACAGGAACACATGCCCTGAATCCACTTTGATGAATCTCAAGGATTTTCTGCTCGCAGCATGGACACAAGCAGTGCATGATAGGTACAGCATAGACTCTGTTCACTGTGTCACTTGCCATGGCCTCTTTCACAGTCATATCCTTCCCCCTTCACATGTCCTGCCAAACACCTAAGGGAGAACTGGACCTCTAATCGCACATCTCCATGCCCATGCGTAATGTCCCTGTCACAGCTGCTTTATCAACTTGCTGCTGTGCGGATGCTGCCACCAGCCAAACAAGGTCCTCTACCCCTGAAGGCACTGGCCCCGCTCTCAGGCCCTTACTGAAGGTGAGTAGGGCTTGGCCCAACTCCTCTGTTACCATAAAGACATGGAGCTGTCACCCCAGTGTCCGGGTGGTACCACCAGCAAAGCCCAGCCGGCACCAGCTCTGGCTGAGCTCCATGCCCAGGAGCAGCCGTGGATGCCCACGGTGAGGGCAGGCAGGAGCCAGGCAGGGGCTGCTGTGAGCAGCAGCGGGGCCCCGAGGGGCTGGGCGAGCCCATGCTGAGCGTCCCTGGGCTGAGGGCCCATTTCCTTCAGTGGGATCATCTGGGCCTGCAGCTCCTCCAGTGGCATGCCCAGGAAAAGAGGGAAGCCATCAAGAGCCTGTGAGTCACAGGGACGGGGTGTGGCTTCCTCCCTCCTTGGGTAGCGGGCTGGTTAAAAGAGGCCTCTAGGGAGCATGGCAAACAGGAGCGGGCAAACAGGGCTGTGGCTCGCCTCTGAAGGGCAGTTCGCGAGGCAGTTGGCACAGGCAGGGCAAGCAGGAAGGGTTGCAGCTTTTCTTTCTAGTCAGGTTTACTGTGTGTTGTTTGCAGCGTTTCTGTTGGTTGATTGGTTTTGGGGTTACTGGTAGTAATGGTTTTTACGTGATTGAAAAGTGTAGATAATACGAGTGTATGTAATCAGATGGAACCCTCCAAAAAGGATGCATCTGTCCAGACCCATTCCTGTGCAGAGTGTTTGAGCTCAGCGGTGGATTCAGGGGGTGTTGTGGAGAAAACCTGCCTGCGGTGCGTACAGGTGAACAATCTCCTTTCACTGGTGGCCGAGCTTAGGGAGCAAGTTGAAAGACTCAGGAGTATCAGCGAAAGAGAAAGGGAAATAGATTGGTGGAGTTCAGCCCTTCCATCCTTAAGGGAGACCCAGCAAGAGTCAGAGGACTCCCATGCCTCTCACTGTCAGGCAATAGAGGGGCACCTGGTAGATGAAGGAGAGTGGAAATGGGTCCCTGCCCAGGGAGGGTATGATAAAAATTCCTCCCGACCCCCATCCCTTAGCCAGGTGCCGCTTCAGAATAGGTATGCGCCCCTGGATCTAGAGACTCAGCCAGATGATTTAGAAGAAGCTTATCTGCCCAGTGAGCCTCCCAGTTATCATTAATCTATAAGATGGATCTAATATCAAAAAGATAAGAAGGGTAATTGTAGTGGCTGATTCCCTTCTGAGGGGAGCAGGGGGCCCCGTACGTCAACCGAACCCACCCCACAGGGAGGTCTGCTGCCTCCCTGGGGCCCGGGGACGAAAGATCACTGAGACACTGCCTGGGCTGATTCAGTCCTCTGATTATTACCCACTGCTGATACTCCAGGCTGGCAGCGATGAGATTGAAAAGAGGAGTGTCAGGACAATTAAAAGGGACTTTAGGGCACTGGGACAAGTGGTTGATGGGACGGGGGCACAGGTAGTCCTTTCCTCAGTCCCTTTGGTGGCTGGGAAAAACGGTGAAAGGAACAGGAGAGCTCAAACTATCAATGAGTGTTGCAAGGGTTGGTGTCAGCAGCAGAACTTTGGATTCTTTGATCATGGGGCAACTTTTATGGCACCTGGCCTGCTGCAACCAGATGCTCTCCATCTCTCTGTTAAAGGCAGAAGGCTTTTAGCTGATGAGCTAGCAGACCTTGTTGAGAGGGCTTTAAACTAGGTTTCAAGGGGGAAGGGGATATAGCTGGGCTCTCTGGAAGCAGGCCCAAGGATGGTAAGCCTGAGTTAGGGATGGAATCAGCAGCCCAGCTGAGGTGCATGCACACCAATGCACACAGCATGGGCAACAAACAAGAAGAGCTGGAGGCCATGGTGCAGCAGCAGAGCTGCAGAGCTATGCTATGATTGCCATCACAGAAACATGGTGGGATGACTCACATGGCTGGAGCACTGCCCTGGATAGCTACAAGCTCTTCAGGAGAGACACGAGAGGGAGAAGAGGTGGAGGGGTGGCCCTTTATATTAGGGAGGCTTTGGACACCATGGATATTGGAACTAATTGGCAGAATGTTGAATGCCTATGGTAAGAATTAGGGGGAAGGCCAACAAGGCTGACATCCTACTGAGAGTCTGTTATCATCCACCCAACCAGGAAGAAGAGGTGGACAACTCATTCTATGAGAGCTAGAGAATGTTTCAGGATCATCAGCCCTTGTTCTTGTAGGCGACTTCAACTTGCCAGACATCTGCTGGGAACTCAATACAGCAGAAAAAAAAAAGCAGCCCAGGAAATCTGTAGAGTGTGTGGAGGACAACTGTTTGTTGCAGCTGGTGGGCGAGCCCCCCAGGGGAGGGACTATGTTAGATCTGCTGTTTGCAAATGGAGGTGGACTGGGGAGAGATGTGGTGGTTGGAGGCTTCTTGGGCCACAGTGATCATGAAATGATAGAATTTGTTGCATGGCAAGCTGATCTGTAGTCAGCATTAATCAAGTTATAATAAGCAGTCCAGCTCTGCTCCGTGTACCAGCCTCTGTGTTTGACTGGCAGAAGCTCAGAGCCAGTGGGAGCTCTCCTAGGATGCAGGCATTGTATAGGTTCAGAGTCTCGGGGCACACAGATAGACCAATGAGCTGTCTCGACCTGGGAGCTTTGAATGGGCTATAAAAGAAAGCTCCGGACAATAAACAAGGCTGTTTTTCTGAGGAAACACGAGTGGTCTGCCTTATGTTACGTCTCAGACATGGGAACACCGTGGTATCAAGATGTCTTGCTATTTTGTGAAATCAGGAGGAACATCAATAAGACTTTTACATTGGACTTCCAGAGGGCAGACTTTGGCCTGTTTCGGAGACTTGTTCAGAGAGTTCCTTGGGAAGCAGCCCTTAAAAACAAAGGAGTCCAGGAAAAGTGGGCATGCTTCCAAACAGAGATCTTGAGGGCACAGGAGCAGGCTGCCCCTGGGTGCCGAAAGATGAGTCGACGAGGTAAATGCCCAGCCTGGATGGACAAGGAGGTTTTGGAGGAAAAAAGGGAGGATGTATCATCTTTGGAAGGAGGGTCGGGTCTCTCCGGAAGTATTTAAGGGGGCTGCTAAAGCATGTAGGAAAAAAAATTAGGGAGGCCAAAGCTCAGTTTGAACTTAAAATGACAACTTCTGTAAAGGGTAATAAAAATGTTTTCACAAATGCATCACTGGTAAAAGGAAGGGTAAGACCAACCTTTGTTCTTTATTAGATGTGGGAGGGAACTTAGTAACTGCAGATCAGGAGAAGGCAGAGGTGCTTAA
This sequence comes from Anomalospiza imberbis, assembly GCF_031753505.1. Taxonomy (NCBI): domain Eukaryota; kingdom Metazoa; phylum Chordata; class Aves; order Passeriformes; family Viduidae; genus Anomalospiza; species Anomalospiza imberbis. The sequence continues at coordinate 118,494 of NW_027100426.1, read as the reverse complement.
CGCCTTCTTTGCCTCAGTCCTTAGTGGGAATGACTTGTCCCCAGGACAGCTGTCCTCCTGGGTTGGTTGATGGAGCCAGGGAGCAGAATGGGCCCCCTGTTATCCAGGAGGAGGCAGTCAGAACTGCTGAGCTGTTTAGACGTTCATAAGTCCATGGGAACAGATGGGATGCAGCCCAGGGTGATGAGGGAGTTGGCAGATGAGCTTGCAAAGCCACTCTCCATCATTTACCAGCAGTCCTGGCTCACTGGTGAGGTTCCAGATGGCTGGAAGCTGCACAGGGTCACACCCATTCACAACAAGGGCAGGAAGGAGGGTCCTGGTAATTACAGGCCAGTCAGCCTGACCTCAGTACCCGGTAAGGTCATGGAACAGTTTATACTGAGTGTCATCACACAGCATCTACAGGATGGCCAGGGTATCAGACCCAGCCAGCAAGGGTTTAGGAGGGGTAGGTCATGTCTGACCAAGCTGTTATACTTTTATGACCAAGTGACCCACCTGGTGGATGCAGGAAAGGCTGCGGATGTTGTCTGTTTGGACTCCAGCACGGCCTTTGACACTGCCTCCCACAGCACACTCCTGGAAGAGCTGCAGCCCACGGCTGGGACAGGAGCACTCTGAGCTGGGTTCAGAACTGGCTGGATGGCCGGCCCAGAGAGTGGTGGGGAGCGGTGCTGCATTCCAGCTGGCAGCCAGCCAGAAGTGGTGTCCTCCAGGGCTCTGTGCTGGGGCCAGCTCTGTTCAATGTTTCTATTGACCACATGGATGAGGGGATTGAGTCTTTAATCAGTAAATCTGCAGACAACACCAAGCTGGGAGTGTGTGTCGATCTGTTGGAAGGCAGGAGGGCTCTGCAGGGAGACCTGGAACGGCTGGATGGATGGGCAGAGTCCAGTAGGATGAAGTTTAGTAAGTCCAAGTACCCACTCCTGCATTTTGGCCACAATAACCCCCTGCGGCGTTATAGGCTGGGGACGGTGTGGCTGGGCAGTGCCCAGGCAGAAAGGGACCTGGGGGGAACTGGTCGACAGCCGGCTGAACATGAGCCAGCAGTGTGCCCTGGTGGCCAAGAAGGCCAATGGCTCCTGGCCTGGATCAGCAGGAGCAGGGAGATCATTCTGCCCCTGTGCTTGGCGCTGGTCAGGGCACACCTTGAGTGCCGTGTCCAGTTCTGGGCCCTCCGTTTGGGACGGACATTGACACACTCGAGCACATCCAGAGGAGGCAACGAGGCTGGTGAGGGGCCAGGAACACAAGCCCTGTGAGGAGCAGCTGAGGGAGCTGGCGGTGTCCAGCCTGGAGAAAAGGAGACTCAAGGGTGGCCTTATCACTCTACAACTTCCTGAAAGGTGGCTGTGCTCAGGTGGGGTTGGGCTCTTTCTCCAGGCAGCAACTGACAGAACCAGAGGACGCAGCCTCAAGCTGCACCAAGGGAAATGTAGGTTGGACGTTAGGAAAAGGTTTTTCACGGAAAGAGTGATAAAGTACTGGCATGGCCTGCCCGGGGAGGTGGTGGAGTCACCGTCCCTGGACGTGTTTAAAAAAACACTGGATGTGGCACTCGGTGCCATGATTTAGTTCAGGTACTGGGTCATGGGTTGGACTCGATGATCTTGAAGGTCTCTTCCAACATGGTCATTCTGTGAATTTTGTATGAATTCTGTGAATTCTGAGCAGCTTCAGGCACACAGCCTGGCCAGCAATGTCAGCTGGCAAAACAAAGGTTTTGCTGAGAAATGGCCCTTTGATGAAACAAAACATTTACAGTCAGGGCAGTCCGTTTGTATAGATGGGGGTACACTCTGGGGGTACAGCCAAGGCCATGAGGTCACAGCAGGCTCTGGGGTCACAGCAGGCTGAGGTCACAGCAGGCTCTGAGGTCACAGAGGTGCCAGAGCCTCGCAGTTGCACAGCACCACAACGACCGAGCAGTCAGTCCTTGAGCACAACTGTTGCGGCAGCGGCGGCGCTGGCAGCAGTGGTGCTGACATTGGGACAGCGGTGTCAGGACAGCGGTGGCAGCAAGAGCTGCGGGACTGGCAGAGGGCAAGGCACCATGGCCCTTGCTCTGCGCCTCTTCCTCCTGCTCCTCCTGGCCGTGGCCCTGCCTGCCAGGGCTGCCCAGGCTGCTCCACTGCAAGCGCGGGGAGCAGGTAAGCTGGAAGCCTGGCTCCCCTTTCCCGGGACAGCGCTCCCTGCTCCCCGGGACGCACAGGGGGATGCTTTTCCCTGGGGCTTTAGGGAGGGTTTCTGCTGTGGGAGGGAGAGAGACCCCAGGGACCCCGGCAGCTCCATTTTCCTCTCCAGAAATGTTATACAGGACAGGGAAAGAGGGTGAGGTGTGACCAGGAGCCAGCCCAGAGCTTCCCAAGCTGCTGTGCAACTTTGGCCATGTCCATTCAAATCTGGATCCCAAAGCCATACCTGACCCCCTTGCAGAGCCCAGTTCCCTAATGCAGAAGGGGATCCCAGCACACTGTGGAAATGGGTGTGGTCGCTGCTTCCCTCTGGATTTGGATCGCGAATTGAATTATTTGCAACTGCTGGTGAAGGACACTTTAAAGATCACGGAGAATGGAGAATGCTGGAGGCAAGTTCTGAATTTCCCTTTTTACTGACAGAATTATCAGAGTCAAGGAGGCAAGAGTTCACTCATCTGCCATTTTCATTAGGGTTAAGTCAGGGTTGAAGGATTCTGGAAGCCTTGGCCTGCTCCTTTCTGGAGCCCTGAGTGATCCCACAGGATCGCTGTCAGTGGGAGGAAGGAGCATTTAGCTGTCCACCTTCCTCCCGTATGCATTGCCTGTGTGTGCTTCCATGAGCTCTGTGCAGCCAGGGGGAAGAGCAGAGAGGGAAGGGGCCGGGCCCAGGGCTGTGCCCCGGGCATGAGCCTTGGTGCAGCCTGAGGATCTCCAACAGCGCCACGGGAGCTGTTCTGTCCTGCCTTTCTTTGCAGCTGAAGCTGTTGGTGAAGGTGGTCCAGCTTCCCCACCCATAGCCATTACTGAGCCTCTGGGAGGTGGTGAGGGTAGGTCAAGGCCTTTCCCCCTGGGAGAGCCGCCAGCTCAGAGCCCAAAGCTCGGCCAGGGGGCCATGGCTGCAGGTGCCAGGACAGAACCATGCACGTGTGTGCCCTCGCCCTGCGCCATCCCCTCACGAGTTCTCCTGCGGCTCAGTGCTGCCGGTGCAGATCTGCAGAGATGACAGGAGCTTCTGTGGCTGTTGAGTTACAGGTGTGTCTGCAGGGAGGGCTGTCCCAGGTCCTTTGCTGGTTACTGCACGCAAGCCCAGCTCCCGTCGCAGGGGTGAGTAGTGTTTCCCTGGTGACCCCACAGGCTGAGCACTGGCTTTGTGGGATCCATTCCTGGGAAACGGAACTATGTTGCCCTAAGGTCCTCCAACGGGAAAGAACAAAGCTACAGGACACAAGAAACCCCATGGGCCATCCGAACACATGAGGCAAATCCTGAAAGGATTGCTCCAGGGAGGAAATGGTGAGAGCATTTTCCTCAGCCTTCCCCTGGGACTCAGTAGCCGGGGGCTTTCCCTGCACATCTGGACACGCCGTGCCCGGCACAGCGGGAAGGGATCCATGGCAGCCTGGCTGCCCTGCTGCTGCCTTCATGGCCTGCAGGGCTGTTTGCCAGCCTGGCCTGGCTGCAGCTTCTCCCCAGCCTCTGCAGGAAGGCATTTGGCCCCAGCTGACAGGGAGCCCAAACTGCAGGATGGACCATGCACTCCCTGAGATCCCCTGCAATTTCCCAGTCCCCAGGCAGATTAGGAGGAGCAGTGGTTTGGAGGAGGGAGTGGTTCGTAGCCTACCCAGAAATTTTATAGGGATTTCCTGATCCTTAACCATGCTTGCCTTTCACAAGCATTGCCTCCTGAAGATGCCACCTCCACAATGGGCAGCAGTCCCACCTGATCCAGCTGTCCCTCTTCCTTTCTGCAGAAGTGGATGGAGAGGCTGTGCTGAAGGCTGAGTTTCCCGGAGGAAGCAGTGGCTCATTGGCAGCCTCTGCTGCAGGAAGGGAGGCGATGCCAGGCACAGTCACAGGAGGTAATTGCTGTGCCTCTGGGCCTGCTGAGCCCTGCTGAGGCTTGAGCTGCCCTCTCTGCTGCTTGGCAGTGTGGGCACAGCCCGGACAAGACCGGCACAGCCCAGAGGAATTGTTATGCTCAGGGCACTCGGGTACTGAGCAGTCCTGCTGGGGTCCCTCCGTGGGAGACACGTCCCTAAACCTGGGAGAGACTGCACGGGGTGCCCATGGTGGGGAAAGGGCAGAGGGCGAGAGCAAGGCTCCAGTGTGTCCTGAGAGGGCCTGGCTATGTGCCCTTGGGCTGGGGCAGGTGTGCCAGCAGAAGGAGGGCGGGTGGTTGGTAGGACAGGAGGGAGGGAGGGAGGGAGGGGGTTGGGGAGGGATATTTGTGGCACTGCCTGCTGCAGTTTTCCCAAGGGATTAAAAGAAAGTTTCCTTTGTACAAGTGAGAGAATCCCCATGGGCCGTGGGCTGCTCCAGTTTCCTCTCCAGGGATGCTGCACTGGGCCTGCAAAGAGGATGGGGATTGACCTGCAGCCAGCCCTGAGCTCCCCAGGCCCCTGTGCAGTTTCTGCCATCTCCATTCTCATCTGGCTCCCACAGACTTACCTGACCCCCTTGCAGTGCCCAGTTCCGTGGGTGAGAAGGGAATCCCAACACACCATGGAAATGGCACTGATCTTTGCTCCCTTCTAGACTGGGATCAGGACACGGATTATCTGGAAGCCCTGCTGGATTATGGCTTGAGACTCTTGGAAAATGCTGGAGGCAAGTTCTCAATGTACCATCTTCAAGAGAAGGCAGTGACAAGGAGGCCAGAGCTCATACATTTGCCCTTTCCCTTAAGGCACTCTCAGGGCAGATGGATTCAGGAAAATTTTACCGGCTCCCTTCTCAAGCCCTGAGGGATCCCACAGGATCGCTGTCAGTGGGAGGAAGGAGCATTTAGCTGTCCAACTTCCTCCCGTGTACAATGCCAGTGTGTGCTTCCGTGAGCTCTGTGCAGCCACGGTGAAGAGCAGAGAGGGAAGGGGCCGGACCCAGGGCTGTTCCCCGGGGCTGTGCCTTTAGCAGCTCCTTTGCTGGCCCCAGGGAGCCTGAGCTGCTCCTGCTGCAGCTGCCAAGCCCTGGCCCAGGCTGGGGCTGGGTTTAGAGCTGCTGGCAGCTCCAGGGAGTCCTTTCTCCCCTGACTGCCCTGCAAGGGGCTCCTTCCACCCCAGTGTGGGGCCACCGCAGGCACATGGTCCCCCTGCCCCTGCTGCGGAGGGGAAGGCAGAGCTGAGGGAGTGCCTTGGAGGGCACCAATCACCCAGGGACACTCACTGCCACTCTGGCCTGAAGGAGAATCTTCAGCAGAGTCACAGGAGCTGTTCTGTCCTGCCTTTCTTTGCAGATACCCCTGTTGGTGAAAGTGATCTGGCTTCCCAACCCACGTTCAGGATTGAACCTCTGGGAGATGGAGAGGGTAGGTCAAGGCCTTTCCCCCGGGAGAGCCGCCAGCTCAGAGCCCAAAGCTCGGCTGCAGGTGCCAGGACAGAACCATGCACGTGTGTGCCCTCGCCCTGCGCCATCCCCTCACGAGTTCTCCTGCGGCTCCGTGCTGCCGGTGCAGATCTGCAGAGATGACAGGAGCTTCTGTGGCTGTTGAGTTACAGGTGTGTCTGCAGGGAGGACTTTCCCAGGTCCTTTGGTGGATGTTGCACGCAAACCCAGCTCCCGTCACAGTGGTGAGTAGTCTGTCCCTGCTGACCCCACAGGCTAAACAATGATTTTGTAGGATCCATTCCTGGGAAACTCAACTACTTTCTGTTAAGGTCCTTCAACAGGATACAAGAAACCCAAAGGAGAGAAGGAATTGCTTGACTTAAACTATGTCCTGAAAGTTGTGGTGAAGGAACTGCGGAAAGGACAAGGTGTGTCTATGTCCCTGGGCCTTCCCCTGGGACTCAGCAGCCGGGGCCTTTCCCTGCACATCTGGACACGCCGTGCCCAGCACAGCGGGAAGGGATCCAGGGCAGCCTGGCTGCCCTGCTGCTGCTTTCACGGCCTGCAGGGCTGTTTGCCAGCCTGGCCTGGCTGCAGCTTCTCCCCAGCCTCTGCAGGAAGGCATTTGGCACCAGCTGACAGGGAGCCCAAACTGCACCATGGGCCATGCACTCCCTGAGATCCCCTGCAATTTCCCAGTCCCCAAGAAGTTCAGGAGGGGTGGTGGTTTGGAAAAGAGAGAGCCCTGTCACAGCCCCAAGTGCCCGGGCCTTATCCCGATCCTTATCCATGTCTTTGACAAGTATTGCCTCCTGAAGTTTCCACCTTCCTGATGTGTAATGGCTCCATCTGATCCAGCTGTGCCTCTTTCCTCTTTCTCAAGGGATGGACAGAGAGGCTTTATGGAAGGCAGCATTTCCTGAAGGGAGGGAGGCGATTCCAGGCATGGGCACAGTCACGGGAGGTAATTGCTGTGCTGGGCTCAGCCCTTGGTGAGGCTGTGTGGCAGAAGCTCTTCCCCAAGGCCCTGACCTGTGTGAGAGGGTCTGACTGTTCCTTGGCCTGCCTGAGCTGACCGAGCAGAGATAGGCAAGAAGGGAGAGTTGTGGCACTGCCTGCTGCAGATTACCTCAGGGATTTAGTGACGGTTTCCTCTGTGGGAGGGACAGAACCACCATGGGCCCCGGGCAGGTCCAGCCACTCCTCCAGGGATGTGGCACAGGGCCTGCAAAGAGGGTGGAGAGTTGCCAGGAGCCAGTCCAGAGCTCCCCAGGCCCCTGTGCATCTTTGGCCATGGCCATTCACATCTGGCTCCCATGGCCTTACCCGACCCCCTCGCAGTGCCCATTTCCCTGAGGCAGAGGGGGACTCCAGCACACCATGGAAATGGTTCTGATCTCTGCTCCTCTCTAGATTGGGATCGTGACATGGCTTATCTGGGAGGCCTAGCACAAGACAGTGTGAAATCCATGGAAAATTCTGCAGGCAAGTTCTCAATGTCCTTTTCCTGAGAGAATAATCAGTGTCAGTGCGGCAAGACCTCACTCATGTACCATTTACCTTAACGGTCTGGAGGTTGTTGAGACTGGGAAAATGTGCCCTGCTCCCTTCTCACGCCCTGAGTGATCCCACAGGATCGCTGTCAGTGGGAGGAAGGAGCATTTAGCTGTTCATCTTCCACCCGTGTTCAATGCCAGTGTGTGCTTCCATGAGCTCTGTGCAGCCACGGAGAAGAGCAGAGAGGGAAGGGGCCGGGCCCAGGGCTGTGCCCCAGGGCTGAGCCTTGGTGCAGCCTGAGGATCTCCTACAGCACCACGGGAGCTGTTCTGTCCTGCCTTTCTTTGCAGATACCCCTGTTGGTGAAAGTGATCTGGCTTCCCAACCCACGTTCAGGCTTGAGCCTCTGGGACATGGTGAGGGTAGGTCAAGGCCTTTCCCCCTGGGAGAGCTGCCAGCTCAGAGCCCAAAGCTGGGCTGCAGGTGCCAGGACAGAACCATGCACGTGTGTGCCCTCGCCCTGCGCCATCCCCTCACGAGTTCTGCTCAGGCACAGCAGCTGTTTGGAGGTGGGAGGGTACTGGCCCAGTCTCAAAAACCCCGATGTTTTTCTGATCCTTAACCGTGACTTTGAAAAGCTTTGCCTCCTGAAGATGCCCCCTCCCTGAATGGTGGATGGTTCCATCTGATCCTGCTGTCCTTTTTCCTTTCTCAAGTGATGGACACAACATCTCTGCAGAAGGAGGCGCATCCCGGAGGAAGCAGTGGCTCAGTGCCCACCTCTGCTGGAGGAAGGAAGGCGATGCCAGGCACGGGCACAGGCACAGGAGGTAATTGCTGTTCCAGGCTCAGCCGGGCTCAGCCCTCTGCGGGGCTGTGTGGCAGCAGCTCTTCCCCCAGGCCCTGCCCTTGCACGGCCCGGCAGCAGCCAAAGCTGGAGGCACCTCGGCTTCGAGGCCTCGAGCTCGTTCCCAGCCCCGGGGAATCGGGACTCGGGCACCAAGGCCCCTCCCGCGGCAGCTGCTCCCGCAGCTGGCCCTGAGCGCCCAGAGGCCCAAGGCACAGGAGCAGCCCCGAGCGGGAGCCCTGCTGCGAGCCCAGGGCCAGAGCCAGCCCTGGCTCCTGACTGGGCAGGGGCTGCACTGGCTCCTGACAGGGCCTGACTCTGTCCCCTGGGGCTGGGGGAGCTGTCACGGGGCAGGGAGGGCCAGGGCTGGCAGGGGCTGCTCAGGGATGGGTTTGGCCGGGGTCCCTCCAAGCAGCGACTGCCCAAGCAGCTGCGCTGGCCCCGGGCTCTCCTCCCGGCCGGCTGGGCTTTGCTGGGTGGCACAGCCTATGCCGAGGGGCGGCAAGGTGCCTGCAGGCCCCAGCTCTGGGGGAAGCAGAGAACGTCCTGGCCGTATCCACCGTGCTGCCAGCTCAGCAGTGCAGCACAGCGCGGGCTCACGCTCCCCATTGCTCCCACAGATGCAGCCGGCACCACAACACGGGTTCCCGATTCCCAGAACGGCCTCAGACATGGCTGCTATTGGGAAACACACTGTTTGCTACAGTTAATGGCAGGTCTGCTGTTTTTGGAGCTGGTCTTTATTTTATGCTGTGTTGGAATCTGGTGTTGCTGGAAGAGAAAATGGTGAGTGTTTATATCACCTCTCCCTCAAACAGCTTCTTTTAAAAGGCTAATATAGATGGGAAACATTTCCAGTGAGGCTGCAGTGGAGTTGTGGCCGGTCCGTGGTTGTCCAAAGAGCTCTGCTGAGGGTTCTGCTGCTGCCCAGTGCTTTCATTGGCCTCTTCATTGCTGGGCCTTGTCCTGGGGGGCCCGCTGGGGCTGCAGCCAGTGCTGGCTCCCACTGAGGCTGCCTGGCCAAGAGCAGCCCCAGGGACACAGGGCAGAGGCAAGGCAAGGTGGGGAGGAGAAAGAGCGGGGACGAGATTGCCCTTGAAAGGCAGACGCGCTCTGGGGCCCGCTCCTGGCCAGGGAGCCTGCCCAGAGCCGTCCCCTGCTCGCCGGGGCCTTGAGGGGCAGCTGTCCAGCTGGGCCAAGCTGTGCCAGCCGCTCCAGCCGTGCTGGGGAGCCTTGCCAGCTCTGGGCCCTGCTGTGCAGGAGGGTCTCAGTGTGCCACTGGCAGCCGGGAGCCTCAGCCGCTCCTCTCTTTCCACAGTCACCCCTCTGGACAGGAGATGGAAGACGGTGGCTGCACCTCACTCCAGACAGCCTGAGCAGCACCTCCAGCAGTAATAAGGGCCTGGTCAGCCCTTTCAAGTGTTCTGAGTAGAGGAGCCCAGAACATCCATCTATTATAAATAAACTTGCTTTAGTAGGTGGGGTTGATGATGGTTAATTGTTTCAAATGAGTCATAAGGAATTGCCAGCTAATGTAATGAATTGTTAATGTAGTGAACAGTTCCACAAAGTTAAATATGTACTGTGAGTTAAGTGGATGTGCATGGTTGCCAACCAGGGGGAGGAGACGAGGTGCATCGAAGAGTGATATCACCAGTTCCGCCTGCGATTGGAGGGATTGACCAACCAATAGTGCCTCGAAATTCCAGAATGATTGGCCAGGAATGCACCACCTTATGGACCAACCAGCGAGCAGAAAGAGGGCCAATCAGCAAAGGGATCAAGAACGCACCAATCGTCAGCGTCCAGAGACTTTAACAGCCCCAGGTGCTGGCCACCCGGGGTCTTTCTGCGGACTTTGTATCTAAAGAAACATCCTGTGCCCTGTGCACAGACACTTGTTGCTTTTTGTGACTCTGACTTGCCGCTGAGGTCCTGGGCTTATCATGGGGCCTCGTCCTTGGTTGTCTTTGTTTTTAATAAACAGGCCCAGGCTTTTTAAAATACTCTGACTCTGATTCGCCTGTTTTTAACACATCTATGAAGAAACCTGCTATGACCCTGTAGATCCCTCTGCCAGTTCTCTCCCCATAGGTGCCTGCAGGCCCCAGCTCTGGGGGAAGCAGAGAACGTCCTGGCCGTATCCACCGTGCTGCCAGCTCAGCAGCGCAGCACAGCGCGGGCTCACGCTCCCCACTGCTCCCACAGATGCTGCCGGCCCCACAACACTGGGGGATGCCCAGGAGGGAATTGGTTTCTGTCAGGGAACACGCTCCTGGCTAGGGTTAATGGCAGGCCTGGCTTTTCTATGGCATGCAGGTGATGGGGGGACCCCTGTAAGGCTGGCAGACGACCGGGCTCCGTCATGGGGCCCACGAGGTGGCGGGGGGTGTTGTGGGTGCAGGGTTTTGCAGTAAGACATGCGGGGCTTTGGGTCCTTTGTAAGCAGTGCACGTGGCAGGGGTTCCTCATGAGGTTCTTAGGCGATTTGGGATCTCTGCTGTGGCATACAGGTGACTGGAGACCTCTGTAAGGCTGGCAGGGCCTTGAGTTCCTCGTCATTAACGTGGCGGGTTAGTGCTTGCCGTCAAGGCCTGGAGAGGAGCTGAGTCCTTCCGAAGGTGGGCAGGAGGCTGGGTTCTTTTGTGAGGCACACAAGGCTGGCTTGGGGTTTCTGCATTGGTGTGCACGGATTCCTCGTGAGGCACACAGGGCTCTTTTGGGGTCTCTGCTGAGGGGTGCAGGAATCCCTCATGAGGCACACAGGGCTCTTTTGGGGTCTCTGCTTTGGTGTGCCTCCTGAGGCACAAAGGAGTATTGATAGTCTCTGCTATGCTGTGCAGGGATCCCTCAGGAGGTGTGCACCGGGGTTAAACTAGAGGGGGTTTTTCAGTTTTCTCAGCACAGCAAAGGGACACTCCCGGTCGAGGTGCTGCAAAGTCGGCAGGAAGCTTCCTGCAAAGCCTTGGGCCCAGCCTGCGGGTCCGGCGGGCGACCGGAGCCCATCCTTGGGGGCCGGGCGGGGTTTCCGGTATCCGCCACGCCCTTGTCGGGCCAGCTCCGGCCCCGGCGGTGAATGGCCGCGGCCCCGGGCTCCGATGGGGCTGCTGAGCAACGCCGGGGGCACGACAAGGGCCTCGCTACACCCTGGCCTTGTGCTGCAGCCAAACACCTTTACAGCCACGGCGGTTCTCTGGGGCACAGGAGGCTACAAGTCAGGCCGTGCCTTCTCGCACTGACGAAGGAGCTCCTTGCATTGCCCAGTTCCCTAAAGCACGCGGGGAGCCCAGCAGAGCATGAAAACGGTTCTGGACTGCGCTCCCGTCTACACTGGGATCGAGATATGGATTGACTGAAAGTGCTGGCTGGTCACAGTGTGAAGATCATGGTGCATGCTGGAGCAACTTCTCCATGTCCCTTTCCTGACAGAACAATCACGGATTATTAATTCTGGCCAAGAGCAGCCCCAGGGGCACAGGGCAGAGGCAAGGCAAGGTGGGGAGGAGAAAGAGCGGGAACGAGATTGCCCTCGAAAGGCAGACGCGCTCTGGGGCCCGCTCCTGGCCAGGGAGCCTGCCCAGAGCCGTCCCCTGCTCGCCGGGGCCTTGAGGGGCAGCTGTCCAGCTGGGCCAAGCTGTGCCAGCCGCTCCAGCCGTGCTGGGGAGCCTTGCCAGCTCTGGGCCCTGCTGTGCAGGAGGGTCCCAGTGTGCCACTGGCAGCCGGGGGCCTCAGCCGCTCCTCTCTGCACAGGAGCGCCTCTGCAGCTTCACAAGACCGGCCAAACACCTCAGTCTGGGAGAACTGGACCTGTCATCCTGCATCTCGAAGCACGTGTCCATTGTCCCTGCCACATGTGTATTATTATTGCTCAGGACATGCTGCCACCACCACCACCCAGAACAAGACCCTCTGTCCCCGATTGCGCTGGCCCTGTTCACCAGCCAGGACAGGAGGCGCAGCCCTCCTGACAGGGAAGGGCCTGAGTCCAGCAACGTCTTTGTGCTTCAGCTCAGGTGTCTGTGTGCTGCCACCAGCACTGGCAGAGCTGCTTGTCTGGGCACGGCCGGGGTGGGCAGGCAGCAGGCCCAAATGGGGCTCCTGAGAAATAGGGACCCCATTTTGTCCTTGTTTTTCATTTTTACACATTAGAAATTTTTAGAAATATTCAGAAATATTTTTTTGTAGGAAAAAATCCTTAAATAGTTCTTCCTTTTTTCCACAAATCTCAGTATTCTTCAAAGTAGATTTAGAATTCAGAAAAATTTAGAACACTTTTAAACTTCTAGAATAAAGACTAAAATTACATTTAATTGGTCATCTTTACTCTTAGAAGAACTAATTCATCCCAAGACACCCAGCATACTGGAGAGGCTCATTTCCCACTGGAGATTTGTACCTTGTGGCAGCAACCAACTTAAAACCTTTTCCCAGTTGTCTTCAGGGATTTCTGACAAGCTCACCTCTCAGTCTTCAGAGGCAAACTTTGAGCACAGCGGGAATCTCCTGCTGTGCAGGAGGGTCTCTCTGTTCCAGCTGCAACTGGAGCCTCAGCCTCCTCCTCTCTCAAACGGCGTCCCTCTGCAGCTTCACAGGAACGGCCAAACACCTCAGTCTGGGACACCTGTACCAGACATTTCCCATCTCCGTGTCCATGCGCAAAGTCCCTGTCACAGCTGCTTTACCAGCTTGTTGCTGTGCAGATGCTGCCACCACCCAAACAAGGTCCTCTCCCCCTGAAGGAACTTTTGCAAATGTTTCGCATCTCCAAGGGCCAAGCAAAAGCCGTTATTGGTGCTTGCCCTGACTGTCAACTTCTACAACCTCCTGTTTCTACGGGAGCTGTTAACCCTCAAGGATTGCCAAGTTTGCAGCTATGGCAAACCATAGATAGAACCAAAGGCCCATCTTCCGGAAAATTCAAAACTACTCGTGTGTCTGCTGATGCTTTTTCAGGTGCAGTTTTTGCTTCTGCACACACAGGGGAAACAGCCAATCATGCTTGCCAACATTTTCTGCAATCATTTGCTTCATCGGATGAACCCCAAGAAGTAAAACCGGACAATGGCCCCACATACATAGCTCCAAAATTGGCCACATTTTTGAAGGATGAGAATTGCCCAGTCCCCCACAAGTCAGGCAATTATTAAAAAGCTACCACACACTAAAATGCACTCGAGATCAACAGAGAGGGGGAGAGGCCCAAGCAACACCTCAGATGAGGTTGAGCAAAGCTTTATATGGCTTCCATTTTTTGAATAGCTCATTTGCAGAACCTAATCCTCCAGTTTTTAGGCACTTTTCAAATAGCACACAGGCAAAAATGGAAGAAAATCCTCCAGTTTTAATCAGAAACCCCGAGACAGGACAAATTGAAGGACCATTGCCACTAGCAACCTGGGGCAAAGGCTATGCTTGTGTTTCCACAGGTGCCAGACCTAAGTGGGTCCCAGCAAGAAACGTGAAACCATATCACACACAAGAGCTCACCGACAATTCCACGAGCAGGGAAACGAGCACACCGACGTGAGCCGCACAGAGACTGTGGTTCATGCCAGACATTCCCTGTTCAACACACAAAAACTACAAATCTTGAGTTTTATGTGGATGCTTGGGCTGTGAAAATTGTTAATATCACAGAGCTCTTTTGGCAGAAGTGTGGTGTGCGTCGTGTTAAAAAGAATTCAACCATATCCAAATTTGTAAAAATTGACTGTTAGAGGGTCAGTTTAGAGCCTTAGAGTTAGCCAGTCCCTAAACAAATGCTAAAAGATTTGTGTGAGAACCATATGAGAAAGCTTTTACCAAAAAGCAGCTGAACAAGAACATAGAGTTTGATCAAATGATATACTGGCACTTAATTGTTTTACTTACTTACTTTTACAGTGCAGCTATGTCTGTAGATCAGCTAAAAATGAATGTTTAGGTTGCTTTAGCCAAGTCAGCAGGCTCAGACACCACGTCTGACCAATTGGAACCCAGACAAACCCTTTGCGACCCGTTTAGTCAGTGTACCGATACCAGTTAAGAGTGGCCAGTAGCTGATTGTGACAAATATTAATGTGAAGCTACCAACACGACAAAGCACATAATCAATTAACATCCTTAGGCCCCTGATCTTCTTAAAGCACCCCCTGAACCTCAAGTATTCGAAGTTCTTGCTTCTTTAGCAATAGAATTTTGTGCTGAGTTTCAGTACCAGGGAGATCCACAATTAAGTGTTACGCCCCATCATCCTGGATACACAGCAGCTCAAGTTTGTGGTGCAATTGCACTACCCCAGTGCCCTCTAAGGGTATGAGTCCCCACAGCAACTGCCAAAAAGACATTGGCTCATTTATAGAAATCGAGCCTAACAGGGCATTCCCTGAAAAGTTAAAGGCAGCCCACGTACCCATGTAGCATCAGACAGCTCACTGAAATTGCACCTACCTAATGGCAAAAAATTATCAAGAGAAAACATAGAAAAAAAAAGATTTACCCATCATTATAAAGAAAACTGTAATAACAATTTCAGTCCCTGGGGCCCTGCAAAACGAATTACAGCAGCTTTATTTCTACCTCAAATTGCCTCAAGTAAAGCATTACAACTATTCTACCAGTTAGGGCGTTAGTCAAGAAGTCAGTACTTACTTCCATTACAATTAGTGACATCATGACAGATGTTAGTGCTGTCAAACACACAACCTTACAAAACAGAACCACCATCAATTTTCTTGTACGAGCATATAGACATAGTTGTGAAGATTTTGAAAGACTGTGGTATATAAACTTATCTGACCATTCAGTGTCCATCCACAAACAACTTCAGAAACTGAGAGATTTGACAAATCAAATTAAAATAAATGCTAGATCATAGTTAGACGACTTGTTGGAAGGATAGAGTTTGACACAACGACTGGGCAATCAGTCCCTGAGCACAACTGTTGCGGCAGCAGCGGCGCTGGCAGCAGTGGTGCCGACACTGGGACAGCGGTGTGAGGACAGCGGTGGCAGCAAGAGCTGCGGGACTGGCAGAGGGCAAGGCACCATGGCCCTTGCTCTGCACCTCTTCCTCCTGCTCCTCCTGGCCGTGGCCCTGCCTGCCAGGGCTGCCCAGGCTGCTCCACGGGAAGCAGGTGAGCCGGAAGCCTGGCTCCCCTTTCCTGGGATAGCGCTCCCTGCTCCCCGGGAAGCGCTGGGGGATGCTTTTCCCCAGGGCTTTAGGGAGGGTTTCTGCTGTGGGAGGAAGAGAGACCCCGGGGACCCTGGGCAGCCCCATTTTCCTCGCCAGAAATGTTACATAGGGCAGGGAAAGAGGGTGGGGAGTGACCAGGAGCCAGCCCAGAGCTCCCCAGGCCGCTGTGCAGCTTTGGCCATGTCCATTCACATCTGGCTGCCTTGGCCTTACCCGAGCCCCTTGCAGTGCCCAGTTGCCAAAGGCAGAAGGAAACCCAAGCACCTCATGGAAATGGTTCTGATCTGTGCTCCCTTCTAGATTGGGATGGTAACTTGCAATGTCTGGATGCCCTGCTGGATGAGAGCTTGAAAATGTTGGAGAATGCTGCAGGCAAGTTCACCCTGTGCCTTTCCTGAGAGAAAAACCAGTGTAAATGTGGCAACAGCTAACTCAGGAGCCATTTCCTTTAACATAATCACATGGCTGAAGGAATCTGGAAAACATGCCTTGCTCCTTTCTAGAGCCCTGAGGGATCCCACAGGATCGCTGTCAGTGGGAGGAAGGAGCATTTAGCTCTCCATCTTCCACCCATGAACAATGCCAGTGTGTCCTTCCGGGTGCTCTGTGCAGCCACGGAGAGGAGCAGAGAGGGAAGGGGCCGGGCCCAGGCCTGTTCCCCGGGGCTGTGCCTTTCGCAGCTCCTTTGCTGGCCCCAGGGAGCCTGAGCTGCTCCTGCTGCTGCTGCCAAGCCCTGGCCCAGGCTGGGGCTGGGTTTAGAGCTGCTGGCAGCTCCAGGGAGTCCTTTCTCCCCTGACTGCCCTGCAAGGGGCTCCTTCCATCCCAGTGTGGGGCCACCGCAGGCACATGGTCCCCCTGCCCCTGCTCCTGAGTGGAAGGCAGAGCTGAGGGAGTGCCTTGGAGGGCACCAATCACCCAGGGGCACTCACTGCCACTCTGGCCCGAAGGAGAATCTTCAGCAGAGTCACAGGAGCTGTTCTGTCCTGCCTTTCTTTGCAGCTGAACCTGTTGCTAAAAGTGATCTGGCTTCCCAACACATGTTCAGGATTGAGCCTTATGATATGGTGAGGGTAGGTCAAGGCCTTTCCCCCTGGGAGAGCCGCCAGCTCAGAGCCCAAAGCTCGGCCAGGGGGCCATGGCTGCAGGTGCCAGGACAGAACCATGCACGTGTGTGCCCTCGCCCTGCGCCATCCCCTCAGCGCTCCTGCGGCTTAGTCCTCTTTGGAGAATGGCCACCCTGGCCCTGTTCCAAAAGCTATGACATTTTCTTAACCTAATGCACATATTTGAAAAGCATGATATCCTGAAGATGCCCTCACCCAAATCAGGATCTCTTCCATCTGATCCTGCTGTCCTTTTTCCTTTATCAAGTGGTGGACCAAACATCTCTGCAGAAGGAGGCACATCCCGGAGGAAGCAGTGGCTCAGTGCCCACCTCTGCTGGGGGAAGGAAGGCGATTCCAGGCACGGACACAGGCACGGGCACAGGCACAGGAGGTAATTGCTGTGCCGGGCTCAGCCCTCGGCAGGGTTGTGTGGCAGCAGCTCTTCCCCCAGGCCCTGCCCTTGCACGGCCCGGCAGCAGCCAAAGCTGGAGGCGCCTCGGCTTCGAGGCCTCTGGAGCTCATTCCCAGCCCCGGGGAATCAGGACTCTGGCACCAACGCCCCTCCCACGGCAGCTGCTCCCGCAGCTGGCCCTGAGCGCCCAGAGGCCCAAGGCACAGGAGCAGCCCCGAGCGGGAGCCCTGCTGCGAGCCCAGGGCCAGAGCCAGCCCTGGCTCCTGACTGGGCAGGGGCTGCACTGGCTCCTGACAGGGCCTGACTCTGTCCCCTGGGGCTGGGGGAGCTGTCACGGGGCAGGGAGGGCCAGGGCTGGCAGGGGCTGCTCAGGGATGGGTTTGGCCCGTGTCCCTCCAAGCAGCGACTGCCCAAGCAGCTGCGCTGGCCCTGGGCTCTCCTCCCGGCCGGCTGGGCTTTGCTGGGTGGCACAGCCTGTGCCGAGGGGCGGCAAGGTGCCTGCAGGCCCCAGCTCTGGGGGAAGCAGAGAACGTCCTGGCCGTATCCACCGTGCTGCCAGCTCAGCAGTACAGCACAGCGCGGGCTCACGCTCCCCACCGAACCTGTAGAGGCTCAAAGCAAGACAGGAACACATGCCCTGAATCCACTTTGATGAATCTCAAGGATTTTCTGCTCGCAGCATGGACACAAGCAGTGCATGATAGGTACAGCATAGACTCTGTTCACTGTGTCACTTGCCATGGCCTCTTTCACAGTCATATTCTTCCCCCTTCACATGTCCTGCCAAACACCTAAGGGAGAACTGGACCTCTAATCGCACATCTCCATGCCCATGCGTAGTGTCCCTGTCACAGCTGCTTTATCAACTTGCTGCTGTGCGGATGCTGCCACCAGCCAAACAAGGTCCTCTACCCCTGAAGGCACTGGCCCCGCTCTCAGGCCCTTACTGAAGGTGAGTAGGGCTTGGCCCAACTCCTCTGTTACCATAAAGACATGGAGCTGTCACCCCAGTGTCCGGGTGGTACCACCAGCAAAGCCCAGCCGGCACCAGCTCTGGCTGAGCTCCATGCCCAGGAGCAGCCGTGGATGCCCACGGTGAGGGCAGGCAGGAGCCAGGCAGGGGCTGCTGTGAGCAGCAGCGGGGCCCCGAGGGGCTGGGCGAGCCCATGCTGAGCGTCCCTGGGCTGAGGGCCCATTTCCTTCAGTGGGATCATCTGGGCCTGCAGCTCCTCCAGTGGCATGCCCAGGAAAAGAGGGAAGCCATCAAGAGCCTGTGAGTCACAGGGACGGGGTGTGGCTTCCTCCCTCCTTGGGTAGCGGGCTGGTTAAAAGAGGCCTCTAGGGAGCACGGCAAACAGGAGCGGGCAAACAGGGCTGTGGCTCGCCTCTGAAGGGCAGTTCGCGAGGCAGTTGGCACAGGCAGGGCAAGCAGGAAGGGTTGCAGGTTTTCTTTCTAGTCAGGTTTACTGTGTGTTGTTTGCAGCGTTTCTGTTGGTTGATTGGTTTTGGGGTTACTGGTAGTAATGGTTTTTACGTGATTGAAAAGTGTAGATAATACGAGTGTATGTAATCAGATGGAACCCTCCAAAAAGGATGCATCTGTCCAGACCCATTCCTGTGCAGAGTGTTTGAGCTCAGCGGTGGATTCAGGGGGAGTTGTGGAGAAAAACTGCCTGCGGTGTGAACAGGTGAACAATCTCCTTTCACTGGTGGCCGAGCTTAGGGAGCAAGTTGAAAGACTCAGGAGTATCAGCGAAAGAGAAAGGGAAATAGATTGGTGGAGTTCAGCCCTTCCATCCTTAAGGGAGGCCCAGCAAGAGTCAGAGGACTCCCATGCCTCTCACTGTCAGGCAATAGAGGGGCACCTGGTAGATGAAGGAGAGTGGAAATGGGTCCCTGCCCAGGGAGGGTATGATAAAAATTCCTCCCGACCCCCATCCCCTAGCCAGGTGCCGCTTCAGAATAGGTATGCGCCCCTGGATCTAGAGACTCAGCCAGATGATTTAGAAGAAGCTTATCTGCCCAGTCAGCCTCCCAGTTATCATTAATCTATAAGATGGATCTAATATCAAAAAGATAAGAAGGGTAATTGTAGTGGCTGATTCCCTTCTGAGGGGAGCAGGGGGCCCCGTACGTCGACCGAACCCACCCCACAGGGAGGTCTGCTGCCTCCCTGGGGCCCGGGGACGAAAGATCACTGAGACACTGCCTGGGCTGATTCAGTCCTCTGATTATTACCCACTGCTGATACTCCAGGCTGGCAGCGATGAGATTGAAAAGAGGAGTGTCAGGACAATTAAAAGGGACTTTAGGGCACTGGGACAAGTGGTTGATGGGACGGGGGCACAGGTAGTCCTTTCCTCAGTCCCTTTGGTGGCTGGGAAAAACGGTGAAAGGAACAGGAGAGCTCAAACTATTAATGAGTGTTGCAAGGCTTGGTGTCATCTGCAGAATTTTGGATTCTTTGATCTTTGGGCAACTTTTATGGCACCTGGCCTGCTGTAACCAGATGCTCTCCATCTCTCTGTTAAAGGCAGAAGGCTTTTAGCTGATGAGCTAGCAGACCTTGTTGAGAGGGCTTTAAACTAGGTTTCAAGGGGGAAGGAGATATAGCTGGGCTCTCTGGAAGCAGGCCCAAGGATGGTAAGCCTGAGTTAGGGATGGAATCAGCAGCCCAGCTGAGGTGCATGCACACCAATGCACACAGCATGGGCAACAAACAAGAAGAGCTGGAGGCCATGGTGCAGCAGCAGAGCTGCAGAGCTATGCTATGATTGCCATCACAGAAACAGGGTGGGATGACTCACATGGCTGGAGCACTGCCCTGGATAGCTACAAGCTCTTCAGGAGAGACACGAGAGGGAGAAGAGGTGAAGGGGTGGCCCTTTATTTAAAGAATAAAAAAGGGAGGCTTTGGACACCATGGATATTGGAACTAATTGGCAGAATGTTGAATGCCTATGGTAAGAATTAGGGGGAAGGCCAACAAGGCTGACATCCTACTGAGAGTCTGTTATCATCCACCCAGGCAGGAAGAAGAGGTGGACAACTCATTCTATAAGCAGCTAGAGAATGTTTCAGGATCATCAGCCCTTGTTCTTGTAGGCGACTTCAACTTGCCAGATATCTGCTGGGAACTCAATACAGCAGAAAAAAAGCAGCCCAGGAAATCTGTAGAGTGTGTGGAGGACAACTGTTTGTTGCAGCTGGTGGGCGAGCCCCCCAGGGGAGGAACTATGTTAGATCTGCTGTTTGCAAATGGAGGTGGACTGGGGAGAGATGTGGTGGTTGGAGGCTGCTTGGGCCACAGTGATCATGAAATGATAGAATTTGTTGCATGGCAAGCTGATCTGTAGTCAGCATTAATCAAGTTATAATAAGCAGTCCAGCTCAGCTCCGTGTACCAGCCTCTGTGTTCGACTGGCAGAAGCTCAGAGCCAGTGGGAGCTCTCCTAGGATGCAGGCATTGTATAGGTTCAGAGTCTTGGGGCACACAGATAGACCAATGAGCTGTCTCGACCTGGGAGCTTTGAATGGGCTATAAAAGAAAGCTCCGGACAATAAACAAGGCTGTTTTTCTGAGGAAACACGAGTGGTCTGCCCTATGTTATGTCTCAGACATGGGAACACCATGGTATCAAGATGTCTTGCTATTTTGTGAAATCAGGAGGAACGTCAATAAGACTTTTACATTGGACTTCCAGAGGGCAGACTTTGGCCTGTTTTGGAGACTTGTTCAGAGAGTTCCTTGGGAAGCAGCCCTTAAAAACAAAGGAGTCCAGGAAAAGTGGGCATGCTTCCAAACAGAGATCTTGAGGGCACAGGAGCAGGGCGCCCCTGGGTGCCGAAAGATGAGTTGACGAGGTAAATGCCCAGCCTGGATGGGCAAGGAGGTTTTGGAGGAATTTAGGAAAAAAGGGAGGATGTATCATCTTTGGAAGGAGGGTCGGGTCTCTCCGGAAGTATTTAAGGGGGCTGCTAAAGCATGTAGGAAAAAAAAATTAGGGAGGCCAAAGCTCAGTTTGAACTTAAAATGACAACTTCTGTAAAGGGTAATAAAAATGTTTTCACAAATGCATCACTGGTAAAAGGAAGGGTAAGACCAACCTTTGTTCTTTATTAGATGTGGGAGGGAACTTAGTAACTGCAGATCAGGAGAAGGCAGAGGTGCTTAACGCCTTCTTTGCCTCAGTCCTTAGTGGGAATGACTTGTCCCCAGGACAGCTGTCCTCCTGGGTTGGTTGATGGAGCCAGGGAGCAGAATGGGCCCCCTGTTATCCAGGAGGAGGCAGTCAGAACTGCTGAGCTGTTTAGACGTTCATAAGTCCATGGGAACAGATGGGATGCAGCCCAGGGTGATGAGGGAGTTGGCAGATGAGCTTGCAAAGCCACTCTCCATCATTTACCAGCAGTCCTGGCTCACTGGTGAGGTTCCAGATGGCTGGAAGCTGCACAGTGTCACACCCATTCACAACAAGGGCAGGAAGGAGGGTCCTGGTAATTACAGGCCAGTCAGCCTGACCTCAGTACCCAGTAAGGTCATGGAACAGTTCATACCGAGTGTCATCACACAGCATCTACAGGATGGCCAGGGTATCAGACCCAGCCAGCAAGGGTTTAGGAGGGGTAGGTCATGTCTGACCAAGCTGTTATACTTTTATGACCAAGTGACCCACCTGGTGGATGCAGGAAAGGCTGTGGATGTTGTCTGCTTGGACTCCAGCAAGGCCTTTGACACTGCCTCCCACTGCACACTCCTGGAAGAGCTGCAGCCCACGGCTGGGACAGGAGCACTCTGAGCTGGGTTCAGAACTGGCTGGATGGCCGGCCCAGAGAGTGGTGGGGAGCGGTGCTGCATTCCAGCTGGCAGCCAGCCAGCAGTGGTGTCCTTCAGGGCTCTGTGCTGGGCCCAGCTCTGTTCAATGTTTCTATTGACCACATGGATGAGGGGATTGAGTCTTTCACCAGTAAATCTGCAGACAACACCAAGCTGAGAGTGTGTGTCGATCTGTTGGAAGGCAGGAGGGCTCTGCAGGGAGACCTGGAACGGCTGGATGGATGGGCAGAGTCCAGTAGGATGAAGTTTAGTAAGTCCAAGTACCCACTCCTGCATTTTGGCCACAATAACCCCCTGCGGCGTTATAGGCTGGGGACGGTGTGGCTGGGCAGTGCCCAGGCAGAAAGGGACCTGGGGGGAACTGGTCGACAGCCGGCTGAACATGAGCCAGCAGTGTGCCCTGGTGGCCAAGAAGGCCAATGGCTCCTGGCCTGGATCAGCAGGAGCAGGGAGATCATTCTGCCCCTGTGCTAGGCGCTGGTCAGGGCACACCTTGAGTGCCGTGTCCGGTTCTGGGCCCTCCGTTTGGGACGGACATTGACACACTCGAGCACATCCAGAGGAGGCAACGAGGCTGGTGAGGGGCCAGGAACACAAGCCCTGTGAGGAGCAGCTGAGGGAGCTGGCGGTGTCCAGCCTGGAGAAAAGGAGACTCAAGGGTGGCCTTATCACTCTACAACTTCCTAAAAGGTGGCTGTGCTCAGGTGGGGTTGGGCTCTTTCTCCAGGCAGCAACTGACAGAGGCAGAGGACACAGCCTCAAGCTGCACCAAGGGAAATGTAGGTTGGACGTTAGGAAAAGGTTTTTCACGGAAAGAGTGATAAAGTACTGGCATGGCCTGCCCGGGGAGGTGGTGGCGTCACTGTCCCTGGACGTGTTTAAAAAAACACTGGATGTGGCACTCGGTGCCATGATTTAGTTCAAGTACTGGGTCATGGGTTGGACTCGATGATCTTGAAGGTCTCTTCCAACATGGTCATTCTGTGAATTTTGTATGAATTCTGTGAATTCTGAGCAGCTTCAGGCACACAGCCTGGCCAGCAATGTCAGCAGGCAAAACAAAGGTTTTGCTGAGAAATGGCCCTTTGATGAAACAAAACATTTACAGTCAGGGCAGTCCGTTTGTATAGATGGGGGTACACTCTGGGGGTACAGCCAAGGCCATGAGGTCACAGCAGGCTCTGGGGTCACAGCAGGCTGAGGTCACAGCAGGCTCTGAGGTCACAGAGGTGCCAGAGCCCCGTGGTTGCACAGCACCACAACGACCGAGCAGTCAGTCCTTGAGCACAACTGTTGCGGCAGCAGCGGCGCTGGCAGCAGTGGTGCTGACATTGGGACAGCTGTGTCAGGACAGCGGTGGCAGCAAGAGCTGCGGGACTGGCAGAGGGCAAGGCACCATGGCCCTTGCTCTGCGCCTCTTCCTCCTGCTCCTCCTGGCCGCGGCCCTGCCTGCCAGGGCTGCCCAGGCTGCTCCGCTGCAAGCGCGGGGAGCAGGTGAGCCGGCAGCCTGGCTCCCCTTTCCCGGGACAGCGCTTCCTGCTCCATGGGAAGTGCTGGGGGATGCTTTGCCCCTGGGCTTTAGGGAGGGTTTCTGCTGTGGGAGGGAGAGAGACCCCAGGGACCCCGGTAGCCTCATTTTCCTCTCCATAAATGCTATACAGGGCAGGGAAAGAGGGTGGGGAGTGATCAGGAGCCAGCCCAGAGCTTCCCAAGCCCCTATGCAGCTTTGGCCATGTCCATTCAAATCTGGTTCCCACAGACTTATCTGACCCCCTTGCAGTGCCCAGTTCCGTGAGCGAGAAGGAGATCCCAACACACCATGGAAATGGCTCTGATCTTTGCTCCCTTCTAGATTGGGTTCAGGACATGGATTATCTGGAAGCCCTGCTGGATTATGGCTTGAGACTCTTGGGAAATGCTGGAGGCAAGTTCTCAATGTACCATCTTGTCAGAATAGGCAGTGACAAGGTGGCCAGAGCTCATACATTTGCCCTTTCCCTTCAGGCCCTCTCAAGGCAGATGGATTCAGGAAAATTTGACCTGCTCCCTTCAGGAGCCTCTAGGGATCCCACAGGATCGCTGTCAGTGGGAGGAAGGAGCATTTAGCTCTCCATCTTCCACCCATGTGCCATGCCAGTGTGTCCTTCCGGGTGCTCTGTGCAGCCACGGAGAAGAGCAGAGAGGGAAGGGGCCAGGCCCAGGGCTGTTCCCCGGGGCTGTGCCTTTCGCAGCTCCTTTGCTGGCCCCAGGGAGCCTGAGCTGCTCCTGCTGCTGCTGCCAAGCCCTGGCCCAGGCTGGGGCTGGGTTTAGAGCTGCTGGCAGCTCCAGGGAGTCCTTTCTCCCCTGACTGCCCTGCAAGGGGCTCCTTCCATCCCAGTGTGGGGCCACCGCAGGCACATGGTCCCCCTGCCCCTGCTCCTGAGTGGAAGGCAGAGCTGAGGGAGTGCCTTGGAGGGCACCAATCACCCAGGGGCACTCACTGCCACTCTGGCCCGAAGGAGAATCTTCAGCAGAGTCACAGGAGCTGTTCTGTCCTGCCTTTCTTTGCAGCTGAACCTGTTGCTAAAAGTGATCTGGCTTCCCAACACATGTTCAGGATTGAGCCTTATGATATGGTGAGGGTAGGTCAAGGCCTTTCCCCCTGGGAGAGCCGCCAGCTCAGAGCCCAAAGCTCGGCCAGGGGGCCATGGCTGCAGGTGCCAGGACAGAACCATGCACGTGTGTGCCCTCGCCCTGCGCCATCCCCTCAGCGCTCCTGCGGCTCCGTGCTGCCCGCGCAGATCTGCAGAGATGACAGGAGCTTCTGTGGCTGTTGAGTTAAAGGTGTGTCTGCAGGGAGGCCAGCTCCCGCAGCTGGCCCTGAGCGCCCAGAGGCCCAAGGCACAGGAGCAGCCCCGAGCGGGAGCCCTGCTGCGAGCCCAGGGCCAGAGCCAGCCCTGGCTCCTGACTGGGCAGGGGCTGCACTGGCTCCTGACAGGGCCTGACTCTGTCCCCTGGGGCTGGGGGAGCTGTCACGGGGCAGGGAGGGCCAGGGCTGGCAGGGGCTGCTCAGGGATGGGTTTGGCCCGTGTCCCTCCAAGCAGCGACTGCCCAAGCAGCTGCGCTGGCCCCGGGCTCTCCTCCCGGCCGGCTGGGCTTTGCTGGGTGGCACAGCCTGTGCCGAGGGGCGGCAAGGTGCCTGCAGGCCCCAGCTCTGGGGGAAGCAGAGAACGTCCTGGCCGTATCCACCGTGCTGCCAGCTCAGCAGTGCAGCACAGCGCGGGCTCACGCTCCCCACTGCTCCCACAGATGCAGCCGGCACCACAACACATGTTCCCGATTCCCAGAAGGACATCAGAACGGGTGTCTGTAAGGGAACAGGCTGCGCGCTAGGGTTAACGGCAGGCTTGTTTCTTTTGGAGCTGGTCTTTATTTTATGCTGTATTGGATTTCGGGATTACTGGAAGAGAAAATGGTGAGTGTTTTGTTCATCATTCCCTCTAATAGTTTCTTTTGAAAGCCTAATGTAGACAGGGAATGTTCCCAGTGAGGCTGCAGTGGAGTTGTGGCTGGTCCGTGGTTTTCCAAAGAGCTCTGCTGAGGGTTCTGCTGCTGCCCAGGGCTTTCATTGGCCTCTTCATTGCTGGGCCTTGTCCTGGGGGGCCCGCTGGGGCTGCAGCCAGTGCTGGCTCCCACTGAGGCTGCCTGGCCAAGAGCAGCCCCAGGGGCACAGGGCAGAGGCAAGGCAAGGTGGGGAGGAGAAAGAGCGGGACGAGATTGCCCTCGAAAGGCAGACGCGCTCTGGGGCCCGCTCCTGGCCAGGGAGCCTGCCCAGAGCCGTCCCCTGCTCGCCGGGGCCTTGAGGGGCAGCTGTCCAGCTGGGCCAAGCTGTGCCAGCCGCTCCAGCCGTGCTGGGGAGCCTTGCCAGCTCTGGGCCCTGCTGTGCAGGAGGGTCCCAGTGTGCCAAAGGCAGCCGGGGGCCTCAGCCGCTCCTCTCTGCACAGGAGCGCCTCTGCTGCTTCACAAGACCGGCCAAAGACTTCAGTCAGGGAGAACTGGACCTGTCATGCATCTCTGCGCCTGTGTCCATTGTCCCTTCCACAGCTGCATTGCCCACTTATTGCTGGGGACATGCTGCCACCCCCCAGAACAGGACCCTCTGTCCCCGAGGATGCTGCCTCTGTTGTCTTTCCAGGACTGAAGGTGCAGCCCTCCTGCCAGGGAAGAGCTTGAGCAACATCTTTGTGCTTCGGCTCTGGTCCCTGGGTGCTACCACCAGCACTGGCAGAGCTGCTTGTCTGGTCACAGCCAGTGATGGGCAGGCAGCAGCCGGGCATCAGGCTCCTGAGACCAGCAGCTACAATCTTTATTTTTCATTTTGCAAGATTTCAGAATATTTTTCATAGAAAATTCTCCAAATATTTCGTCCCTTTTCCCACACAGTTCTATATTTTTCAAAGTAATTTTAAAATTCAGAAAAACTTAAAACATTTTTACATTCCTAGAATCAAAAATAAAATTGTATTTAATTGGTAATCTATACTTTTCTAAGAACTAATACACCCCAAGACTCACAGCCTGCTTCAGAGGCTCTTTTCCCACTGGAGACTTGTGCCTGATCACAACAACTAACATAAAACCTTTTCCCAGTTATTTTCCGGGATTTCTGACAAGCTCACCTCTCAGTCTTCAGAGGCAAACTTTGAGCACAGTGGGAATCTCTTCAAGTCACCATCTTTGTTTGCTTCTGCAACAACTGCCTCAGTTCTAGAGCAGGGGCTTCTCCCAGCTTCCCGCCGCCCCACTCCCACCAGTCCTGTCCTGAACCCTCTCCTGTGGCTGCTGTGCTGCCATGGAGCTGCTGTAAAACACAACTGCTCTGCCAGACCCACTCATCAGGATTGGAGAAGCTTTCTGGGCTTGCTTACATTAGGCTGGTTGCTTCTCTAAACACAAGTTGAGCTTTTGAATGCTGTGTCTCACCTTGCACAGAAACTGATGCTGCCTTTCTCATGGAGGCTAAATTTCCATGGGCTTTAAAACCTTTCTGGCAAGTATAAGGCCTGGAAAATCATTTAATGCAGCCATTTAGTATTGAAAATGGCCCAGTCTGTGTATCAAAGCAGCTTGTTTAAATGCTGGAACCCACCAGAGCATCCATCCAGGCATATCTTTCTCTCCCCCACCTCTGCCTCTGTGACTGCCAAACACCACCTTTGACAGTTCTTTTCTCCAGAAGCTGAATGGCACCATCTTATTTGGGGAAGGGAAAAAAAGGGAAATGTTCAATGATACCATTATCATCATCATTGTGAAAAATGCATATTATATGGCTCTACACAGATAGTTACTATATGTGTTATGTTATATTGATTAGTTGTACTGTATTAACATTTTAATATTATGGTAAATGTAGTTTTGTAGTAGAATGAAGCTCTAGTAGCTTGAAATAGAAACTATGTATGTGGGTTTTTTTTTTTAAAGAATGAGATACTCGCTTCGAAGTAGCCATCACAGAACACATAAATCTTCCAGAGAAGAGGAATTTATGGTTTTCTTATCAGAAGAAGCTAATTTCTTCAAGCCTTGCTCAGACTCGAAGACACTGTGGGGATTAAAAGAAACAGTTGACATACAACAGACAGAGTTTCTTGTTTTAAATAAAATGTATGCATAACCATGAAGTAGCTCTGAATATGCAACAGTGTATGGTTTTTAAGGTTATCCCTTTGTTCACAAAACATGCTTATCGGGCTTAAGTGCCTGAGGCATCCGGACGTCCGTAATTCTTTGCTTTTTATTGTCTTGTAATTGTCCTAACTCTAAATTTTTATTACTCTAATTGTATTACTATTTTTATAACTATTTTATTATTATTAAACTTTTAAAATTTTAAAAACCAAGTGATTGGCTTTTTTCACATCATCATCACAATGAGCTGCAAGTTAGTTAAATTACATCAGCAATTCAGACTGTGGACTTATTTCTCAGAGTGCAGCACTGGCTTTACTATCCCTTGATACTGCAGATGTGCTACAGTCTTTAAAATCAGTTTGCTGCAGATGTAATTTGGAGTCAAGCATAACAAAAATCAAAAATGGGTGCGTGGATCATTTTCCCTGGTGTGTAAATACAGACTGTTACAAGAATTATGTGAGAGCAGAGCAGGACAGGTGCCCACTGCCCTTACAGCACTGCCCCTTCACAGCATCCTGCTCCCAGAAAGCAGCCCCAGCCCTGTGCTGCTGTTCCAAAAACACAAATACAGGAAGCACAGTCTGGCATGAAAGGGGAAACAGACATCATCTTTTTGGTGCTCCATCACTCTGCCTTAACATCCTTACATATTACTTTTGATTTAAAGCCCCACAACGTTTACTTTTTTTTTTTTTTTACTTGGATGTAAAAGAAGAAAACTCAGTGTGATGCCTGGGATGGGAAAGTGAAAAGCAATGATGTCCCTACCAAGAACAAACAAGATCCTTCTGCTGATGATGTTGGGATGTGAGTGGCTGTGAGGTTCAGATTTCCTCCCAGAGTGTTATGTCCCTGATTCAGAAAGAGTCACACTATTTCTTTAACAAAAACCAAACCCTGGGTCTCTGATGAAAACCTGGTTTCAGCTGTGACCAAGGTAAATGCAGACATGGAACAGAAAACAGTGTTGGAGTTTGACTCAGCTGTATGGCCAAATCACCTGAAAGCAAAGCCCTCACAGTTACTGTAGGCACTTGGAAATGTGTCTGTTAACTTAGAAATTAATAATAAAAAACACCTCTTTTCCTAAAAGGACAGTTATATTGTTGTGTAATAAAGAGCAGATGTCAAAAAATATTTCAAAGACTTTGTAAAAAAAACCTTAGGAAAACTGCACTGCTCTCCCTGACTTCACCAGAGCTGCTCCAGCCCCCCTAGGAAACATGACATACATGTGTTGTCACTTTGCTTTAGTGTGGGAGCACAGTCCCTGGGAGCTCTGGCATGTCCTGAGCAGGGAATCTCTTCCCAGCAGCAGGGAATTTCCTGGAGTGCAACTGGCAGCAAAGGGCCAGCTCATCTGAGGGGGAATGGCAGGCCAGATGTGAAGGGAAACTGATCCCAAGGAGTAAAGTATGAGGCACAGCCAAGTACATGAGTCAGCGCCAGACATGTGTGGGCTCTGGGCAGCCCCAGCTCTGCTCATCCTCATCCATCAGGGACACCAGCCAGGACAGTCCCGCAGAGAGCCACGAGTGGGATCCTCAGCAGATGTGGCACAGCAGCCTTGCTTGGGCTTCAAGGAGTGTCCAGTTTACTGAACAGCCAAGCTCATTTCTTAAAGTGTTTAAACCACAGCACTGAGTTCAAAGTTCATGTGCAATTTTCTTAGAGCACAGACTTGCAGCCAACTGTTTATCTGGTGTTTGGCCCAAGTGCTGATAAAGACTTGGCTGAAGTTTATACAATCTGCCATTAACAAATGCAATTTATTTACAGTCTCAGGCAAAGACACGACCACTGCTGGCTCCATTAATGGTGCACTCAGCACAAGCCAGGAATTTGGTCTGAACAGAGACAAGACAAATTCATTTCTTGTCCCTAAATGCTTGGGATTTAGGTCAGGCCCAAGGCAAAAGATGGTGCAAATCTAAAGGCTCCATGTCAGAACTGTCAGGCTTTGCTAATATGAGCTCAGTTGCTTTAATACAACACAAAAGTGCACTTCATAATGCCAGCACCGTGTCTAAAGCAAACTCTGGTTGCAGTAACCATACTCCAGCCTAGTGACAAGATCTGAACACAACAAGATGTATGTCTGAGCTTCACTCTGCTCACCAGGAGTAGCTCTGAGGTGCAGCAGGACAGAGCACAGCTCATAAACACCTTCTCAGGACTGGAGCCATTGAGATCAGACACATACAAAAACTTTCACACCAGGCAGTCCAGGACCCTGTCTGCTCCCCCCTCACCCTCGTCTTTGTGCTTCCACTTTGCCCAAAGCCCAGCTCAGGGCCAGCCCCAGCCACAGATGGGGGGGTCTTTGGTGAGTACCCCGCTGCAAACTCTGCAAGGACAAACATCTACCAGGAATAACTTTGGTTTCAATTCATGCCTGATCAGAACAGAATTAATTCAAGGAAATCAGTTTATTTGGCAAATTCTGGCATATTTAAAATCTGCATAATATAAAAGTGAGGCCCTGGCACAGGTTGTCCAGAGCAGCTGTGGCTGCCCCTGGATCCCTGGAAGTGTCCAAGCCCGGGTTGGACAGGCTTGGAGCACCCTGGGACAGTGGAAGGTGTCCCTGCCCATGGCAGGGCAGGGGTGGGACTGGATGGGCTTTAAGGTCCCTTTCCAAACCCAAACCATTCTGAGATTCTGTTATTCTATAATGCATTGCCCGTAATAGATTTTAAATTTACAATTAATGCAATGTGTACAAACCTGATCCTTATGGAAGCTCTGCAGATTTAAAAGAACCTATATTTAAATGTACATACAATTTATAGATCCAGTTCCTCCTTTGAAAAATTCCATGGCCCTATCTGAAAGCCAAGGGACATTTCTTTTCAAGAGCTGTGATGAATGAGATCCAGACCTGGGACTGTTTCATAAAGTATCATCCATGCCAAAATCCTCATCCAAATAAAAATTCCAAGAACAATTATGAGGATTCCAAATATCAAATACCTAGTTCTGCTTTACTTAAAGCAAAAGATAAATTTATAAATGCATGGATAAATCACTTTAAAAGTGTATGTCAAAAGATATTAAAAGGCAGACACCTAAAATAATTTCTAAAATATTACTAAATGAGTGATTTTTGGTTTATCTTTTCAGCATCTAAACAATGCCACTGTGATTTAGTGCTAAAGGATCCCAATGCATTTACTCATCTTAACCTGGACTTTAATCATTAGAGTTTAAATCCTCTGGAACCTGACCTCCCCTGGCCCAGCTCCAGCTGTTCCTGGGTGCTGTCCCTGTCTCAGGGAGCAGAGATTGGAGCTGGCCCTCGGCAGGAGCTGCAGCCTCTGGTGAGGTCTGACCTCAATCTTCCCTTCTCCAGCTGTGCAAACCAAGTGCCCTCAGCTGTTCCTTGTGAGGTTTCCCATCCAGACCCTCCACCAGCCGACACTCAGCTCTAAATTTTGCAGCGTCTCCCAGGGTTGCTTTGCTGCTCTCGAGGCACTGAGCAAGGAGCTCAGGTGTTCACTGTCACCTGGGGCAGGGCAGCACAGCTGCCTTCGGGCACCAATTCAGCTCAAAGCAGAACCTGAGCATATGGCAGCACTGTCACAGTGGCAGTGCAAAACACAAAAATCCATCTTATCCAAGATGCAGTTCAGGCAACCACCATCATTTGCATTTCACACTTGCAGTGATTCATTTCCCCAGCAATAATGAGGCACTGTCCTCCAGTGGTTCCAGCTCTGGGCATGGAGTGAGGAGCCCCCCAGGCACCTCCTGCACAGCCCTTGGCCACTCAGGGCAGGTGTGCTCCAGGAAGCCACCAAGGTGCTTAACATGCACTAAAATAAGTCAAGAGTGCCCAAATATTTTCAGAAATTTGGGTCCCAGCCAGCATATTCTGATGTCTCACTTGCAAGGTTGGGATATTTTCTTTCTTTTAGAAGCCACGAGGACACAGAGATACCTCCCAGTGTCAACACAGCACTACTGTGGGAACAGGACAGGCATGGACAAGTCTTCACCTCATGGAGAAGCTGCTGGGATGCCCACAATATGGAATGTTCTAACTCTGCCCCCCAAGATTCTCTTGAAATAAAAGAACATCAAGCCACTCACTGTGAAGGCTGCAGAAATCAGCTCAAATTGAACACATCTAGAATAAGTGGGGTCTAGGGGATCCAGCCCATCATAAACTTTGCCCTCAGCTTCTTTGAGAGGGGTTGAGAGGGAATTTGTTTTCCTGGTCATCATAAATACCAAGTACACGGAGACTCCATGGAACATTACTTTTTTACTGTAAAACTACTGTATTATCAATGTCTTCGGACAGGTAAACAAAGGAAGAGGTTTTTGGTTCCACATGCAAATCACACTGTTCTATTCTGAGTCATTAAAGAATTTATTGGACTATCTCTGAACAATTTAATCAAAAGTGCCAAAGCCAGGAAAGGTGTGGGTGAGAATTCAGCCCTGCTGTCAGCCAGTTTCAGACCAGAGCACAGGGACCCTGCAGGTCTTACCTTGGATAAAGTGAACCTTTCTGTATTTTCCCCAGGAAAGTGACAGTCCATAATAAGACCAGCTTGGCAAAATTCTCCCAAAGCTGTGCTGTACTGAACTGTGACATTACTGAGTCCCAGTCAGCATGGTCACGACAACATAACTAGCTCAGGGATTTTTAGGATCTCCGGTCCTGTACACAATGTTTTGATTTATGCCTGCGGGGTCTGTCGTTGTCGTGCCTCACCCCCTGGTTGGGGTGGCCTGGAAAGGTGGAAAGGTCTCTCCTCCAACCTGTGCCTCCAAAGAAAGACTCAGTACTCTTCAGTCGTCCGGTCTCAAGGTAGTTTATTGTGTGTTCTCTAAAAGATTTCTCCCTGAGCTGCTGTGGTCCGCTCAGCAGTCAGGCAAGGGCACACTCCAACACCCAGGGGGCTGGTGCCCTCTTTTATATCATACATTACATATTAGATGTTTATAGTTTTTCCCCAATGCCCATCACCTACATTGAACAGTGACTTTCTACTCTAAACCAATCTGTGAGTGCCAACATCACCAAGAACATGGAGGTGAGGAAGAAGAAGGAAAGAGGACAGGGCACACCCAAGTCCCTCCATCTTAGAACTTCTGACCCCCATGTACAAAACTCAGACCCCTCTGTACAAGGCCTAAAACCCCCCTGTACAGCACTCAGAAGTTCTTCCTTTCACTTTGTGACTACTTCTACTATAATATCTAAACTTTTGTGATTTCTTGTTCTTCCTGCAAGGTTGGTAAATTGTTCCATGGATCAGGTTCAAAGCCACAGGGGTCTGTGGCTGCATTCCAGGGTCTCAAATGCTTCTGACCTGGGCCCAGAACATCCACAAGTGTCCAAGGGACATTCTGGGTTCTGACATCTCCCCCTCCTGTTTGCACCAAGAAAACCTGCCTTGCCACTTTGTCCATGGCTCGCCGAATGCATAGAAAAATGCACGGCAAAACAAGCAGAAGAACTAGAAATCCTATCAGAATATAAAATGCTATTTTCAAAAGCTCCCTCCACAATGGTGAGAGACTAAAAAGGTTGATGAAATCATCCCACCAGTATCCTGTAACCTTTTGCAATTTGCTGATGCTGTTTTGCAGGTTGATTAAAAATACTGTAATTAATAGAATTAGACTAGATAAATACTCAGTGTAACTAAACTAATCTCACCCAAAGCATGTAACAGAGTAAAACAGGAGCATCTAACACAAATGCTATCTGAAACCAGAAGGGATGGAAATTGTTTTAATCAGACCTAGAGAATGTCATCCAGTACACGTAACAAAATCTCCCCGTTCATTGCAAAGTTGGTGGCTTTCCAAGCAATAAGGCTTGTGATACATGGAGACATGTTACTAGGAAACGTGATTAAATGCTAGAGTTGAGAGAATTTTTTTTGACCTAGTGGGAGTCCTGGAATTTCTCAGAGCACTGCATATTTGGAGCTGCATTTAGGCCAAAAGCAGCAGGCCAGCCTTCAACATGAAACAGTTCTCCAGAGCACTTACAGCCTCTACAGTGGAGACAGAAAACCTAATCACATTTTAATTGAGCCACATCAGACTTCCAAATTCAACACACATTCAAGAGACATTTACTCCAATTACAATATAAACCCACTAGGCCCTTCTGCATAAGCAAGGAACTCAGCAAGGACAGACTGGAGGGTTTAAATGTGACCATGTACACAATGTCAACACTTCATCTGACAGCATTCCCATGGAGAGGCTCACTGGCACCGCCTTCTCCTTGGGGCACTGCATTTCCCACTCCAAGGTTATGCAACCCCACCAAAGCAGCTGGAATTCCCATCAGCTGCTTGTAAACACTGGTCACCTTTCCCACTGCCATGTTTTTTCACTCTTCCCTGCAGGGAGAGCCTGATGATGGTGAGATTGCCACAGGACCAGAGAGGAGATTTCCTGGAAACAAGCCTGGCCACACAATTATGTTGCATAATGAAATGGACCAAGAAAGGGCTCAGGATTTACACAGTAGCTCACCACTTGTAAATCTAAGCACTTATGCGTTGTTCATTGCAGAGCACTTAATCTGTTGTAAATGCAATAAAATTTTAAACAACTTCATTTTAATGCTACATCTCTTACAACATTACCATACCTGTTCAATAAACCTGCAGTCTTATGAGGTGATGCTAATCCAGGACTGCACATTCCTAACAGGATCATCCTTAGAAACTTCTGCCTGTTCCTGCTGTAGCGCACAGAAAGACATTTCTGACTCTCAGCATACAGATCACCCCACAGAGCTGAGGAATAAGGAACACTTTAGTGGGAGCAGGTTTTAAATGGGTCACTGAAAATTGAACATCTGCTTCAACACAATGTAACTGAGTCTCCCTAATTCAAAATCAAACTGGACTGAAGCATTCCTCGTACAAACCAGGAGGAAACCTGTCTGAAACCAGTCCTGCTGACTCCTGGCAGTCACTGTCAGCAGGACTCTTCCCTGTGGCCTCCAGCTGTTTGCAGTGCTGCAGATGGTGATCCTGAGCAGAGCCCAGGACTGCTCCACAAGCTCCAACACAGAGCAGCTACGTGGCCACAAATTCCCTTTGCATCCCCCTCACATTTTCAACACCCTAACCAGCACCCAAAGATATTTTTTGCCCCAGGCTTAAGAGATATAAAGTCAACACTGATAATTATTATTGCTTTAGCTGTATTTATTCCAAGCCCTGATTGCACCCAGGGATGATTCTGCACTATTCTCCTTGTCCTATCAAAGGTTCTTCCCAGTTACTTCCCTGTTTAGTGCTACACAGAGAGCTCAAGATGCATTTCATGGTCACAGAAGAACCAAAATGGCCTTCTCCTGCCACATTTCTGTATGACATGAGGTTGGAAAGATGTATTTATTACATGTTGAACCTCATGCACTTCAAGGCCAGGCTGGACAGGTCTTGGAGCACCATGGGACAGTGGAAGGTGTCCTTGCCCATGGCAGGAGATGGCACTGGATGAGCTTTGAGGTCCTTCCAACCCAAACTGTTCTGGGATTCTGCAATTTCAGAGAGAGTCAAACAGCTCAAAAGCAGAAACACTGATGATACTGCCCCTCACTTCCCTGTTGAAGGAAAAGCTGCGGGTTTGTCCAAGACTGAGCCATGCTTACAATTGGTCTGACAGCGCAGCAACCACAAACCCAATTCAGAGTCTGATAATTTTTTTTTAATTTGACAAACTATTTATCTCTTATTCTAGGCCTGTTAAAAAAGCCTTTCTAAAGAGGAAAAGGGCAACTTTCCTCTCAGTGAATAATGGAACCATGTCCCGTAGGTAGCAGGTGGCTTTAAGACACCCAACTTTGCCTTCAGCTTCTTTGACAGGGGTTGAGAAGGAATTCGTTTCCCTGATCATCATATGACTAAGTTTAAAGGAAATTTATCATTTGGTTCAAGCAGAGCATTTCTATTTCCTCTATGGAAATGGAAATACTAAATCATACATTTTTTTCACATACCATATTTTGAAAGGTCTGCATTCTTTCATGTCTCAGGCTCAAACATTCCCACAGCTAAAGCTGAATACGAAAGTATTCAACCCTTAAAGCACTCCCTCCTCCAGCAACCCAAAAGATACCTCAGTTCTACTTGCAGCCTTGTTCATCCAATGTAAATAACTCAGGCTGCTCACTGGAGATTTATTATCTTAAGATGCTCATTTCACTGTTGGCTTTGGCAGACATGTCCAGGTTTAGAGTGAAAGACAGCAAACTTGACAAACCTTAAATCCCAGTGTTGCAGAATTCTATTAGGTAACAGATGGAAAAGATAATTAGCTGACAACTCAACCATCACATATTTCATTAGAAGCCTCATTCCTCTCAGAAACATTCTCTCCCAGATTTTATCTTCAGCATGATGAAGGCTATTGTTTGCCTTGAATTGGTGGAAAAACAAGGCAAGCTCATGAAACCTGAAGAAGGAACAAGCCTGTATTCTTCTCTAAATTCGGTGCTGTGCTTACACATTAGGGACTTCCAGTTTTAAACTGGCCTGGGAATGCTGGGTTCAGGATATTTGGTGGCAAAAAGCTCAAGAAGTTGCCTCACCAGCCTCTCCCTGCAAGGAGAAGGAGTTAATCCAATCCTTGGTGGCAAGAGAAACCTGTTAAATCATCACCATGCAGTGCAGAATAAAGAGATTTACACATACAGATACCAACAGTAGTTTCCTCTTTAACTCCCACACAGTCGAACCCAGAGTTTCACTGCCTCTGCTGGTGTCTGTAAAGAAATACTGAGAGATTGTGCATCTTGGTCATCTGCAGCACAGCTCTGCACTTCATGAAAAATACTCTAAGCAAATGTAAGCAGATGAAATGGCTTTTAACACTAAAATGGTTTGGTGAAATGTATATCTATCTTTTTTATATAGGTCAAACCAATTTTCCTCTGGAAACCTCTCGCCAAAAAAAAATTTTTCTAGGATTTGCAGCCTCCCTCTCCCTCCATGAGTTATTTATTGGTAGTTCAAACACTCTCCAGCTGTCAGACTCCATCTCCTCAGCCCCTGACATGTCTCTAGCTCCTGTATAATTTTTTGTGATAGCCTACATGACCAGCCATATTTACAGTCATTTATAAACAGCTTCATTTATAAACAGCTCATGATTAATAATTGCATCTTTTGAAAGCATTGTGCACTGATTTTTTAATCTACCAGAGATGACTGCAGCAGAGAAGCACAGAATACCATATATATATATATATATATATATGGTAAGATACAGGAACTTTTAAAGATAAAATTACACACACAGTGTTCTTCCTTTTCTCTATTAAGGCACCAAATTTTTGAAAATATGAAGGAGTGGTGTGTTTTCCAATTGTAACTTTACAATGAACACTGAAATGCAGTCAATGTGTCTGCTGCTTATCAGAAATTTCACAGGTGAGCCTGAGAACCAGCAGGCTCTACTGCAAACATTCAGCTCTCTGAAAAAGATACTGATTTATAAAAAGCCTCTAAAACTACTGCAGCCTTCTCAGAAGCTCAGTTACCAGTTTAACACCTCTTATACTAAAATACTTTGATTAGG
The DNA here is from genome assembly GCF_031753505.1 of Anomalospiza imberbis. Taxonomy (NCBI): domain Eukaryota; kingdom Metazoa; phylum Chordata; class Aves; order Passeriformes; family Viduidae; genus Anomalospiza; species Anomalospiza imberbis. The sequence goes on along the minus strand of NW_027100426.1, from coordinate 81,850 downwards.
ACTTACAAGGTAGGCAATGAAATAGAACTTGGGATTTAGAAAGTGACTTTAACCCCTTATAATGACATCTTAAAAAGAATTTGGACACAAAACTTGCAAGCTCTCTTCAAGGAGTCACCACTGAACTCTCAAAGAAGCTGTTGACAAACCTTGTACTACTCATCCTTGAGACTCATTGTAGTTTTAGACACATTTTAAGTATGAAAAATACATCTTCTTGTCTTTTCAATACGCTGCTCCAGTCAAACTTTTTGACAGCTAAGATCCATGTGAAGTGACAAGAAGTCAGTCATCATTTTTCAACATAATTTTAATCTCCACTGAGGGGAAATTATAGAAACATGTTAACACAGACAGCAAATGTTTGGGGAAAGACCATATGGTGCTATGATGGGGGTTTAGTTCATAGAAATGTAATCTAGAATTTTATAAAAATTATTTGAAAGAATAAGAACATCTTTCAGTAATGTCAAACAGTATAGAAAAAATAAATCTCAACATTAGTCATACTCTGATGGTCCTTCTAGCAAGAAATTTAAAAGTGCTCTTTAATCCCAGTGTAGCAACTCAAGCTTAGTGCAATAAGTCAGATCAGGTTTAAAGCAGGTATTTATAGCAGTTGTGCAATTCGTACAATGGACAAACCCCATGATCTAAACATGAACACTAAATGAGGTAAGAATTAGAATTAAACATTCCTTAAACAGTTTACACAAGAGTTTACTGCTACAAGGAAAATCCTGATGCTTCCTCACAGGACAGCTCCAACCTAAACACAAAACTTGTAGTACAAATCAGTGAAAGTTATAAAAGCTCTTGCAAAATATACAGTTTAGTACATTTACAACCCACTGCTACAAATAGTACCTAATGCAAAATATACCAACTTGAACAAAGCCAAACTTCCCAGGTAGGGCAACTGAATTTGCTTTGAATACACTATTTTGTTCCAAAATCCTCCTAAAAGCTCCATATAAAGTTAGCACATTATCTTAATGCAGAAATGTCACTGCATTCCTAGATGAACAGATTTGCTTACTAACTAGGACTGCAACTAGAAGTACCATTGATCTCTGAGCCAGTGAAAGACAGCAGTAGTCGGGGAAAAGTAATTAAAATCTACTCCTCACTGTTTTATACATGGCAAGTTGGCAATAATAAGATAGCCTATATTCCTACATAGTTTTTTCTTCAGGGTTGCTGAGAACAGCAAGATCAGCTTTCACTGGACTGTAGTTTCTCTATCTGTGAGTTACAGTGCATAGGAACTACTGCCTGTCACATGCAGAACACCAGACTGGTAATGGTGAGCCCTTATGGCTCACTTGCATATGAAGCCAAAGGTGTTTCATATTCTATTTCACAAGGTGTTTATGAGCAAGATTTAAGTCACTATCAACAACAGGAATAAACTATGAATTTACTAAACATTCCTTCTAACTGCTTCGGCTTCAAAGCCATAAACAAACTGCTCTGGCTTTTACAGTATTGCACTTCCCTTTAGTGTTAAACTGACAGCTGAAGTCTGCACAGAACTCATTTTATAACAATATTTCAATTTAAAAAGCAATAAATAAAATGCAGTATTTAAAAAACCCCACAAAACAGTAGCTTTAGTCCATATTTCTCCCACCTCAGACCATGCTGCACCATCTGAAATAGGTCTGGGACAGTCTTTGGATACCAACTGCATAGTTCTTCCAACATAACAGACCCCCCCACCCCATATCCATACTTCTTTAATCAGAGAAGCAAATTAAGCTTTCTACAGCAATATCAGACACAAAGACAGTACCCTTGAGTGCATATTTCAATTAGTTTAAAAGGATGTGTTGCCTTAGCTGAAGATAAATTCAGGAGTTAGAGTTACTCTGTATTGCCTCTGGGTTATGTGACCAACACTCAGTGACCTGTCACTGCAGTGACAAGTTGCTGAAGTCCCTGGCAGAGTCTCTGACCATGTGATCCAGGCTGGGACTCCCAAGAGCACAGGCTGCTGGGCGCTCTCTGCCCAGGAGCCCCAGGCTGTGCAGGTTGAGGATGGAGTCGGCGATGATCCGCGCCGTCCTCTTCTGGTACCCCCCGGATGTCACCATCAGCACGGGGACCCCACGGCTCCTGGCAGCCCTGAACACCACCTCGTCCCTCTTCACAATGCCCTGCAAGGTCACCACAGGAAAAAACAAGTGATAGCAACATGATGCTTCAGTTCTAACCTGTGATTTATGGATTTAGGGTATTGGATGCTTGCTAAGAGTTTAAGCCTTACAGCTTACAGTAGCAATTAAAATTAATTTAGAGGTCCTGTTAGCTGCTTTGCATGCCTAATCATTAAAAAAAAAAAAACCCAATCACAAAAACCCTCAGCAAATCAAACATCCTTGGCTTGTTTTAGAGGACACAGCAGATAAAAGTCTTTAGTATGAATTCCAAATCAAAGGTCAAACTCTAAACTGACTGCAAATTTGACACCTATTTTCCAGGTGAGGAATTAAGACTAGGAAAGACTCTCTGAATTCACAATGCTTTAATTTGTGCTTGACTTGCACAGCACCATCTGTCAAAAGTTTAGTAACTTGATCAAAATTTCACAATCCTACAGAAAAGCCCAAAATTCAAATCAAGTTTTACACATTCACAATCATTGGCTGAATCTTAAGTCCCAGTTTCTGCAATAAGAGCCTGTGGTTAATGCAACAAGAATCTATAGCTGAAGGGGAAGTTGCAAAATGTAAGCAATGGCAAATCCCTAAAAAGAAAATAAATTCTAAGTAATTTCTTACTATGAGAAGTGTATGGAAGTGAAAAATAACAAAGACTGCTGACCAAGAGGTGGTGGACTGTCACTGAATCCAGGCAAGAGCAGAGTGTGAGTGTTCTGGGTTTGAAATAAGCACATGAGGGTGAAAAATCCTTCAGGAATGAGTGAGAACACAATTAAAATCTGCTTTTGTAAAAGCAGAGTTCCAGATACATGCAACTCATCAGAACTCCTCAAAAAAAAAAAAAAGCCCAAAATCTAAAAAACTTGCAACACAACTTGTTGGGGAAGATGAAACAGGAAAGCCTTATAAATATGATTGCCTGGCAAAAGATTTTGAGAACATGGAAACTGTAAGTGAGATTGAAATGAAAGCAAGCTTTGAGATACCAAGCCTTGGTTACTGAACAACTGGAAAACAATGGTATGGCTGGCTGAAAGTAATCCCCCTTTGATGAAACAACTTTGATGAAACTCTTTTGATGAAACTCTTTTGATGAAAAAACTTTGATGAAACTCTGCTTGCAGACAGCTCCAAGGGTCAGAGCAGACCCTACCAGCTTGGCAGAAGGGGTCCAAAGAGTAGTTTTTAGGGTTTAAAATGTAACACAGTACGGCAATGTAATCATTCTTATAGGCTGTAGGTAAATGCTATAGGATTTGTATCCTGTACTAGATTGGTTAGTGAAAATTAGAATATTCAGCACAGAAGAAGGTTTATGGTGTTGTAACGGGAACTTCCCTCCCTTGCTCCTTCAGCTCTCTCTTTTGGCCTGCTCCGAGCTGCGGCTGGCAGCCCCAAGCAGGGCCCTGCACCCACCCCCTTTGCAATGAGCCGGAGTTCCAAGCCCTGGCTGCAGAGATCTCTCGTCTCCGTCCCACCCACTGCTCCTACAGCAACCAACAGCTTACAAGGGACAGCTCCAAACTTCAATACCTGCAAAGCTGCTGAAGGGAAAAGGCATCACAATGCAATCAAATACAAAACCAAAAAATTCAAGAAGCAGCAGCAGAAGTGTTTCAAAATGAACATGCACTGCTCAGGCTGGTTACAGAAGAGTGGAAGAGCATCAGGAAATAACATCCTGCCATTAATTAGACCACAAACAGATGGCAAAGGGAAAGAATAAAACACAAATGTAGCAGAAAAAAAGTTATCTCGTGAAACCATCCAAGAATATTCTTCACTGCACAGTCTGACACAGCCCTGGGAAAGAACGAGGAATAACAAATGAACAGTAAGACAAAGGAAACCGAAGAATTCTATTAGAAACAGATCCTTAAAGAAAGGAACAGAATTACAGGAGGAGCTGCAGGGCCCTGGGGACCCAGCAGTGGATGCAGCACTATTATCCCACACCAGAACTGGAAGCAGCCCCTGCTCTCAGGAGCCTCACTGCTCCAGCAGCTCCAGGGGGAGCCTGCAGGAGCTGAGGGGAAAACATGTGTTTTTTCCCAAATTTCTGTGGAAAACAACAGCCTGGCACAGCTCCCACTTCCAAACAAAGGGAAGAGGGACTCAGCTGATTCACCACAGGCTTTTTTACAGCCTCATGAACCAGGAAACCATCACTCACAGCACTCTTAGGAGCCCCATTCTGGGCACAACTAACACTGTAGCAGGAGCTTAAAATAAAAATGACATCTTCAGGAGCAGAACTGAAGTCTGGACTAAGGACCTTTGAACGAAGGGACTGTGTAGGCACGATGCCTTTCCAGCACTGGGATTTCAAGCCTGCACACCGGAGCCAAGAACCCTGCCCTCAGAGCAGACACTAAAGGCCTGAGCTCCCTCCAGCTGTGCAGAGAATGCCTTTCACCTCTCCTCATGGCCAGGGAAGATGCTTCACCTTTCTTCCCCCATCCTCACATTCTGTGTCTGCACAGAACCCAGCAAACTACAGCAACTCATTTTTCTTGGCAATTAACACTGCTCCTTATCAAAGTGCAGAAATTTGGGGGTTTTTAGAGGCAAATCCAAAGAATCTCCCTATGACCAAGCTGCCACTTCCCTTGGTTGTCACTGCTCTCCAGAGGGCTCTGCTTCACCAAACACCTCCCACCTCAGGTCGTCTCCTCTCCAAGGTCCCAACCAAGTCCAAGCCCCTTAAGCTCTTCCTTCATGCAAGAGAACTGAACAGAATTAAAACTTGAACAGATCAAGTGGGGGCCCAAAGAGTGGAATCTGAGAGCTCACAGATCAAACAAGCACTCTTCTGTATTGATCTGGTGGCCATTAAAGAGACCTAAATGTGAAACAGGAGAGAGATAGCACAGAGGAGCTGTCAGAGAAGGAATCACAAAAACCCATGAAGGAAATAAGAGGACTGTGAATTTTTGCTTATTTTAGAAAAGCAGAAAGGTGAAGACTTCTAAGAAACTTTTCAGAATAAACCAAAATTTGAGTCTGGTAGCAAACCAGAGAAAGTAAACGGTATCTAAAGAAAAATATCAAGAAAAGGAAAATAACTGTTCATTTGTTGAGAATACACAGCCAGGCTGCACAAAATTGTTATAACCATGAGGGTAGTATAAAACAGAAGAAATTAAGTGTAAGATACACATGGGGGGCAGGTGACAAAAGAAATACATTGCAAAATGGGTCATGTGAGGGGAAAAAAGAACCACAGAAAGATCAAACCAAGCAGGGAAAATAGAAGTCAGGTGAAATGTGAAAATATATGTAACTCCCTGGTTACTGTTTGGGTGTTGGCAATCAGTGTATTTTAGAGAGAAGATGAATGATACTGGAACAGGCACCAGAAGAACAAAAATATTCAGAGTCAGGAGAGACAAGAAGGAAGGGATGTCACCACAAGCCCCCAGCCAAGTGATAATTAGCACTGACCCCATGATTGCAGAAGGCTGATCAATCACTTCATTATACTATACTAGACCATAAAGAAACCCATCACCCTTACAGCCAGCCTGATACACTCAGACCAGATTGGTCAATCCATCCAAACACCATCCAGTGTCCAATTAAGAAATCACTCTTTGGTAAACAAATCTCCATGACACATTCCACATGTGCACAACAGCAGGTGCAGCAAGTGGAGATAAGAATTGTTTCTCATTCTTTCCTCTGATCTTCTCACAACCTTCCCCAGGAAAATGCCTTTGAAAATTGTGTTTTCACTCTGTGGAGAGAGCTGCTGCCACAAAGAGAAGGGAGAAAAGGCAAGGGAGATGTGTGTCTGTGCCAGGACAGTGCTGTGCTGGGGCAGTGCGCTCCCTGCAGCCCTGGGGAGGATATGCTGCTGCAGCTCACGTACCTGGGGGGAAATGGCCAGGCCTCCCAGGGGATCCCCATCCAGAATGTCAGTGCCAGCATTGTAAACAACGATGTCAGGCTTGAATTCATTCAGGGCTCCCTCCACGTGGGTGTGCACCTTCTGCAGGTACTCAGTGTCCTCTGTGCCCCACTCCAGTTCCACTTTGCGTTTTATGGCACCTGAGGGACAGCAAAGCAAGCGCTGCTCAATAAACAAAGCATTGCTCTGAAAGAAAATGCACAATTTAGGTAAGCAAGCGAAAAAAATTACATTTCTGGAAGCTCTCTCAATACGCTGCATTTTCACAGAAACATTAATTAAAGAAAACTATTCAACTGCTTGTTTTCTCAGCAAACGTAAAGCAGAATGACCTTGAAAAAATTCCATTGAAGAGAGAAAATTAGATGCAGGACAAAAAAAAAAAAAATCTGAGATGCAAATGGAAAATGTTATTGAAAAACAGCTGATCTGCAAGTCCAGTTACCAATCAGCAGAGAAATCATAAAGAAAATTATTAACTTAAAAGTAACCTAAATAAAGCATAAGGCAAAGAAAACACTGAACTGCTATTGCAGAGGAAACAGCTGGGGGAAAAACAAGATAAATATTACTGAGAAATTATGAAGATGTTTTATTTTTATCACAACACTCAAAACTTCACAGCAAGGGATCATGAATTTATGTGAACTTCTTTATGAATGTATAACAAGATTCAGCTTTGCCCCAAGCATTTTCAATTTAATGTTCTTACCCTGTAATCCTACCAGAAGAGCAAATATCAATTCTTAATTTAAATCAAATTATTTCTAATGCTTCTAATAAAGCAATAAAAGTAGAAAATGAAGGCTGAGAAGGTAAAGGAAAGAAACCCAAGGTTATGCAGCTGAGTTTTGGGTGCTTTTATGGAGGGATGTGTGACTACCTCTGAATTAATCAAAGCCATGCCAGAGCTGTTCCAAGGCATGACTTCTTCCTCACACTAAATGATGTGGAGTCTCACATCTTCAATAGGGATTCAGCCCCCACCAAGTGTGCAAGAATACCCTCAACACAGAATGACAATTACTCTTGTGATTGCTGCCTTTTGTTCTGCTTTTCATCTTTGTTCAGCATCAGTGAAGCTTTTCTTTTTCATCCTGTTATTTTATATTGCATCAACAATAGTTTCAAATATTTTTGCTTCTTTATGGTTTCTCAGAGTTTCAGCCTTTCCTACATACCCTTCAGTGAACCAGCCCTATTCCTCATCCCTCCTTTCTCCTCCTGAGCCTGTGTAATTCCACACTGCTTTTCCCAGAGACTCAATATGCTTATGGCTTAGCATTGGCAAGGTGAGCTGCCCCTTTTCTCCCCTCCCTAATGAAGCCCATGGGGCAAAAAATGTGTTGAAGAGGTTCCTGCAATAAAACCTGGAAAATGGGCAGGAAGTCCAAGGAGACAGTTTACCCTAAGGATCCAAAATCTCATGTACAAGCCTCTGCCCCTCAGCAAGGAGTTTCCCCTGTGATCCCATCTCTTCCTGGTCACCTATTGGAAAGTGTTTAAGGGACTTAGCCACAAAAATCCTATTTAGACATTCTTATGTAAAGTGCAAGGAACTATATTCACATGGCTCTGGCCCAGCCCCGTGCACCTCATCCTTCATCTGCAGAAAGGGAATGCTGGAATTCAGGGTGGTACTGCAGCTCAGTGCTTCAGACTTGCTAACAAGGACTGACTCTGTTTTGGTCTTAATCAATTTGTTCAAATGCTGCCATGTGGTATATGAATAAAAGGATGCATTTCTTGGGGGAAATTCCCCCATATTTGCTTGGAATTTGTCTGCTTCCAGACATGGTGTGCTTTAAATGGTCATTTTTTAGCTTAAAACCTTGAAGTACTACAATTTTTAGTATTTTTACTAGTCAAAAGACAGCAGTGAAATGCACTGCACCTAACTCTTGTCAAGAATCCAAATGAAGTAGGTTTTTCAGAACAACAGCATCACTGAAGGAATCCAACAGCAGAACAACTCCCCCAGCATCCCCTGCCTCAGTGAACAAATCAAGCTTGTAATAAATGACATTGTAACAGAATCAAAGACCAAATAAACTTGGGGCTTTTGCATTCCAATTTAACCATTATCAAAGTCCCACTAATTAATTGTGGCAGGTCACAAGACACAACAGACACATCACAGCAGGGATAAACAAATCACAACGAAACCAAATCAAGCACCAGCTCTTAACGTGGGGATGACAGGGAAGGGGGAAATCCCCATCCCTGCAGGGATTTAACAGTGTGGATGTGGCATTTAGGGACGCTGGTCACTGGTGGCAGTGCTGGAGAAATGGTTGGACTCAACCTCAGAGGGACTTCCCAACTTTAAATTCTATGGTTCTGTTCCAGGACTTGCTTTGCTTCCTACCTTGTGACACATTCAGATGCAGATTGTTTCCTTCATGCTTATCAAAAAAGTTCTACTGGCAAGGCGACACCTGAATATGTTATAACTTCACTCTCAAAAGAACATGAAACCTTTTTACTCAGTATCAGCTAATCCTCTCATAAATGTAATGTAAGGGAAAGATGATAACAACTCTCTTCAAATCAAAGGATTATTCAACTTGCTGCTCCAAGCTCTGGAATGGACTGCCAACAACATCCACTGACACCTCCCCACACCCTGCATTTCAAAATGTCATTCCTGAAGTGAGGGAAAACACTACAGCATGAACACTATTATGATATATCACAGTGAGCAGTGAAAATGATGTGAAATTAAAAATCATTAAAAAAAGAAACCTATGCAACCTAGTGTTGCAAGGAAGTTTAGTAGTAAATAAAGAAGTTAGGTAACAACACAGTAGGTCTGGTACATTTGGGAAGATGAATTTCAATTATACTCACGTTTAGCAAAACCATCACCTGGGTAAATATATCTATTGTATGCATCCATAATATAAACCCGAGGATCATCCATAAAGTCCCTCTCATGGCCATTTCCCTGAAGGAAATTTACAGTTAGCTATTCCTAGCATGCCAACACAGCATTAAATACAATGCAAATTCTAGAGTCATTAACACTACAGAAGCTCTACTATTCAGAACTCCTGTGTCATTCTCTTATTTATAGTCCTGGAGATTATTTTGAGGTGTGCAGTTTTGAGGGGCTTGACAGGATCAGTCTGAAGACTGCAGGTATTACCACAAATAAAATCCTTGTCTCTCTGAACGTAATTTGCATGGATCTCATTACACATTTAAGAAAAATAAGCAAAAATCAGAAGCTAATTGTCCTCAAGAGCATCACAAAAACAACTGTGACCACCAAACAGATCTAACATCTTCCAATTGTACAAGAAAAGTCACTTTCAACTGCTGCAGGAATACGGATATTCTTATGAAAGAATCAATGAATAAATAAAGCAGACTACAGCTCTCCTGATAACTCAAGCCTTAGTGAGGTAAGTATTCCCTGGAAAAATTACAAACATTAACAACCCAACAGTTTAACAGCGGAAATTCCCTACAAAAAATTGTACTGAGTGTAAAGAGGGATGCTGGAGAGAAAATTCGGGCTTGGAATAGTTCCACCTCCCCATTTCTGAATTTAAATACTATTCTTTTGGCTCTCACTTATTTTCACTAATACAAAAATCATTTTACCACAGCAATCACTAAGATAATTTTGTTCAAATCAGTGTATCATTAAGGACCACAGCCCTCTCCCTAGAATTTCACTTGAAACACAGAAACAGACATTTCCATAGATACATCTGCTGTAATTCCATTTTTATTATGACAAATGACAACTTTATTTATTTCTTCAGCATCTTTTGTCCACAAAGAAACGGCTCATGCACACAAGCCTAGGAATATGAAAGCCTCTGGGGGAACCATTTCCTTATGAGAGGTGAAACTCACCATTGCACTAAGAACTGGAACAGTCACAAGATGAGAGTATCTGCATCCTTAAACAGGATCTGCTGAGCTACTTCAGACACCTCTCATCCCCCAAAGAAAGGAAACAACAGGTGTTTTAATGTGCACACTGAGACTACAAGCACATCTGAAAACCAAAATACATTCCAAGAACTTTTCAAAACCAAACTACCCCCATATAGCACAAAAAAAGTCCACAGCCTGACAGAGAGGCTGGAGAGAACCACGAACAAAAAACATCTTTCTACTGCATAATCTGTGTCCTGATATCATGGTGATTTTAGGATGCATAAGAGAAATGAGAGAAGATTAAAAACTTGCAGCCATTAGGCTTTCTCAATGCCTTAGAACTGCATAAAAATGGTTTCTTTACACATAATAAATCACCTGAAATGCCTCAGGTTGGACATCACTTTGGTGCATTAACTGCCTTTCTAAAAATACCATTTCTGTCCTTTCAGGATTTATTTTGCAAATCCCACCAAAGCCGAGATTTGATCTCAGTACCACAGTAAATCACTCCACCAGGTAAAGAAGGATGGATCCTGTACTTCATTAGCCTGAAGCTAGGCTTAAAATTAAACCACTGAAGGTCAAATCCCTCCCCTGCAGAGGCTGCTGCAGTGACCAAGCATTGGGAATCAGCTGGGACTGTGTCTGGAGAGATCCTTGTTTCTCACGGGAGTGCAACGCAGCAAGGTTTTTACATGCAGCCACATGATGGAGCTGCAACTCAGGTTAATTTTATTAAACTGGCTTAAGAAACTTTTGGGCCATAAAATCATGGAAGAATCAACTCTTCACAGTTCTTCATCATCTCTGATTAACTTTCTATTCTGTGATTTCATGTTTGTATTAAAAAAAGGTGTTTACCACACACTTTTATTTCAAGCAAAACATCCGCAGCACTGAATACAGGCAAACTACTCACCTGATGGGCATCCAGATCAATAATTGTGGCTCTAGACACTCCTTGTACTCTCTCAAATAAGAACTGGATATATAAGCAAGGAAAATAATGGAAAAATTCATGAAGTTAGGTGACATTGAACTGGAGGCTCAAAGACTGCACAGTGCATGACTGTTGGAATTTGAATGTAGGGCACATCTATTGGTTTTAATCACCAAATAATCTGAGACATGATTCTCATACATTTAATATTACATCTCTTATTTGACATAAAAAGGTAATTTTTATTAAAATAAAACCCCTATATCTTTCCACCAGATAAAAGAAAGAGGCCAGGCCCACCCAGGGATCACAGAGCTGATGGTGACAGCATCCAACTGCAACAGCCTAAAATTCAGTGTTGAGGAAAAGCTGCCATAAGGACTGCATGCTTTAGAGCCACTTTTAGTGAGAGAATTGATTTCTTATTCTGTCTGGGAAGAAAAAAAATGGCTTTTACTTCTGTGAGTCTTAACTTTGCTGCTATGTTACCATCTTTAATACAGTCATGGTAAAACCCAAAGATTTTGTACGAATTGTCACCCACTATAATTTCTCAATCTGTATTTTAATGGTAGGTGAAAAAAGAACACTGTGGATTACTTTTCTGCAAATTAGAATGTACAGAAATTAGGATGTTATGTCACATGGTGTGCTGCAATCATTAGAGCTCTTTAGTGTTTGATTATTACTGATACTTTATAAATATTCTAGTATACAAATATACCATAGCTCATTTGATAAAAATAAGCCCTAATTGCAGAAGACTCTTACTTCAGCCATTCAACAGCTAAATACCAAATGTATTCATTCCCATTTGGTGACTATTTTGGAGTCACTCACATTTTTATTCATGAATCTGAACCAGTCTGAGCCCTGTAGGGTGCAGTTTGATTCAGAGAGGGGATTTTTGTCTCTGCATTTGTCTTGACTGTGACCACTGAAATCAATGTGGAATGTCCAGGTTCACCTGCAAGGCCAGGAGAATTATCACTGAGGATATCAGAAATCCATCTAGTTTGATTTGGAGTGTTTTTTGCAAGATAACATTATCTGTGCAATTGCACTGATGCCTATTTACCTTGATAATTCTGACCCCTGCAACTCTTCCATTCCACTTTACAACTCTCCAAATCCCCATTCCTGCCCATCTGGAAATGGCTTCAATTTTCTCCTATTAGGATGTAAATTAGTGGGCTTCTCCTCCATTTGCACAAACAGCAGCAAACAGTGGTTTAAGAGCAGTTCTTACCTTGATGGCCAGTGTGATGTCAGCATATGCACAAAATCCTCCCCCTTTGTCACTGGAGCAGTGATGGAAACCACCCCCTGAACAGGAAAACGTTGAAGGGGTGAAAAGCCACATACTAAACAAAAGCCAGATACTAAAAACATTGATGGGCTTTGCAAAGAGATGTAAATGAAAATCAGATGCTTTTAACACATTATTTAGGGTATCACTGAATTTGTACTCACCCACATTGATGGCCCAGCCTCTATCCACAGCAAGCTTTCCTGCCTTAAAAAAAATTAAGTTGGAATTCCATAAATGAAAGAGGTAATATTTAATTTCTGCTCCCACCCCAAATCACTCCTGGCATTCTGACATGCCCGTGCAATTTTCAGATCTTTTGCTACTGAACCAGATCTCTGAGTACAATACCTAACAAAATTACCCTCAGAATAAGGAGCTGAAAGAGTATTTGCTATTCATCTGTATTTCCTTCTCTGGCAGCTGGAAAAGGGAAAGAGCAGCGCTGGGAAGAGTAAAAAATAATGAAGCACCTGATGTCCTTCCTGTTCATGCACTAATAGAGGAATGTAAGCTCAAAATCCTGGAACACAGACATAAAAAAGCATCGTTCCAGCTGGGGATAGGACCAGACAAGTGCTCCATTGTGAAGTGTCCTGGTACTTCTTCTAATTTTTATATGACAGGACATGCAGGGCATAGATTATTATTGATATTTCCCCCTCCAGTCCAGGAAAACAGTGCCTGTATCTCTCCTTTGAACTCAACTGACATTCAGGGAACAAAAAGTATTGACAGAAAAGAGACACACAAGGCTTTTAACTGAAAATCCTGATTATTTTGGCCAGGAAGAGTCAAACAAGCGTTTAAGTGCAGCATTCCTTAACTGGTCTGTAAAAAGTAATATTACTTTAACATATATAATATATTACTAGTTACAAGTGGAAAAGAAAAGGTGGGGGGGAGATAAAACATTTAAAAAATGATTATTTTTGTCCGTAGTCACGGAAAGAAAAAATTACACATCGTATCCAAAATGAAGTTTGGACAGTTATGAAATCTTTATAACCAATATTTACATTTGAGCGGTTTTAATTCAGTACTAGGACAACTACTGGTATGGTAAACACGACCCTGCTATGATCATGCCAACTTACACAAATTAGATCTTGGGGAAAGACTGCAGTTTCTGAACTATAAAACCCATTAAGTCCCAGGGAGAACACATTATCTGTGATTTATCACACTTCCTAGGGACTCCTCACCAAAACTCAATCTTCCCACATTGCTAAAATATCATTAAAAACTAGAGAAACTCAACAGGAATTTTTGTAATAAACAGGCCTATCAGGAATAGCAGAAAATTGCACTTCTGACTTGTACCATATAAATTTTATTGTCTGATGAATCAAAATTGCTTTTAAAGTACATTCCTGCTTCCTCAGAATTAAAAAAAAAAAAGGTAAAAATAACAGCACATGGCCTCAAGATGAATCCCAAAGTGCAAGATGAATCCCAGGAGTGGCATCTGTGTTTCAGGAGCCATCAGAAAAACCAGACCATTGGTAGGTGCCTCCTCTACCTGAGCACATTTCTAACTGGTGAACAGACACCTGGGAGTTAAAGGTAACACAAGCACAGTGAAAAACATCACCAACATTGAGAAAAGTATTGCCTAGCTGGAACCAAGCTGAAAGAGGCTCCACACACACTGAGCTCCTGTCAAGAATACCCAAGGCAGAGCATTAGGAAGCTCTTAACTCTTCCCAAGTTCCTCTTTCAGACCATTGCCTTCATTCCTGTGACAATCTTGCAGTGGCTGTAATGAGAGGAAACTCTGCAGGTCCCTGCTCAGCAGGACCTGCTCTGAGTGACAACCAAATACTTTTAAGCACCTTGAACTACATGAAATTCTTTCTCCCTCCTCCTCCCCATCTCTGCTTTTGCCAGTTCATGCCTACCGAAGGAGGCAGCACTTTTGTTACCTGGCCTATCACCACAATCCAATACATCTGAAGACTTATCCAGAACCTAGCAGGTTCTTTCAGAATTCAAATCCTTAAACAGTCCTTAAAAAAAGTTGGTTTAACTTCTGTATTTCCCAGCCTAACTCACCTTTGACATCTAGGAGCTGCAATAAACCCTGTTCCTGTATCTGACACGGCAGCACTGTCCAAGGCTGACACTCTTAGTTATATAAACACCACAACAGATTTACAGTGTTTGATGAGCAAATTTAAACATGATAAAAGTGGATCAAGAGCACCTTACCATTATTGTTCCTCCTGTCTGGGTTCGTAGAGGTTTCAGAACTTTTCTCTGAACAATGAAATTGGGAAGAAAGGCAACTGGAGGAATTTCTGTGATTGTAGCCACAACAAATGACCACTGCAAAGGGGAAAAAGAGAATTCCAGTTAATGTATTGTGGTTTTATGATGACACTTAGCTCTTTCATTAGTTGTTATTTACTGAAAAGGTGCTCACAGGTCTTTAGGAAGAGTTTTAGTATTTTTAGATGGAAGTGACCACACCAGTTCTTAGTAGTGACCTCTAAACAGGTCCATCCTCAAGTTTTTAACTATGGGAATAATCACTTTACAGATTTTAATATCAAACTGTATTAAATCAGCAATTTTTCAGGAAGGCAGTATTTCAGAAAATATAATATCCCTCAGACTGGGAAGAAGAATTGTAAAATGCCCTTCAGCTACACTTGGTATATTGTTCAAACCTAGAATATCTATTTCTGTGTGGAATCAAAAGGATGTATCAAGGAGAAAGCAAACACAAACAAACAGACAACTGAACTAAGAAGTTCAAACACTTAAGTGAACACACAGTACAAACTTTAGCATAGAGAACTGATTAAAATGTATTTAGCATATTAAACACTTCTGGAAAATGTTTCAAGGAAACATTTTGTTCAAAAGTCTTCAAGGTTAGAACACAAAATATTTGCAATATGCAAATGCTTTTTTTTTGCAAACACATTCATTACTTCAAAGAACTTCCACTAACACTGCTACCAGTGATAACACTGCTAAATATATTTCAAAGCCTAAGTCACAAGCAAGAATACACCTGTCCAACCAGTACTGAAACACTGAGGGACTGAGGATTACGACTTGCCACGATGTACAAAAAGTCTGAACAGATCCTATTTTCTGCAACGTTAGGAACTGTAATGAGACTGAGAGCATTGGCTGCCCCATTCCTGAGCTGGTCACAGCTGGCAGCATGTACGGGTGGGCAATGTGAACCAAAGGCAATCACATCCCCATCTCAGGGTCCTCTGATGCTCAAAATAACTTTCCAGTTAGCAATACTTCAATTACCAGGTACTACTGGGTGGGTGAAGGGGTGGCATTGCTCATGAAGTGCCTAAGCCCTAACTATATTTTCCCAACAGTTAATTTCAAAATCTCTCTACTTTTATATTTGCAAGACTTTATTCTGTTACCATCTTATCAACTGTCAATCACAAGGTGCTTTAATTATTTTTTAGTGCAGTCAATCTTGGTAAAGCCCCTTTGCAAGACATTTTAGCTTTTGAACAAACACATTATTAAAAACTATATTCAATCCTGTTGTTCTAAAATGGAAATGAAAAGGTCACATTTGGATAAAAAATGAATTTGACCTCAAATGTGAACGATAATCACACAGAAAGTTTTAACAGAGTTTAAAATAAGATTAACGTCAACAGGGAGAAGTAGGAGCAAACTCAAACCAACAATAATGCAGCTGCAGGTTTTTAAGTGGAGGTGAGAAGTCCAGGTGTGGTGGGAGTTTTGGCTCCCAGGCTCACTGGTCACAGCTGAGGCCATTCCTGCTGCCACTCACTGCCCACACCTGGGCCTGAATTGGGATTAGTAATTCCCAACAGATGGGGGGAGTCCCCAACTGGGAGCAAAGTCTGGGGGTTCAAGAAGGTGAAGGGAAATGCTTCTCCACTTAGTAACTGAAAATCTGTGGACTGTTTCATGCTTTTTTTCTTCAGTGTGCTGGTTTTGTTTTCCAGCATTCCCCACAACAAATTCCCAGACCAGCTTTATCCTCAGCATTTGCATTTCAGTGTTTGCTCACATTTGTTACCACAGAACTTCTCATAAATAAAAGGGGAAAAGCACAGTCAGAAACTGGCTCTAACCTTATTGCCTACCTCCTTCCCAAAGGTCAGAATGCTGACACGCAAGAAATACATTATTTTACATAACACTAGAAAAAGACAGCAAGTGGAAAAATACTGCAAGGAAACTACCCACAGTCCAGTCATTACCCTGGAGATCTAAATTCTTCAGAGGAATCACTGAGGGGGAATCACCTCAATTCAAAAGGCCAGACTTTGTTGTGAGGACTGAGCAGGGAAACAGGGAGACCCCTTCCTGCCAACACAGACCTAATTTCCAGCAGCAGAAGTAGCTTGTGCACACCTGTGTGTTTCTCTTCTGCCAAGGCTCAGCTGGCCTTTCAGCTGCTGCTAAGACACCAATCACCACCTACTCTTGCAAGTGTAGGCAATTTCCTACCACATTCATGTTCAGATTTTAAATGAACACTCAAGTGATCTATTATTTTAGGAGACATGGGCATTCTGAGAAAGGCAAGCAACTTTGTAGTCTTTCTAGCTGATCTAATATAAAACTATACTATTTATACCTATTTATCTGGATTTAAAAGAAAAATAGCACAGTAGACTTTGGATAAGGCAATAAAGAGCTTTCACAGGGCTTTTTCATGTCTAGGATGTTATTTTGCTTTTGCAACTAAGCACTTTCAACTTTGCTGCTTGGCAGGAATCTGCTGGGGTGACCAACACAACATCTTCCAGTCCCTACACTTGCAGTGAATACTCTCTCAAGAAAAGGGGAAGAGGAGACACCCAGTTAATCCCATTTGGATAGACACAACAGTGCTGGTCTTCACCACAAGACACAAGTTATACAAGTGAAGCCATCCCATAGGTACTAAAAATATTATTATGGCATTCCAATCTGAGCTGTGCACATTAAACCCTGCTTCAAAGAAGTGATTCAGTAAAAAGAGGTGGGTGGTTCTATGGAATTAAAAGTTCAATACCAAGAATAGCTGCAATAATATCAAATCTAATGATGCATGAAATTGCATGTAACTTCATAGCACAGAATGAAGAAGCATAAGAGAACTCAGAAAAGCAGTTAAGAGTGAAAAAGTTCACAAAAATAACAGATCACTTTTACAGAAAAATAAAGCATTCCAGAAATAGCAATCCAAGGACTCTTCCACTGTGGAAGGGCATGGGTGACTCAAAATAACTTCTTTTGAATTATGAAATGGAAGATTATTTTTTCTTACAAATCCATTCTCTGCCCTCCAAGCAGAGTTGCCAAGTAAAAGTAATGTCACCTGCACTCATCTACTACCTATTTCCACCCACAGATGACTGGATAGATTCAGAACCAGAAATCTCACGTTTATGCTTTAGAGTTACAGCAGAGTTAAACAAACGTATGTTTCCTTCGAAATATACAAGGAATGTTCTTCATCCCCCCTGCAGTCCTGTGTGAGCTGGCTCTGGAAACCTTTATGACAGATAATGTGCTTGGTTATGCCCTTACACTGATCTTTCAACTCTCTCCATATTCCACTGATCCAGGCAGTCTGACTATGAAGCCAGTACTTCCCCCCAACAGACTGACCACAGAACCCCTACACACATGTTCTGTCAAGATTACAAAACCCCATAAAGCCATCTCTGCACTGGAAAACATCCAACAAAGTACCCCCATGTTAGTGGTTTCTATTGTGTTTTCAATTGCAGAACTGTATTTTATCAGAGTACAACAAAGCTTACACTGCTGAACACTAAAACCCCGGCACTAACAAGAGTATTACTGACATCTCAGACATTCTAATTTTGCCTATGTTTAATTTCCCTGAAATATCCTCTCAGGTCACCTATTTAATATGGTAGACCCTCTTTCACCTCTCTGTAGTGTGAAATGCCCAATATTTCTGTGGTTTTCTTTCAGTATTCTCAATAACAATGTAATCAGTGTGATCAACAGATACCATTCTATATCTGTAAGGCTGATTTAAAACAACTGTACAAGACATCCACTGCCTTTGACACTCACTCTGGACAGTTTGCAGGAAAAACATACGAAGAGGTACAGCACCTTTAATTTATTAAGGTAGCGCCTGGTGTGAACAACCAAGAGATCTTCATCAGTCGCCTCCCGTGCCTGCACAATCAAGTCATCTGCAATTAGTTTTTCTTCTGCAACAGGAGAGAAATAAAAATTGGCATTGTACAGCACTGCTCAGCTCCCCATGTTCCCCCTCCAAACACTCTGCTCTGACCTCGGTGTGGTAACTTCCTCTCTCATGTTTATTGCTGGAATGCCTTTAGGTTGCTCAGAGTTTGCAAGTTTACCCGTGTCACAGGTAAGCTGTTCAGGTAGTGTGTATTTGAGAAATTTTGTGTACAGAAGTTTTCAGAGTGTGCTAAGATCATGGGAAGTTCTTCTCTGAACTGAAAGGACAGACAGGCAACGACAGAGGATGAACATACAGTGGAATCACACGACTCCTCACAGTTTAGGGCTTGGTGTACTGGGGAAATCTTGGTGCTTGTAATATCAAATAGCCACCATTATTTTAACATGCTTTAAGAAATCCCACAGTTTATACTAGGATTTAATCCCCTAAATCATAGAAGAATAAAGTAATAAATCAAAATTCAAAACAAAGTAATGGCTTGGATGTTCACAGAAGCAAATAAGCTTAATTAGGATATTTCTATTACCCCCTACCTCAGTCTAATGTCAAGAAAAAACAAAGAGCAGCTATTAATTCTTAGAGACTGAAAAGATTATTTTAAAACTTAGTTTTATAAGAGCAAGTTCCTCCAAGAATTCAGAATGAGTGCATATGATCACTACAAACAATTATAAGGAATCCCAGTGATCTTCCCAGGCAAATTTTGATATTTAATTGCTGCACAGCTGTAGCCTCCTAAGCCTGTATCTCTTCTTTAATTTTATACTTGGAGGAGAAAGACAACAACTCTGAAAAGTCAGAGATTTTGCTCTGAATTGTTATACAAGAACAGCACCTGCAACAACATTTGTTTTGGCAAGCTTCTGTTTCTCCTGAGGACTGAGGAACAATTCATTCATGCACTGGTGTCAAACAGAGCCAAACTGCTGCCAGCTTCCTTCTCCAGGAGGAAGGGGCTCTGGAAAGATGCTCACTGCTGATCTGCTCAGTGATAAGGCACAGGGGAGGGTCAGGTGTTGCCAGGAATTGCTACACAGCCACAGCAAACCAAGTGCCCTGGGGCATCCTGGGGCTTCTTCCTCCTTTCAAAGGACAGTAAAGTAATTGGGGAAACTGATTTTCTGTGAAAGCCTGAGACACTTGAGAATAGACGTGTCACAGAAAAAGAGCTGGAGGAAAAGGCTTTACACAGAAGAAACAGAAAGGCAAAAGTTCTGATTAGTTAAGAAAACTGTCATGGAACACAACACTAAATTATTTAAGGCTGGTAGAGGAAAAAGCCAAAACTCAGCTATGAAGTTATCAGAGTGTTAAAATTATTTGACCTCAGTTAAAAGAATACAAGTTAGCCTGCAGTGGGAAGGGCAATCCTGAGCTGCAAAGGATCATCAGCTGAAGGAGTCATTAGGACCACATAAAAAGAGGCCTGGCTTTGGGACAACCAACAGCCTTTGTCCTGGCAAGAGAAAAAGCCTTTTTTTTTTTTTACCCTTGATGAGCAAGTTCTTGCTTTAAATGAAGAGATGCCAAGATTTCACAGGCCCTGATCCTGCCCCTGCTTCTTACATTTCCATCTCCTTAATGCATTTCTGCCTGTATCCTACAAATGGTTTAAACAGCAATAATTAGAAGCGTCATAAAAAGCTCTGGCTGTACCAGAAGGGCCTCAAAGCTCTTACCAAACATCATCAGAGCAATAGGATGAGGTTGCTAAAGAAAAGACTAAAGTGCTACAGCTGCACTTCTCCCTCAGCCTGAGAAGCTCTGTGTGCAGTTCAGCTTGAATAAGTAAGTTACACCTGCAGCAAACCATCATTAACACCTGGTGTTTCACCAGCCACAGGAATGCCCCAGCTCCTGCTACACCAGGTGTAAAGGCACGGAAGCACAAGGCTATAGGAAGCCACACACTGCAATTCAGGTCTGGTAAGTCCAACACAAGTCTGTACTAACCACTTAATTTTCCTTAGATTTTGTGCAAATGTTGGTTTAAGAGGCTTCTGTTATGTTTTTACCTTTCAAGAAACTGATGACTTTCCCCCATTTCCCTGCATCAAAGGGGTGCAGCTTCTCAAGTCCCATGAAGGTGATGTTGTAGTCTGGGGAATACACAATGGGCCAGCATCCCAGCGGGGGGTCCTCGTACAGCTCCGTCCTGTGAGGCCTTGGCAAGCAAACACACACCAGTCACCACTTCAAACCCATTTACCAGTTTGACACTGAAGGCTCAAGTTACAAATTAGCCCTAATACCGACTTTGCAATTTTAAAAGATGGTACTTCCAGCAAAAAAATGGCAATATTTGGTTCTCTCACCTTGTCTTTCCAGGTGTGTCAATCAGCACCTCTACCTTCAAAGGTGCACCCAGTTTGCAGACAACATTACCTTCATTACCTGCATGACTAGACTCCTACTTTAAATTCTGTATCAAAACACAAACCACAATGCTTCTAACAACAGAAGCTTGGAAAGATTTCAATGCTCCTTTCCTAGAAAACAACAAACTATTTTGTGGCTGCCTGAGCAAACTAATAAGCCTTAGGTTTTTATTTGCAGAGCACAGAACCAGAGGACATGCTGTTAACTCCAGATGTCATACCTGTAACCCTTCACCAATACTTTCTTTAGCCTCCCCCTCCAAATAATTTTATTTTCCCAATACCAGGAAGCAGAGCCAGCTCACAGCCCTCCTTCACGAGCCATTCACAAACCCAGCAATGTTTATTAAATGCTCTGTGTTTACAAACACAAACACCAATTGTCTGTGGACACCTGCATGCACACGTGGGTCAGCAGGACAAACCAAGGCTGAGATGGGATTCTGTGTTCACGCTGAGCCTATTCCACCACCTGCTGGTTGCCTTCTGTGCCCCAAACGCCACGTCACTGCAGAGACGAGATGCCGAGACCTCTCCTGCTCCCCGAAATTTAAAGAATGGAAAAGGCTATGCAACATACTGTGCAAGACACAAAGGTCTTTTGTCAGGTGAACAATACAAACAGAAACACCCTTATTTCCAGCCTGAACACGTTCAATAATACCCTTTCAAAACCCTGTTAGAAGCAACCCAAAGGAAACACGAGGACAATGGAGGTTTCTCACCAGAACCCGCAGCCCGGTGCCTACACACCACCCACACTGCGAGCCAGGGCCCCCCAGACCCTTCCCTCGGCCCTCCCCGCGATACAAGGGAGGGAAGGGCTCCGGGGAAGGTGCTGGGACACCCCTGGCTGTGACAGCGGGGCCTGGAGCCTCAGCTAAAAAACGGGCATTTCTCCGGAGCCCGGGGCGCCCGCGGCGGGACACCGCCTTCCCGGCGGGACACCGCCTTCCCAGCGGGACTCCTCCCGCCGGGGCGGGGCCGGGCCGGGCCCGCGGGGGCTCCGGGCGCTGCCCCGGCCCCAGCTCGGCCCTGCGGCTCCGTGGCGCCGAGGCCGGGCCGTGCAGGCCGGGCCCTGCCGCCGCTGTCCCCAGAGCCGCCGCTGTGCCCGGTCCCGCTCCCCGGGCCCCGCTGCCGTCCCCTGCCCGTACTCACATCCCCGCCTCCGCCGGGCCGCGCAGGGAAGGGCCGGCCCCGGCTCCGGCCCCGCTCCGGCCCCGGCTCCGCCCGGCGCGGGGCGGGCGCACGGCAACACGGGCGGGGCCGGCAGCGGGGCCGCGGGCCCGGCCGCGCGGAAGGGTCCCCGGCTTGTCAATGGGATCGGCGGCCGTGCGCCGGGAGAGGCCGCCGTGCGCCGGGAGAGGCCGCCGCCGAGGGCGCTGCTCAAGAGCTGGGAGGTTGCGGGGCAAGCCGCTGGGCTGATGTTGGGGGTCAGAGAAACGCAACGTCAAGGGCCTCAAGGCGATTCGGCACTAACGGTATCTTTGGATAGGAAAATGCCATCCTCGATGTAAAATAAAATTAACAGTTCACACCAGTAGGTCCTAGTAGGTCTACAGAAAAATGGGGAAAGCAAAGGTGAAATAGTGATCCTACCTAACAGCAGCGGAACTGTTGGTGATTTTGACAGGTCAGGATCAACATCACTGAATTCAGGCACACAGGAAAAGAGTGTCAAGTCAAAACCCCATTTCTAAGCATAGTTAACTAATCCTGCTTGAATATATACAACAAGCATTTCTTACACAGTTGTACAGCTAAATCAATAATATCATGAAAAACGGTCCATCAATACGAGCAGTATCTATGAATCCCAGGATAAATGCCCAGAACCACTCTTTTCACTGGAGGAGTAATATCTCTTTATGAGAGTCCCTGATAAATGTCTTTTTTCTTAAAATATGCCGGCTTTGGCTTGGCATTCAGTTTTGATGGATGCCTGGGCTTCACCTTAGTATTTATTTAGCAGCAGGAAACTGTTACACCATGAAAACATTCTATCGCTTTGACATTATCTTTTAATTAACATTTATTTTGTTCTGGTCCTTTGTGTGCTCACCTCAGTATTCCTCCAGCACATTTACCTTTTCTTCCTTGTTCCTGACTACTTGGGACTTAATTAGAGTTTGAGTATTTGGTGAACAAGCTACAAACATAGCTCGTTAATGTTTTAAGCCCTTCGCGGGGCTTAATTTCTACTATGTTATTATTTTATTTTCATTTATACTATTACTTAAATTAAAAATCCACTGACGGACTAGTTTCCATATTTCTCGGATGTCTTAAATTGTTTTGGAGCACTTCCAGGGATGGGGATTCCACCACTGCCCTGGGCAGCCCAGTGCTTGACGATTCTTTCCATGAGGAAATTCTTCCTCATATCCATCCTAGACTTTCCCCTGCACAGCCTGAGGCCGTTCCCTCTCCTCCTGTCCCTGTTCCCTGGAGCAGAGCCCGATCCCCCGGCTGTCCCCTCCTGTCAGGAGCTGTGCAGAGCCACAAGGGCCCCCCTGAGCCTCCTCTTCTCCAGGCTGAGCCCCTTCCCAGCTCCCTCAGCCGCTCCCGGTGCCTCAAAACCCTTCCACAGCTCCGTTCCCTTCTCTGGACACACTCCAGCCCTTGAGGTCTTTCTTGTCCTGAGGGCCCACTGCAAGAAGCTGTGAAGTTCTGTGATGGTCAAATCACTTGAACATGATGAATGGTGAAACAGGATAAGGGATTTTCCCTATCAAGAAACAGTGAAATTATGGGCTAAAGTCAGTGCTAGCAAATTCATGCCACAAAGAAAGCTGGGGCTCTGGATCACTGACATAACCCCTGGGTTACCTCCTGCAGATGAAGCAGTGGGATGCCAAATTGAGAGTTGATGCAAACTCACCGTATTACCTCCTTGAAAATTCCCACTTAGTGCCTGGAGCTGGAATCCTGCAGGAGTCGGGATAACCCCGGTGGATGTGATCAGGCCTGACATGTGCAGCTCTCCTCCACTGCACGGAGGCAGCTGAGCTACTTCCAAAGTAGCTCTCCTCTCTTGTCAGGACAGCCTGTCCTCCCTCGAGGAAAAAGAGCCGTGCGTGAATCAGCTCCCTTTGGTTCGCCTATGAGACGCTAATTAGGCATCATTAAAGGGCAAGGCACCTTCAAGACTGGCATAAAAGCCGTGTCACTAACAGTTTGCTTTCAAACCTCTTTGAGATGAGGCTTTTGAAACAGGTAACATCAAGAAATCTGTCGATAAAATCAGGAATGAAACACTTGTAAAGAAACATATAGAAAAGGGATTTTTAAAATTCACACTGAGACTTGATTTTCCTATAAAAACTTCGAATAGTAACTCATTACATGCATTTCTACAGTAATATAATTGGTGTTTTTCAAACAGGAAATAATATTTTGAGAGACCATGCTACTTTAATCCCTTTGATCCTGGGGCCTTTGATCTGCCATGGGGTGACATGCCTGAGATCAGGCATTTTCTTTGGTGATGTGTTGAAAATGTGAATTTACTGATTCCTGTAATCCAGCAGAGCAGAAAAAGGTCTGTGCTTTTTATAGCTCAGAAACTGATACGGCTTTCTTCCCTTGCTCAGAGCCACTGGAAATGTAAGGCCTGAATATTCCTTAAAGATAAGATTCTTTTCTTTACAGTGTTATCTTCACTCTAATTAGCCTAAGGCCATTTCCCTCTCCGGATTGCACCTAACTGAAATCCTCGCTTCTTAACGATTTGGTATGATCCACAAACCACTGCTCCGTGCCTTCAGTGCTGTGCAATTTTCAAGATGGGAGATGTGGGCTATTGCGACAGAATTCAGATGACACAAACCCCAGCAAGGGTTTCTCCAAAATAGTCTTTAAATGTCCATTTCAGATTCACTGGAGGGACTCAGTGCAGTGCCTTGAGCTGATGGCCAGTGGAGGAAGCCATGAGACTTGGTTTATACTCTCATACACTGTAAACATCTGCTCTTTGACATATCTAACCTGTTCTGATCTTTAAGTGCTTTGATAATCTGAGTGATATTTAGTCTGTTTATAAATGCAAGTGGTGAAGTGTAATGCACATTTCTGCCCTGCCTTTTCCAAGTATATTCAAAAGAAATACATTCACTCAGCTGATGGGAAAAGTGTAATAAGCACTGGGAAAATGGTTAAGAGTATACTCAGACTACCAAGAAAACATTAAATCTCAGATTTCAGGACAGTTTTTGTTTCTGATGGCCTCCTGCACCCTTCCCATTTACCATTGCTACACAGGTATTGCACTTGATGGAAGTAGGCCTGGGGAGGGAAAAGCAGTTTTACGTTCTAAAGATATCACAGAATCCCAGAGTGGTTTGGGTTGGAAGGGACCTTAAAGATCACCTCATTCCAACCCCCTGCCATGGACTGGGATGTCAGTCACTAGATCAGCTTGCTCAGGGCCTCATACAGCCTGGTATTGACCACTTATAACCAGGAGCAGGGACTTCCTGCTACCAGCAGCACGATCATCACTTGCAATGACTTGGAATACCTCTGCTGCCCCAAGAGAGGCCCAGGGCTCAGAAAATGAGGTGTGGCCCATGGGAAGAACCAACATGACACAAAACATACTCAACATGTTTCCAAATCCATTACTGCTGTTCACTATTTTCTTATTTCTGAGCTTATTTTAGATTCATAAATTGTACTCTAACAATGTCCTGGAGGAATTTCAGTCTCAGTGTTCACCTGAGCACAGCTGTGAAAGCAATGTCAACCAGTACTAAAGAACCTGGAGTTACTCTAAGCTTTGGAGTTTCCTAAGCTCAGAACTATTTAGAAACTCCTTCAAAGTCCTTCCACTAAAATTCCTCCCTGGCGCCATGAGGTGTTCACAGGTTTAGATAGGGATGCCTTGTGATAACCAGATGGGACTTTTTACTTATTCTTAACTATCATGGCACAATTCAAGCACAAATTATCAGACAACTGGGTTTATTTATTGACTTTATTACTATTGATCCAGAACTGGATGTAATGGTCACAGAAATTAGAGGGAAGAAACAGGATTCTGCCATAATGCTTGCTCTGCTTTGTGCCCAGGACACTCTTCAGGAAGCCAGGGATCTATGAAGAAAAGGTAATCCCCAGCAGCAAGAAAAGGAAGTGCCAAGGAGCCTGCAGCTCTGAGTAGCTACAGCAGGACTCTGGGGTGTTCTGGTGTGTGGTCAAAGGAGCTGTCAGAAACCACCCACAATCTGGTTGTGACATGTATTGCTGCATCACACTCCCACATGTGATTTGTGTTTATTTTCCTGAGAACATGATAACATTTGATAGTAGTATTGCAATAAAAATTCCTACTGGTGAAGATAGATAGAAATATGCATATATTTATATATAAAATAGTAGAGGTGGTATCAAGAAATACTTGCTTTTTAGAAAGCTTGACAGCCAGGGATCCTTCATAAATTTCAGATAAACCTGATCCCTTCTGTTTTCCTCACCATCTTCCATATGACTAATAAATGCAATCAAAACAAAAGAAAAACATGTTTTTCAAGCATCTCAGGAAAACTCCTCTTAATGTGTAATGAGCAGCTCATTTGTTGTTTTTATGCCACAGGCAGGTATTTTGACGGAGAGGTTCTGATCACACAGCAGTACTAAACCTCTCTCATTTCTCAGGCTAGCAGGCTGCTCATCAGCTGAAGGATGCCAATGACCAGCAATTACCATCCTTCTCATTTAGGAACCCTGATTACACCTTCTAACACCTTCTTGTGTTAGTGCTGCATTAAAGTTAGTTTATACCATCTTGATTCAGGGTGTGAGGTGATTTAAAGCAGCAGCAGGGAGCAGAGACTTTTCTTACTTCTCTCACTACCTAAAAAGTCACCAAAATAACAGGTGCAAGCAATTCATCTCCCTGCCTGCTCACCTGCTGAGTGTTCCAGGCTTCCATTTTTGCTTCCCCAATCAGTCTTCCATTCTAATCAGTAAAATTTAGGAGAGTGTTTGTTGCTCTCTCCAGTTTAATTTTTTTTTTCTTATGAAGAGATTAATGTCAAAGTGAGTTAAGTTCTGCTGTGACAGCCTGGTCTTTCCTACTGCTCCAGTTAGAATTATTCACCTCTATAAAATCCACACTGCAATGCCACAGCCTGCTCTGTGGGTTTAAGGGGAGGTTGTTTGATTCACTCTCTCCTGATGGGTTAGGGAAATAGAAGCAGCTCCATGGAGCTTAATTTCTACCTGGTTTTAAACCACAACAATGATGCATTCAGGGAAAGGGTAATTCTTAACAAAAACAAAAATAATTAAAAGTAAAAATAGAGGGGGTGGCTGAAATATAAAAAGTATGGACTGAAAATTATGAAAGTGAATTCAGATGCTTTGCATTTCAAAAGATGCAAATTGCCTTTTTGTATGACAGTGTCTGTCATACAATATACCTGGTTAGTTTTTATAGTGACAGAGCGGCAAAACCAGATGGCCAATTAAATGCCGTGCAGTCACTAACTGAAGGAGTTTATGGGCATTTATTGTCTGTGGGTAAAAGGCATTAATTTCTCTGGGACATGAGAGCACTGTAGCAACTCTGCATAAGCACTCCCAGACAACACCTGTACCTGTCAGTGTAGATGGAAATCAGAGTTTCTGCAGATTTATTCTGCAGTTCAGTGAGGAAGGGAACTGTTTTTCTTGCTTTCTGAGCCACCGTTTGACCACGAGTTTCTTCATGGAGGTCACGACCAAGTTTCAGTTCCTCCAGTGTCAGTGTCTTGTGTCACTGGCTAAATTTGAGGTGCATCTTGACTTATTGTTGTTCTTGATGAGCACATCCAGTGTTGTGTTTTCTTGTGCTCTTTCTGATGTCTCTTCAAGTGACTGGACAAGTGCTTCGCTGTGATGCCATCGTTGATTTAATTCATGGCATCTAAATGATATCCACTGACAAGGACAGCAGAACAAAACAGCATTTCACTCTGAAAAGGACAGTAGAAAAGAACAGCATAGCTTTGGAGAAATAGAGGAAGGTGTAACTGAGTCAAACAGAAGTCAGGCAAAACACAAGCAGGACGCGAGCTCAGCTCTGCAAGGCTGACCAAGCAGAAGTATATGCAAAACACTGTGCTTATTCAAAAGTGGGAGTCGAGGAACAGCCCCCTAAAAAGCATGTTGAAGACAGACCCCAAAGAACCACATGAGAATTTCCAATAAGGGGTATGGCTATGTAAAACACAGTAATACATATGCATCAAACAAGCAGGTAGTGCTAATGATTATGTATTCCATGTGTGGGAGCTGAGGTTGTTCAGCCTGGAGAAAAGGAGACTCAAGGGTGGCCTTATCACTCTCTACAATTTCCTGAAAGGTGGCTGTGCTCAGGTGGGGTTGGGCTCTTTCTCCAGGCAGCAACTGACAGAACCAGAGGACACAGCCTCAAGCTGCACCAAGGGAAATATAGGTTGGATGTTAGGAAATGGTTTTTCATGGAAAGAATGATAAAGTACTGGCATGGCCTGCACAGGGAGATGGTGGATGTATATAAAAAAACTGGATGTGACACTCGGTGCCATGGTCTAGTTGAGGTGTTTGGGGCATGGGTGGACTCAGTTATCGTGAAGGTCACTTCCAACCTTGTGATTCTGTGAATTCTGTGTGTGATAAAAACTCTTTACTCAACGCTCAGGGCACTTGATTAGAGGGGGAGTCCTCTGAGTGACCAGCACTGCAATAAACAGTGCCTACTTTCTAACACTCAGACTGTGTTAGAAAGGTTCTATCTGGTCGCTTTCAGTATCACCACAAGGAGAGAACTCTATCATGAGGATTCACCACTGCATCTCAAGATTCACACTTTGTATTCTGAAGATAAGAGATGTACTAGTAAAAGATTAAATATGTATTGAAAGTTCTAATTGTCCAATGTGTGCACTGGCTTTATTTGCAACACAGCTGATTGTTTGAAGCCAAGTGGAGTCAGTTGGCCAGTCTGGAGCAGGCCAGGGGTCACTCTGCCATTGTGGGGCAGGCCACGGGTCAGTCACGGGTCAGTCACTGTCCCCTCTCTAAATCCATGTCCCATGAAAATTGTTTGGGTGGTTTTTAAGGCAGACCTTTGATTTCTGTGCAGCAGAAATAGCAATCCTGCTGACACAACCCAACAAGCCCACAGGTCCTCCACACAGCTGGAGACTGTGAGCACAGGTTGAGCAGGAGGAATGCCCCTAAAGCAGGGGGGGGAAAGGAGGTGAACTTTAACGTCCTTCCAATCCAATCAATTTGTGATTCTCTGATACTAAATCAGAATTCAAAACAAGTTTACTATTTGTGCCACATTTCTGGAGATTCAAGCCCCAATGAAGCAGCATCCTTCAATCTGGAGAAGGGTTCTCTCATTTTTTTTCTGTTTGCAATGGAGGCTTCCATCCTTTATACGCTGACAATCTCAAGCATGTCTGTTCTATACAGAAAAACAGATACTGCCATTTCTGAAATCTCTCTCTCTAATCATTAAAGTCAGCCCCAGGCCTGCTGTGAGTCTCTGAGGCAGAACTATGGAAGGACAATCTCTGCCCATCTCTGCTTTTTGGTCAAGTGGCTCAGTTTTCTCTCCTGGTTCCTGTACCTGATCACAGTTACCAGGAGGATGCTCACTGGTGGCAGCAGACAGAGTGCTGAGGAAAATGGGAACAGTTACAACTGTACATTCCCTCATGGTTGTGAGCTGATGGAGGGAGCAGAGATTCCAGCTCATTGATCCCAGGTGAAATAATTGAACATTAAAAATAAAACCATTAAAATCCTTGTGTTGGGTGTTTGTAAAGCATGTACCAAATCAGAAGGAATCACACCTGACTTTTGACAAGTTGAGAGTTGACTCTTCTGTGTGATGCATCCTTGTAGAATAAGCAGCAGCCAAACCGTTTTCTTCATAAGACACCCCAACCCTTGATCAGTGATCACACTTAAAATTGAAGTATAATTCTCTTTGCTGTGGGCAGGTGTTTGGTTTGCATGCTGGCATTACCTAAGCAGGCTGGTTTCTCTCTTTCCAGATGCCAGTTTATGTCATGGGCATCACCAGCACTCAGACTCCGTTCTCCTTCGGCAGTGCTGTGCCGGGGTTAACGTTCCACTGGTCTGTCACCAAGAGGGACACTCTGGATGTCAGGACAAGGCACAGTGAGGTAAAGTGTGTGTGTGTGTGTGTAGTGCATGTGTGTGCAGCTTGGGTAAAGGAAACGGTCACATCAGGGCAATGCAGGGAATATTGCTGCCTCCACTGCCTCAAAACCCAGGATCAGTTGTCAGCACCTCGGTGCCAATGTCTGCGCTTTCCGTGAGTCAAACTTTTATCTCTTTCTCCCGTCCAAGGCTGCATTTCAGCTTCCTGCAAACTACAACTTTGCAGTGGATGTTTATGGCAGAGTGAAAGGAAGAACAGGCCTCAAAGTTGTAGTGAAGGTCCTTGATGCTGCAGCCAGCCAGTCCTTCAACGTGGCAAGAGAGCTATCTGACGAGATCCAGATTCAGGTAGGACGATTTTCTCCACAGTTGTTCATGTTGAGCTATCTCCTTCAGAACTAGACTGAAGTCTGTATTTGAAATCAGGAATTTGAAATGCAGGAGTAGCTCCAGCTTTGGCTCATCTTTGAGCCCTTACTCTTGTTTGTATAATATTCCTCACTGGGGCTCATGCAGTTCATGGGCTCATGGGGGCAGGGGTCTTGGGAATTTGAATTTTTCTGAGCATGTTTCTGCCAATGTAAAGGTCTTTTTTTTTTTTTTCCCCTTAATTGATTGAGAAGAGATTTGGGGATTTTGCATTTAATGATGAATTTTCCCCACGTTCACTTACTGCTTGTTCATGACTGTTTTCTCCCCTGAGAGGGAGAAGGGCTGCTGGGAATGTGTCTGTTCCAAGGTCCAGGTCTTATGTGAGTTGAAATGTCTGAGTTTTTCAGGTAACTAAGCAGTGCCAGCTCAGGCCCAAGCCCGGTCCTTTCTTATCCAGCAGGAGATTTGGCGTGTGCCAGCAACAGCAGTTTCGGCAGCTCGTGCTGGTACAGAGACGAGAGGATTTTGTTTTACAAAATAAAACAAGCAAACCCAAGCAGTGAGTAGTGAAATCACTGAGCCAATGCCCTGGGCTGTCCTCGCAGCCCGGGCTTGCCGTCCCTGAGCCCCCGGCCTGGAGGGCTCCGCGGCAAATCCCGTGTTCCTGGAAGTGCCCATGTTGGACACTGTGGGATATGCTCAGGCAGAGACTTCCCCTACGGAGATGCAAAGAACAGAGAACGCCCTTGCAAGTTCTTCCCTCAGGAGCTGGAAGTGACCCCAGCCATGAGGCGCTGGCTCGGCACAGCCGCTGCTCGGGAGGCTCGGGGCGGACGTGGAGCTCTTCCCTCAGAGCTGCGCTGCTTCGCCTCAGCTCGCTGAACAATCACCGCTGCAGTTCCTTGTGGGAACCCCTGGGCAGGTACTGTCGGGGTGACCGCCTTCCCGAGAGCGACCCGCTCCTGGTTGGACAACCAGCTCCCCCAGCCCACCTTACACCCAGGCCCAGATGTAGGAAAGGCGTGCTCGACCAGTGAATGAAGGAGGGCTTTTGACTTGAGGATTCCAACTGGGTTTTAATGTAGGAATGGCAGAGGGTCCGGGAAAGGCGGGATACAAGAGAGGTGGAGGGTAGGACAGGCAGGAAGGTCCACAACCGCAGTTGAAGGGCCTCAGTATCAAGGAGCCAGAGAGAGAGGGTGCTGATCTCTGTCACAGAAGCACAAGGCACTCAGGCACAAGGCACCAAGCCCGGAGCAGGGCAGGGCACAAGGTATATAACCGGGGAAGGGTAGGAGGCGTTAAGGTATGAACAAACCAATGGGGTTAGGGGAGAAGGGAGGAGCTGGGATGGGGTGACACAGCCACAGCCAATGGGGAGTGGAGAGGGGAGGGGTTCTAGACACAGGCCAATGGGTAAACAGAGGCTACAGAGTTTTCCAGAACAGGGCAGTGAGCACTGTTTAAGTGACAAAGCCAGATTTGCATGAGAGAACGGGGAACCCTGGGAAAAAGCTTTGGTTTCTCACCCTGAACTAGAAGGGAGTGTCCTTCCAGGGCATTCCCACTCCAATGTCCGACCCATGGCCTCCCACAGTTTCTACAAAGTCCAGTTGTTATCTCTGATGTGCTTGGCCACAAGTGTGTGTTCTGTCCTAGAACAGTTGTGTGTTGTAAAATTGAAGTATAATTCTCTTTGCTGTGGGCAGGTGTTTGGTTTGCATGCTGGCATTACCTAAGCAGGCTGGTTTCTCTCTTTCCAGATGCCAGTTTATGTCATGGGCATCACCAGCACTCAGACTCCGTTCTCCTTCGGCAGTGCTGTGCCAGGTTTAACATTCCACTGGTCTGTCACCAAGAGGGACACTCTGGATGTCAGGACAAGGCACAGTGAGGTAAAGTGTGTGTGTGTGTGTGTAGTGCATGTGTGTGCAGCTTGGGTAAAGGAAACGGTCACATCAGGGCAATGCAGGGAATATTGCTGCCTCCACTGCCTCAAAACCCAGGATCAGTTGTCAGCACCTCGGTGCCAATGTCTGCGCTTTCCGTGAGTCAAACTTTTATCTCTTTCTCCTGTCCAAGGCTGCTTTTCATCTTCCTGCAAACTACAACTTTGCAGTTGATGTTTATGGCAGAGTGAAAGGAAGAACAGGCCTCAGAGTTGTAATGAAGGTGCTTGATGCTGCAGCCAGCCAGTCCTTCAACGTGGCAAGAGAGCTATCTGACAAGATCCAGATTCAGGTAGGACGATTTTCTCCACAGTTGTTCATGTTGAGCTATCTCCTTCAGAACTAGACTGAAGTCTGTATTTGAAATCAGGAATTTGAAATGCAGGAGTAGCTCCAGCTTTGGTTCATCTTTGAGCCCTTACTCTTGTTTGTATAATATTCCTCACTGGGGCTCATGCAGTTCATGGGCTCATGGGGGCAGGGGTCTTGGGAATTTGAATTTTTCTGAGCATGTTTCTGCCAATGTAAAGGTCTTTTTTTTTTTTTTTTTTTTTTTTTTCCCCTTAATTGATTGAGAAGAGATTTGGGGATTTTGCATTTAATGATGAATTTTCCCCATGTTCACTTACTGCTTGTTCATGACTGTTTTCTCCCCTGAGAGGGAGAAGGGCTGCTGGGAATGTGTCTGTTCCAAGGTCCAGCTCTTATGTGAGTTGAAATGTCTGAGTTTTTCAGGTAACTAAGCAGTGCCAGCTCAGGCCCAAGCCCGGTCCTTTCTTATCCAGCAGGAGATTTGGCGTGTGCCAGCAACAGCAGTTTTGGCAGCTCGTGCTGGTACAGAGACGAGAGGATTTTGTTTTACAAAATAAAACAAGCAAACCCAAGCAGTGAGTAGTGAAATCACTGAGCCAATGCCCTGGGCTGTCCTCGCAGCCCGGGCTTGCCGTCCCTGAGCCCCCGGCCTGGAGGGCTCCGCGGCAAATCCCGTGTTCCTGGAAGTGCCCGTGTTGGACACTGTGGGATATGCTCAGGCAGAGACTTCCCCTACGGAGATGCAAAGAACAGAGAACGCCCTTGCAAGTTCTTCCCTCAGGAGCTGGAAGTGACCCCAGCCATGAGGCGCTGGCTCGGCACAGCCGCTGCTCGGGAGGCTCGGGGCGGACGTGGAGCTCTTCCCTCAGAGCTGCGCTGCTTCGCCTCAGCTCGCTGAACAATCACCGCTGCAGTTCCTTGTGGGAACCCCTGGGCAGGTGCTGTCGGGGTGACCGCCTTCCCGAGAGCGACCCGCTCCTGGTCGGACAACCAGCTCCCCCAGCCCACCTTACACCCAGGCCCAGATGTAGGAAAGGCGTGCTCGACCAGTGAATGAAGGAGGGCTTTTGACTTGAGGATTCCAACTGGGTTTTAATGTAGGAATGGCAGAGGGTCCGGGAAAGGCGGGATACAAGAGAGGTGGAGGGTAGGACAGGCAGGAAGGTCCACAACCGCAGTTGAAGGGCCTCAGTATCAAGGAGCCAGAGAGAGAGGGTGCTGATCTCTGTCACAGAAGCACAAGGCACTCAGGCACAAGGCACCAAGCCCGGAGCAGGGCAGGGCACAAGGTATATAACCGGGGAAGGGTAGGAGGCGTTAAGGTATGAACAAACCAATGGGGTTAGGGGAGAAGGGAGGAGCTGGGATGGGGTGACACAGCCACAGCCAATGGGGAGTGGAGAGGGGAGGGGTTCTAGACACAGGCCAATGGGTAAACAGAGGCTACAGAGTTTTCCAGAACAGGGGAGTGAGCACTGTTTAAGTGACAAAGCCAGATTTGCATGAGAGAACGGGGAACCCTGGGAAAAAGCTTTGGTTTCTCACCCTGAACTAGAAGGGAGTTTCCTTCCAGGGCATTCCCACTCCAATGTCCGACCCATGGCCTCCCACAGTTTCTAACAAAGTCCAGTCGTTATCTCTGATGTGCTTGGGCACGAGTGTGTGTTCTGTCCTAGAACAGTTGTGTGTTGTAAAATTGAAGTATAATTCTCTTTGCTGTGGGCAGGTGTTTGGTTTGCATGCTGGCATTACCTAAGCAGGCTGGTTTCTCTCTTTCCAGATGCCAGTTTATGTCATGGGCATCACCAGCACTCAGACTCCGTTCTCCTTCGGCAGTGCAGTGCCGGGGTTAACGTTCCACTGGTCTGTCACCAAGAGGGACACTCTGGATGTCAGGACAAGGCACAGTGAGGTAAAGTGTGTGTGTGTGTGTGTAGTGCATGTGTGTGCAGCTTGGGTAAAGGAAACGGTCACATCAGGGCAATGCAGGGAATATTGCTGCCTCCACTGCCTCAAAACCCAGGATCAGTTGTCAGCACCTCGGTGCCAATGTCTGCGCTTTCCGTGAGTCAAACTTTTATCTCTTTCTCCTGTCCAAGGCTGCTTTTCATCTTCCTGCAAACTACAACTTTGCAGTTGATGTTTATGGCAGAGTGAAAGGAAGAACAGGCCTCAGAGTTGTAGTGAAGGTGCTTGATGCTGCAGCCAGCCAGTCCTTCAACGTGGCAAGAGAGCTATCTGACAAGATCCAGATTCAGGTAGGACGATTTTCTCCACAGTTGTTCATGTTGAGCTATCTCCTTCAGAACTAGACTGAAGTCTGTATTTGAAATCAGGAATTTGAAATGCAGGAGTAGCTCCAGCTTTGGTTCATCTTTGAGCCCTTACTCTTGTTTGTATAATATTCCTCACTGGGGCTCATGCAGTTCATGGGCTCATGGGGGCAGGGGTCTTGGGAATTTGAATTTTTCTGAGCATGTTTCTGCCAATGTAAAGGTCTTTTTTTTTTTTTTTTTTTTTTTTTCCCCTTAATTGATTGAGAAGAGATTTGGGGATTTTGCATTTAATGATGAATTTTCCCCATGTTCACTTACTGCTTGTTCATGACTGTTTTCTCCCCTGAGAGGGAGAAGGGCTGCTGGGAATGTGTCTGTTCCAAGGTCCAGCTCTTATGTGAGTTGAAATGTCTGAGTTTTTCAGGTAACTAAGCAGTGCCAGCTCAGGCCCAAGCCCCGGTCCTTTCTTATCCAGCAGGAGATTTGGCGTGTGCCAGCAACAGCAGTTTTGGCAGCTCGTGCTGGTACAGAGACGAGAGGATTTTGTTTTACAAAATAAAACAAGCAAACCCAAGCAGTGAGTAGTGAAATCACTGAGCCAATGCCCTGGGCTGTCCTCGCAGCCCGGGCTTGCCGTCCCTGAGCCCCCGGCCTGGAGGGCTCCGCGGCAAATCCCGTGTTCCTGGAAGTGCCCGTGTTGGACACTGTGGGATATGCTCAGGCAGAGACTTCCCCTACGGAGATGCAAAGAACAGAGAACGCCCTTGCAAGTTCTTCCCTCAGGAGCTGGAAGTGACCCCAGCCATGAGGCGCTGGCTCGGCACAGCCGCTGCTCGGGAGGCTCGGGGCGGACGTGGAGCTCTTCCCTCAGAGCTGCGCTGCTTCGCCTCAGCTCGCTGAACAATCACCGCTGCAGTTCCTTGTGGGAACCCCTGGGCAGGTGCTGTCGGGGTGACCGCCTTCCCGAGAGCGACCCGCTCCTGGTCGGACAACCAGCTCCCCCAGCCCACCTTACACCCAGGCCCAGATGTAGGAAAGGCGTGCTCGACCAGTGAATGAAGGAGGGCTTTTGACTTGAGGATTCCAACTGGGTTTTAATGTAGGAATGGCAGAGGGTCCGGGAAAGGCGGGATACAAGAGAGGTGGAGGGTAGGACAGGCAGGAAGGTCCACAACCGCAGTTGAAGGGCCTCAGTATCAAGGAGCCAGAGAGAGAGGGTGCTGATCTCTGTCACAGAAGCACAAGGCACTCAGGCACAAGGCACCAAGCCCGGAGCAGGGCAGGGCACAAGGTATATAACCGGGGAAGGGTAGGAGGCGTTAAGGTATGAACAAACCAATGGGGTTAGGGGAGAAGGGAGGAGCTGGGATGGGGTGACACAGCCACAGCCAATGGGGAGTGGAGAGGGGAGGGGTTCTAGACACAGGCCAATGGGTAAACAGAGGCTACAGAGTTTTCCAGAACAGGGCAGTGAGCACTGTTTAAGTGACAAAGCCAGATTTGCATGAGAGAACGGGGAACCCTGGGAAAAAGCTTTGGTTTCTCACCCTGAACTAGAAGGGAGTTTCCTTCCAGGGCATTCCCACTCCAATGTCCGACCCATGGCCCTCCCACAGTTTCTAACAAAGTCCAGTCGTTATCTCTGATGTGCTTGGGCACGAGTGTGTGTTCTGTCCTAGAACAGTTGTGTGTTGTAAAATTGAAGTATAATTCTCTTTGCTGTGGGCAGGTGTTTGGTTTGCATGCTGGCATTACCTAAGCAGGCTGGTTTCTCTCTTTCCAGATGCCAGTTTATGTCATGGGCATCACCAGCACTCAGACTCCGTTCTCCTTCGGCAGTGCAGTGCCGGGGTTAACGTTCCACTGGTCTGTCACCAAGAGGGACACTCTGGATGTCAGGACAAGGCACAGTGAGGGTAAAGTGTGTGTGTGTGTGTGTAGTGCATGTGTGTGCAGCTTGGGTAAAGGAAACGGTCACATCAGGGCAATGCAGGGAATATTGCTGCCTCCACTGCCTCAAAACCCAGGATCAGTTGTCAGCACCTCGGTGCCAATGTCTGCGCTTTCCGTGAGTCAAACTTTTATCTCTTTCTCCTGTCCAAGGCTGCTTTTCATCTTCCTGCAAACTACAACTTTGCAGTTGATGTTTATGGCAGAGTGAAAGGAAGAACAGGCCTCAGAGTTGTAGTGAAGGTGCTTGATGCTGCAGCCAGCCAGTCCTTCAACGTGGCAAGAGAGCTATCTGACAAGATCCAGATTCAGGTAGGACGATTTTCTCCACAGTTGTTCATGTTGAGCTATCTCCTTCAGAACTGGAGTGAGTCTGTATTTGAAATCGGAATTTGAAATGCAGGAGTAGC
Organism: Anomalospiza imberbis; assembly: GCF_031753505.1. Lineage (NCBI taxonomy): Eukaryota > Metazoa > Chordata > Aves > Passeriformes > Viduidae > Anomalospiza > Anomalospiza imberbis. The sequence continues at coordinate 44,618 of NW_027100426.1, read as the reverse complement.
TCCAGCTTTGGTTCATCTTTGAGCCCTTACTCTTGTTTGTATAATATTCCTCACTGGGGCTCATGCAGTTCATGGGCTCATGGGGGCAGGGGTCTTGGGAATTTGAATTTTTCTGAGCATGTTTCTGCCAATGTAAAGGTCTTTTTTTTTTTTTTTTTTTTTTTTTTTTCCCTTAATTGATTGAGAAGAGATTTGGGGATTTTGCATTTAATGATGAATTTTCCCCATGTTCACTTACTGCTTGTTCATGACTGTTTTCTCCCCTGAGAGGGAGAAGGGCTGCTGGGAATGTGTCTGTTCCAAGGTCCAGGTCTTATGTGAGTTGAAATGTCTGAGTTTTTCAGGTAACTAAGCAGTGCCAGCTCAGGCCCAAGCCCGGTCCTTTCTTATCCAGCAGGAGATTTGGCGTGTGCCAGCAACAGCAGTTTCGGCAGCTCGTGCTGGTACAGAGACGAGAGGATTTTGTTTTACAAAATAAAACAAGCAAACCCAAGCAATGAGTAGTGAAATCACTGAGCCAATGCCCTGGGCTGTCCTCGCAGCCCGGGCTTGCCGTCCCTGAGCCCCCGGCCTGGAGGGCTCCGCGGCAAATCCCGTGTTCCTGGAAGTGCCCGTGTTGGACACTGTGGGATATGCTCAGGCAGAGACTTCCCCTACGGAGATGCAAAGAACAGAGAACGCCCTTGCAAGTTCTTCCCTCAGGAGCTGGAAGTGACCCCAGCCATGAGGCGCTGGCTCGGCACAGCCGCTGCTCGGGAGGCTCGGGGCGGACGTGGAGCTCTTCCCTCAGAGCTGCGCTGCTTCGCCTCAGCTCGCTGAACAATCACCGCTGCAGTTCCTTGTGGGAACCCCTGGGCAGGTGCTGTCGGGGTGACCGCCTTCCCGAGAGCGACCCGCTCCTGGTCGGACAACCAGCTCCCCCAGCCCACCTTACACCCAGGCCCAGATGTAGGAAAGGCGTGCTCGACCAGTGAATGAAGGAGGGCTTTTGACTTGAGGATTCCAACTGGGTTTTAATGTAGGAATGGCAGAGGGTCCGGGAAAGGCGGGATACAAGAGAGGTGGAGGGTAGGACAGGCAGGAAGGTCCACAACCGCAGTTGACGGGCCTCAGTATCAAGGAGCCAGAGAGAGAGGGTGCTGATCTCTGTCACAGAAGCACAAGGCACTCAGGCACAAGGCACCAAGCCCAGAGCAGGGCAGGGCACAAGGTATATAACCGGGGAAGGGTAGGAGGCGTTAAGGTATGAACAAACCAATGGGGTTAGGGGAGAAGGGAGGAGCTGGGATGGGGTGACACAGCCACGGCCAATGGGGAGTGGAGAGGGGAGGGGTTCTAGACACAGGCCAATGGGTAAACAGAGGCTACAGAGTTTTCCAGAACAGGGCAGTGAGCACTGTTTAAGTGACAAAGCCAGATTTGCATGAGAGAATGGGGAACCCTGGGAAAAAGCTTTGGTTTCTCACCCTGAACTAGAAGGGAGTTTCCTTCCAGGGCATTCCCACTCCAATGTCCGACCCATGGCCTCCCACAGTTTCTAACAAAGTCCAGTCGTTATCTCTGATGTGCTTGGGCACGAGTGTGTGTTCTGTCCTAGAACAGTTGTGTGTTGTAAAATTGAAGTATAATTCTCTTTGCTGTGGGCAGGTGTTTGGTTTGCATGCTGGCATTACCTAAGCAGGCTGGTTTCTCTCTTTCCAGATGCCAGTTTATGTCATGGGCATCACCAGCACTCAGACTCCGTTCTCCTTCGGCAGTGCTGTGCCAGGTTTAACATTCCACTGGTCTGTCACCAAGGGGGACACTCTGGATGTCAGGACAAGGCACAGTGAGGTAAAGTGTGTGTGTGTGTGTGTGTGTAGTGCATGTGTGTGCAGCTTGGGTAAAGGAAACAGTCACATCAGGGCAATGCAGGGAATATTGCTGCCTCCACTGCCTCAAAACCCAGGATCAGTTGTCAGCACCTCGGTGCCAATGTCTGCGCTTTCCGTGAGTCAAACTTTTATCCCTTTCTCCCGTCCAAGGCTGCTTTTCAGCTTCCTGCAAACTACAACTTTGCAGTGGATGTTTATGGCAGAGTAAAGGGAAGAACAGGCCTCAAAGTTGTAGTGAAGGTCCTTGATGCTGCAGCCAGCCAGTTCTACAACATGGCAAGAGAACTGTCTGATGAAATCCAGATTCAGGTAGGATGATTTTCTACACAGTTGTTCATGCTGAGCTATCTCCTTCAGAACTGGAGTGAAGTCTGTATTTGAAATCAGGAATTTGAAATGCAGGAGTAGCTCCAGCTTTGGTTCATGCAGTTCATGGGCTCATGGGGGCAGGGGTCTTGGGAATTTGAATTTTTCTGAGCATGTTTCTGCCAATGTAAAGGTCTTTTTTTTTTTCCCCTTAATTGATTGAGAAGAGATTTGGGGATTTTGCATTTAATGATGAATTTTCCCCATGTTCACTTACTGCTTGTTCATGACTGTTTTCTCCCCTGAGAGGGAGAAGGGCTGCTGGGAATGTGTCTGTTCCAAGGTCCAGGTCTTATGTGAGTTGAAATGTCTGAGTTTTTCAGGTAACTAAGCAGTGCCAGCTCAGGCCCAAGCCCGGTCCTTTCTTATCCAGCAGGAGATTTGGCGTGTGCCAGCAACAGCAGTTTCGGCAGCTCGTGCTGGTACAGAGACGAGAGGATTTTGTTTTACAAAATAAAACAAGCAAACCCAAGCAATGAGTAGTGAAATCACTGAGTCAATGCCCTGGGCTGTCCTCGCAGCCCGGGCTTGCCGTCCCTGAGCCCCCGGCCTGGAGGGCTCCGCGGCAAATCCCGTGTTCCTGGAAGTGCCCGTGTTGGACACTGTGGGATATGCTCAGGCAGAGACTTCCCCTACGGAGATGCAAAGAACAGAGAACGCCCTTGCAAGTTCTTCCCTCAGGAGCTGGAAGTGACCCCAGCCATGAGGCGCTGGCTCGGCACAGCCGCTGCTCGGGAGGCTCGGGGCGGACGTGGAACTCTTCCCTCAGAGCTGCGCTGCTTCGCCTCAGCTCGCTGAACAATCACCGCTGCAGTTCCTTGTGGGAACCCCTGGGCAGGTGCTGTCGGGGTGACCGCCTTCCCGAGAGCGACCCGCTCCTGGTCGAACAACCAGCTCCCCCAGCCCACCTTACACCCAGGCCCAGATGTAGGAAAGGCGTGCTCGACCAGTGAATGAAGGAGGGCTTTTGACTTGAGGATTCCAACTGGGTTTTAATGTAGGAATGGCAGAGGGTCCGGGAAAGGCGGGATACAAGAGAGGTGGAGGGTAGGACAGGCAGGAAGGTCCACAACCGCAGTTGAAGGGCCTCAGTATCAAGGAGCCAGAGAGAGAGAGTGCTGATCTCTGTCACAGAAGCACAAGGCACTCAGGCACAAGGCACCAAGCCCGGAGCAGGGCAGGGCACAAGGTATATAACCGGGGAAGGGTAGGAGGCGTTAAGGTATGAACAAACCAATGGGGTTAGGGGAGAAGGGAGGAGCTGGGATGGGGTGACACAGCCACAGCCAATGGGGAGTGGAGAGGGGAGGGGTTCTAGACAGAGGCCAATGGGTAAACAGAGGACACAGAGTTTTCCAGAACAGGGCAGTGAGCACTGTTTAAGTGACAAAGCCAGATTTGCATGAGAGAACGGGGAACCCTGGGAAAAAGCTTTGGTTTCTCACCCTGAACTAGAAGGGAGTTTCCTTCCAGGGCATTCCCACTCCAATGTCCAACCCATGGCCTCCCACAGTTTCTACAAAGTCCAGTCGTTATCTCTGATGTGCTTGGGCACGAGTGTGTGTTCTGTCCTAGAACAGTTGTGTGTTGTAAAATTGAAGTATAATTCTCTTTGCTGTGGGCAGGTGTTTGGTTTGCATGCTGGCATTACCTAAGCAGGCTGGTTTCTCTCTTTCCAGATGCCAGTTTATGTCATGGGCATCACCAGCACTCAGACTCCGTTCTCCTTCGGCAGTGCTGTGCCAGGTTTAACATTCCACTGGTCTGTCACCAAGAGGGACACTCTGGATGTCAGGACAAGGCACAGTGAGGTAAAGTGTGTGTGTGTGTGTGTGTGTGTAGTGCATGTGTGTGCAGCTTGGGTAAAGGAAACGGTCACATCAGGGCAATGCAGGGAATATTGCTGCCTCCACTGCCTCAAAACCCAGGATCAGTTGTCAGCACCTCGGTGCCAATGTCTGCGCTTTCCGTGAGTCAAACTTTTATCCCTTTCTCCCGTCCAAGGCTGCTTTTCAGCTTCCTGCAAACTACAACTTTGCAGTGGATGTTTATGGCAGAGTAAAGGGAAGAACAGGCCTCAAAGTTGTAGTGAAGGTCCTTGATGCTGCAGCCAGCCAGTTCTACAACATGGCAAGAGAACTGTCTGATGAAATCCAGATTCAGGTAGGATGATTTTCTACACAGTTGTTCATGCTGAGCTATCTCCTTCAGAACTGGAGTGAAGTCTGTATTTGAAATCAGGAATTTGAAATGCAGGAGTAGCTCCAGCTTTGGTTCATGCAGTTCATGGGCTCATGGGGGCAGGGGTCTTGGGAATTTGAATTTTTCTGAGCATGTTTCTGCCAATGTAAAGGTCTTTTTTTTTTTTTCCCCTTAATTGATTGAGAAGAGATTTGGGGATTTTGCATTTAATGATGAATTTTCCCCATGTTCACTTCCTGCTTGTTCATGACTGTTTTCTCCCCTGAGAGGGAGAAGGGCTGCTGGGAATGTGTCTGTTCCAAGGTCCAGGTCTTATGTGAGTTGAAATGTCTGAGTTTTTCAGGTAACTAAGCAGTGCCAGCTCAGGCCCAAGCCCGGTCCTTTCTTATCCAGCAGGAGATTTGGCGTGTGCCAGCAACAGCAGTTTCGGCAGCTCGTGCTGGTACAGAGACGAGAGGATTTTGTTTTACAAAATAAAACAAGCAAACCCAAGCAGTGAGTAGTGAAATCACTGAGCCAATGCCCTGGGCTGTCCTCGCAGCCCGGGCTTGCCGTCCCTGAGCCCCCGGCCTGGAGGGCTCCGCGGCAAATCCCGTGTTCACTGTTTAAGTGACAAAGCCAGATTTACATGAGAGAACGGGGAACCCTGGGAAAAAGCTTTGGTTTCTCACCCTGAACTAGAAGGGAGTTTCCTTCCAGGGCATTCCCACTCCAATGTCCGACCCATGGCCTCCCACAGTTTCTAACAAAGTCCAGTCGTTATCTCTGATGTGCTTGGGCACGAGTGTGTGTTCTGTCATAGAACAGTTGTGTGTTGTAAAATTGAAGTATAATTCTCTTTGCTGTGGGCAGGTGTTTGGTTTGCATGCTGGCATTACCTAAGCAGGCTGGTTTCTCTCTTTCCAGATGCCAGTTTATGTCATGGGCATCACCAGCACTCAGACTCCGTTCTCCTTCGGCAGTGCTGTGCCAGGTTTAACATTCCACTGGTCTGTCACCAAGAGGGACACTCTGGATGTCAGGACAAGGCACAGTGAGGTAAAGTGTGTGTGTTGTCAGCTTTGGTAAAGGAAATGGTCACATCAGGGCAATGCAGGGAATATTGCTGCCTCCACTGCCTCAAAACCCAGGATCAGTTGTCAGCACCTCGGTGCCAATGTCTGCGCTTTCCGTGAGTCAAACTTTTATCTCTTTCTCCTGTCCAAGGCTGCTTTTCAGCTTCCTGCAAACTACAACTTTGCAGTGGATGTTTATGGCAGAGTAAAGGGAAGAACAGGCCTCAAAGTTGTAGTGAAGGTCCTTGATGCTGCAGCCAGCCAGTTCTACAACATGGCAAGAGAACTGTCTGATGAAATCCAGATTCAGGTAGGATGATTTTCTACACAGTTGTTCATGCTGAGCTATCTCCTTCAGAACTGGAGTGAAGTCTGTATTTGAAATCAGGAATTTGAAATGCAGGAGTAGCTCCAGCTTTGGTTCATGCAGTTCATGGGCTCATGGGGGCAGGGGTCTTGGGAATTTGAATTTTTCTGAGCATGTTTCTGCCAATGTAAAGGTCTTTTTTTTTTTTTTCCCCTTAATTGATTGAGAAGAGATTTGGGGATTTTGCATTTAATGATGAATTTTCCCCATGTTCACTTACTGCTTGTTCATGACTGTTTTCTCCCCTGAGAGGGAGAAGGGCTGCTGGGAATGTGTCTGTTCCAAGGTCCAGGTCTTATGTGAGTTGAAATGTCTGAGTTTTTCAGGTAACTAAGCAGTGCCAGCTCAGGCCCAAGCCCGGTCCTTTCTTATCCAGCAGGAGATTTGGCGTGTGCCAGCAACAGCAGTTTCGGCAGCTCGTGCTGGTACAGAGACGAGAGGATTTTGTTTTACAAAATAAAACAAGCAAACCCAAGCAGTGAGTAGTGAAATCACTGAGCCAATGCCCTGGGCTGTCCTCGCAGCCCGGGCTTGCCGTCCCTGAGTCCCCGGCCTGGAGGGCTCCGCGGCAAATCCCGTGTTCCTGGAAGTGCCCGTGTTGGACACTGTGGGATATGCTCAGGCAGAGACTTCCCCTACGGAGATGCAAAGAACAGAGAACGCCCTTGCAAGTTCTTCCCTCAGGAGCTGGAAGTGACCCCAGCCATGAGGCGCTGGCTCGGCACAGCCGCTGCTCGGGAGGCTCGGGGCGGACGTGGAGCTCTTCCCTCAGAGCTGCGCTGCTTCGCCTCAGCTCGCTGAACAATCACCGCTGCAGTTCCTTGTGGGAACCCCTGGGCAGGTGCTGTCGGGGTGACCGCCTTCCCGAGAGCGACCCGCTCCTGGTCGGACAACCAGCTCCCCCAGCCCACCTTACACCCAGGCCCAGATGTAGGAAAGGCGAGCTCGACCAGTGAATGAAGGAGGGCTTTTGACTTGAGGAATCCAACTGGGTTTTAATGTAGGAATGGCAGAGGGTCCGGGAAAGGCGGGGATACAAGAGAGGTGGAGGGTAGGACAGGCAGGAAGGTCCACAACCGCAGTTGAAGGGCCTCAGTATCAAGGAGCCAGAGAGAGAGGGGTGCTGATCTCTGTCACAGAAGCACAAGGCACTCAGGCACAAGGCACCAAGCCCAGAGCAGGGCAGGGCACAAGGTATATAACCGGGGAAGGGTAGGAGGCGTTAAGGTATGAACAAACCAATGGGGTTAGGGGAGAAGGGAGGAGCTGGGATGGGGTGACACAGCCACAGCCAATGGGGAGTGGAGAGGGGAGGGGTTCTAGACAGAGGCCAATGGGTAAACAGAGGACACAGAGTTTTCCAGAACAGGGCAGTGAGCACTGTTTAAGTGACAAAGCCAGATTTGCATGAGAGAACGGGGGAACCCTGGGAAAAAGCTTTGGTTTCTCACCCTGAACTAGAAGGGAGTTTCCTTCCAGGGCATTCCCACTCCAATGTCCGACCCTGGCTCCCACAGTTTCTACAAAGTCCAGTCGTTATCTCTGATGTGCTTGGGCACGAGTGTGTGTTCTGTCCTAGAACAGTTGTGTGTTGTAAAATTGAAGTATAATTCTCTTTGCTGTGGGCAGGTGTTTGGTTTGCATGCTGGCATTACCTAAGCAGGCTGGTTTCTCTCTTTCCAGATGCCAGTTTATGTCATGGGCATCACCAGCACTCAGACTCCGTTCTCCTTCGGCAGTGCTGTGCCAGGTATAACATTCCACTGGTCTGTCACCAAGAGGGACACTCTGGATGTCAGGACAAGGCACAGTGAGGTAAGTGTGTGTGTGTGTGTGTGTGTGTGTAGTGCATGTGTGTGCAGCTTGGGGTAAAGGAAACGGTCACATCAGGGCAATGCAGGGAATATTGCTGCCTCCACTGCCTCAAAACCCAGGATCAGTTGTAAGCACCTCGGTGCCAATGTCTGCGCTTTCCGTGAGTCAAACTTTTATCCCTTTCTCCTGTCCAAGGCTGCTTTTCAGCTTCCTGCAAACTACAACTTTGCAGTGGATGTTTATGGCAGAGTAAAGGGAAGAACAGGCCTCAAAGTTGTAGTGATGGTCCTTGATGCTGCAGCCAGCCAGTTCTACAACATGGCAAGAGAACTGTCTGATGAAATCCAGATTCAGTAGGATGATTTTCTACACAGTTGTTCATGCTGAGCTATCTCCTTCAGAACTGGAGTGAAGTCTGTATTTGAAATCAGGAATTTGAAATGCAGGAGTAGCTCCAGCTTTGGCTCATCTTTGAGCCCTTACTATTGTTTGTATAATATTCCTCACTGGGGCTCATGCAGTTCATGGGCTCATGGGGGCAGGGGTCTTGGGGAATTTGAATTTTTCTGAGCATGTTTCTGCCAATGTAAAGGTCTTTTTTTTTTTTTCCCTTAATTGATTGAGAAGAGATTTGGGGATTTTGCATTTAATGATGAATTTTCCCCATGTTCACTTACTGCTTGTTCATGACTGTTTTCTCCCCTGAGAGGGAGAAGGGCTGCTGGGAATGTGTCTGTTCCAAGGTCCAGGTCTTATGTGAGTTGAAATGTCTGAGTTTTTCAGGTAACTAAGCAGTGCCAGCTCAGGCCAAGCCCGGTCCTTTCTTATCCAGCAGGAGATTTGGCGGTGTGCCAGCAACAGCAGTTTCGGCAGCTCGTGCTGGTACAGAGACGAGAGGATTTTGTTTTACAAAATAAAACAAGCAAACCCAAGCAGTGAGTAGTGAAATCACTGAGCCAATGCCCTGGGCTGTCCTCGCAGCCCGGGCTTGCCGTCCCTGAGCCCCCGGCCTGGAGGGCTCCGCGGCAAATCCCGTGTTCACTGTTTAAGTGACAAAGCCAGATTTACATGAGAGAACGGGGAACCCTGGGAAAAAGCTTTGGTTTCTCACCCTGAACTAGAAGGGAGTTTCCTTCCAGGGCATTCCCACTCCAATGTCCGACCCATGGCCTCCCACAGTTTCTAACAAAGTCCAGTTGTTATCTCTGATGTGCTTGGCACAAGTGTGTGTTCTGTCCTAGAACAGTTGTGTGTTGTAAAATTGAAGTATAATTCTCTTTGCTGTGGGCAGGTGTTTGGTTTGCATGCTGGCATTACCTAAGCAGGCTGGTTTCTCTCTTTCCAGATGCCAGTTTATGTCATGGGCATCACCAGCACTCAGACTCCGTTCTCCTTCGGCAGTGCTGTGCCAGGTTTAACATTCCACTGGTCTGTCACCAAGAGGGACACTCTGGATGTCAGGACAAGGCACAGTGAGGTAAAGTGTGTGTGTGTGTGTGTGTGTGTAGTGCATGTGTGTGCAGCTTGGGTAAAGGAAACGGTCACATCAGGGCAATGCAGGGAATATTGCTGCCTCCACTGCCTCAAAACCCAGGATCAGTTGTCAGCACCTCGGTGCCAATGTCTGCGCTTTCCGTGAGTCAAACTTTTATCCCTTTCTCCCGTCCAAGGCTGCTTTTCAGCTTCCTGCAAACTACAACTTTGCAGTGGATGTTTATGGCAGAGTAAAGGGAAGAACAGGCCTCAAAGTTGTAGTGAAGGTCCTTGATGCTGCAGCCAGCCAGTTCTACAACATGGCAAGAGAACTGTCTGATGAAATCCAGATTCAGGTAGGATGATTTTCTACACAGTTGTTCATGCTGAGCTATCTCCTTCAGAACTGGAGTGAAGTCTGTATTTGAAATCAGGAATTTGAAATGCAGGAGTAGCTCCAGCTTTGGTTCATGCAGTTCATGGGCTCATGGGGGCAGGGGTCTTGGAATTTGAATTTTTCTGAGCATGTTTCTGCCAATGTAAAGGTCTTTTTTTTTTTCCCCTTAATTGATTGAGAAGAGATTTGGGGATTTTGCATTTAATGATGAATTTTCCCCATGTTCACTTACTGCTTGTTCATGACTGTTTTCTCCCCTGAGAGGGAGAAGGGCTGCTGGGAATGTGTCTGTTCCAAGGTCCAGGTCTTATGTGAGTTGAAATGTCTGAGTTTTTCAGGTAACTAAGCAGTGCCAGCTCAGGCCCAAGCCCGGTCCTTTCTTATCCAGCAGGAGATTTGGCGTGTGCCAGCAACAGCAGTTTCGGCAGCTCGTGCTGGTACAGAGACGAGAGGATTTTGTTTTACAAAATAAAACAAGCAAACCCAAGCAATGAGTAGTGAAATCACTGAGTCAATGCCCTGGGCTGTCCTCGCAGCCCGGGCTTGCCGTCCCTGAGCCCCCGGCCTGGAGGGCTCCGCGGCAAATCCCGTGTTCCTGGAAGTGCCCGTGTTGGACACTGTGGGATATGCTCAGGCAGAGACTTCCCCTACGGAGATGCAAAGAACAGAGAACGCCCTTGCAAGTTCTTCCCTCAGGAGCTGGAAGTGACCCCAGCCATGAGGCGCTGGCTCGGCACAGCCGCTGCTCGGGAGGCTCGGGGCGGACGTGGAACTCTTCCCTCAGAGCTGCGCTGCTTCGCCTCAGCTCGCTGAACAATCACCGCTGCAGTTCCTTGTGGGAACCCCTGGGCAGGTGCTGTCGGGGTGACCGCCTTCCCGAGAGCGACCCGCTCCTGGTCGAACAACCAGCTCCCCCAGCCCACCTTACACCCAGGCCCAGATGTAGGAAAGGCGTGCTCGACCAGTGAATGAAGGAGGGCTTTTGACTTGAGGATTCCAACTGGGTTTTAATGTAGGAATGGCAGAGGGTCCGGGAAAGGCGGGATACAAGAGAGGTGGAGGGTAGGACAGGCAGGAAGGTCCACAACCGCAGTTGAAGGGCCTCAGTATCAAGGAGCCAGAGAGAGAGAGTGCTGATCTCTGTCACAGAAGCACAAGGCACTCAGGCACAAGGCACCAAGCCCGGAGCAGGGCAGGGCACAAGGTATATAACCGGGGAAGGGTAGGAGGCGTTAAGGTATGAACAAACCAATGGGGTTAGGGGAGAAGGGAGGAGCTGGGATGGGGTGACACAGCCACAGCCAATGGGGAGTGGAGAGGGGAGGGGTTCTAGACAGAGGCCAATGGGTAAACAGAGGACACAGAGTTTTCCAGAACAGGGCAGTGAGCACTGTTTAAGTGACAAAGCCAGATTTGCATGAGAGAACGGGGAACCCTGGGAAAAAGCTTTGGTTTCTCACCCTGAACTAGAAGGGAGTTTCCTTCCAGGGCATTCCCACTCCAATGTCCAACCCATGGCCTCCCACAGTTTCTACAAAGTCCAGTCGTTATCTCTGATGTGCTTGGGCACGAGTGTGTGTTCTGTCCTAGAACAGTTGTGTGTTGTAAAATTGAAGTATAATTCTCTTTGCTGTGGGCAGGTGTTTGGTTTGCATGCTGGCATTACCTAAGCAGGCTGGTTTCTCTCTTTCCAGATGCCAGTTTATGTCATGGGCATCACCAGCACTCAGACTCCGTTCTCCTTCGGCAGTGCTGTGCCAGGTTTAACATTCCACTGGTCTGTCACCAAGAGGGACACTCTGGATGTCAGGACAAGGCACAGTGAGGTAAAGTGTGTGTGTGTGTGTGTGTGTGTAGTGCATGTGTGTGCAGCTTGGGTAAAGGAAACGGTCACATCAGGGCAATGCAGGGAATATTGCTGCCTCCACTGCCTCAAAACCCAGGATCAGTTGTCAGCACCTCGGTGCCAATGTCTGCGCTTTCCGTGAGTCAAACTTTTATCCCTTTCTCCCGTCCAAGGCTGCTTTTCAGCTTCCTGCAAACTACAACTTTGCAGTGGATGTTTATGGCAGAGTAAAGGGAAGAACAGGCCTCAAAGTTGTAGTGAAGGTCCTTGATGCTGCAGCCAGCCAGTTCTACAACATGGCAAGAGAACTGTCTGATGAAATCCAGATTCAGGTAGGATGATTTTCTACACAGTTGTTCATGCTGAGCTATCTCCTTCAGAACTGGAGTGAAGTCTGTATTTGAAATCAGGAATTTGAAATGCAGGAGTAGCTCCAGCTTTGGTTCATGCAGTTCATGGGCTCATGGGGGCAGGGGTCTTGGGAATTTGAATTTTTCTGAGCATGTTTCTGCCAATGTAAAGGTCTTTTTTTTTTTTTCCCCTTAATTGATTGAGAAGAGATTTGGGGATTTTGCATTTAATGATGAATTTTCCCCATGTTCACTTCCTGCTTGTTCATGACTGTTTTCTCCCCTGAGAGGGAGAAGGGCTGCTGGGAATGTGTCTGTTCCAAGGTCCAGGTCTTATGTGAGTTGAAATGTCTGAGTTTTTCAGGTAACTAAGCAGTGCCAGCTCAGGCCCAAGCCCGGTCCTTTCTTATCCAGCAGGAGATTTGGCGTGTGCCAGCAACAGCAGTTTCGGCAGCTCGTGCTGGTACAGAGACGAGAGGATTTTGTTTTACAAAATAAAACAAGCAAACCCAAGCAGTGAGTAGTGAAATCACTGAGCCAATGCCCTGGGCTGTCCTCGCAGCCCGGGCTTGCCGTCCCTGAGCCCCCGGCCTGGAGGGCTCCGCGGCAAATCCCGTGTTCACTGTTTAAGTGACAAAGCCAGATTTACATGAGAGAACGGGGAACCCTGGGAAAAAGCTTTGGTTTCTCACCCTGAACTAGAAGGGAGTTTCCTTCCAGGGCATTCCCACTCCAATGTCCGACCCATGGCCTCCCACAGTTTCTAACAAAGTCCAGTCGTTATCTCTGATGTGCTTGGGCACGAGTGTGTGTTCTGTCCTAGAACAGTTGTGTGTTGTAAAATTGAAGTATAATTCTCTTTGCTGTGGGCAGGTGTTTGGTTTGCATGCTGGCATTACCTAAGCAGGCTGGTTTCTCTCTTTCCAGATGCCAGTTTATGTCATGGGCATCACCAGCACTCAGACTCCGTTCTCCTTCGGCAGTGCTGTGCCAGGTTTAACATTCCACTGGTCTGTCACCAAGAGGGACACTCTGGATGTCAGGACAAGGCACAGTGAGGTAAAGTGTGTGTGTTGTCAGCTTTGGTAAAGGAAATGGTCACATCAGGGCAATGCAGGGAATATTGCTGCCTCCACTGCCTCAAAACCCAGGATCAGTTGTCAGCACCTCGGTGCCAATGTCTGCGCTTTCCGTGAGTCAAACTTTTATCCCTTTCTCCCGTCCAAGGCTGCTTTTCAGCTTCCTGCAAACTACAACTTTGCAGTGGATGTTTATGGCAGAGTAAAGGGAAGAACAGGCCTCAAAGTTGTAGTGAAGGTCCTTGATGCTGCAGCCAGCCAGTTCTACAACATGGCAAGAGAACTGTCTGATGAAATCCAGATTCAGGTAGGATGATTTTCTACACAGTTGTTCATGCTGAGCTATCTCCTTCAGAACTGGAGTGAAGTCTGTATTTGAAATCAGGAATTTGAAATGCAGGAGTAGCTCCAGCTTTGGTTCATGCAGTTCATGGGCTCATGGGGGCAGGGGTCTTGGGAATTTGAATTTTTCTGAGCATGTTTCTGCCAATGTAAAGGTCTTTTTTTTTTTTTCCCCTTAATTGATTGAGAAGAGATTTGGGGATTTTGCATTTAATGATGAATTTTCCCCATGTTCACTTACTGCTTGTTCATGACTGTTTTCTCCCCTGAGAGGGAGAAGGGCTGCTGGGAATGTGTCTGTTCCAAGGTCCAGGTCTTATGTGAGTTGAAATGTCTGAGTTTTTCAGGTAACTAAGCAGTGCCAGCTCAGGCCCAAGCCCGGTCCTTTCTTATCCAGCAGGAGATTTGGCGTGTGCCAGCAACAGCAGTTTCGGCAGCTCGTGCTGGTACAGAGACGAGAGGATTTTGTTTTACAAAATAAAACAAGCAAACCCAAGCAGTGAGTAGTGAAATCACTGAGCCAATGCCCTGGGCTGTCCTCGCAGCCCGGGCTTGCCGTCCCTGAGTCCCCGGCCTGGAGGGCTCCGCGGCAAATCCCGTGTTCCTGGAAGTGCCCGTGTTGGACACTGTGGGATATGCTCAGGCAGAGACTTCCCCTACGGAGATGCAAAGAACAGAGAACGCCCTTGCAAGTTCTTCCCTCAGGAGCTGGAAGTGACCCCAGCCATGAGGCGCTGGCTCGGCACAGCCGCTGCTCGGGAGGCTCGGGGCGGACGTGGAGCTCTTCCCTCAGAGCTGCGCTGCTTCGCCTCAGCTCGCTGAACAATCACCGCTGCAGTTCCTTGTGGGAACCCCTGGGCAGGTGCTGTCGGGGTGACCGCCTTCCCGAGAGCGACCCGCTCCTGGTCGGACAACCAGCTCCCCCAGCCCACCTTACACCCAGGCCCAGATGTAGGAAAGGCGAGCTCGACCAGTGAATGAAGGAGGGCTTTTGACTTGAGGAATCCAACTGGGTTTTAATGTAGGAATGGCAGAGGGTCCGGGAAAGGCGGGATACAAGAGAGGTGGAGGGTAGGACAGGCAGGAAGGTCCACAACCGCAGTTGAAGGGCCTCAGTATCAAGGAGCCAGAGAGAGAGGGTGCTGATCTCTGTCACAGAAGCACAAGGCACTCAGGCACAAGGCACCAAGCCCAGAGCAGGGCAGGGCACAAGGTATATAACCGGGGAAGGGTAGGAGGCGTTAAGGTATGAACAAACCAATGGGGTTAGGGGAGAAGGGAGGAGCTGGGATGGGGTGACACAGCCACAGCCAATGGGGAGTGGAGAGGGGAGGGGTTCTAGACAGAGGCCAATGGGTAAACAGAGGACACAGAGTTTTCCAGAACAGGGCAGTGAGCACTGTTTAAGTGACAAAGCCAGATTTGCATGAGAGAACGGGGAACCCTGGGAAAAAGCTTTGGTTTCTCACCCTGAACTAGAAGGGAGTTTCCTTCCAGGGCATTCCCACTCCAATGTCCGACCCATGGCCTCCCACAGTTTCTACAAAGTCCAGTCGTTATCTCTGATGTGCTTGGGCACGAGTGTGTGTTCTGTCCTAGAACAGTTGTGTGTTGTAAAATTGAAGTATAATTCTCTTTGCTGTGGGCAGGTGTTTGGTTTGCATGCTGGCATTACCTAAGCAGGCTGGTTTCTCTCTTTCCAGATGCCAGTTTATGTCATGGGCATCACCAGCACTCAGACTCCGTTCTCCTTCGGCAGTGCTGTGCCAGGTTTAACATTCCACTGGTCTGTCACCAAGAGGGACACTCTGGATGTCAGGACAAGGCACAGTGAGGTAAAGTGTGTGTGTGTGTGTGTGTGTGTGTAGTGCATGTGTGTGCAGCTTGGGTAAAGGAAACGGTCACATCAGGGCAATGCAGGGAATATTGCTGCCTCCACTGCCTCAAAACCCAGGATCAGTTGTAAGCACCTCGGTGCCAATGTCTGCGCTTTCCGTGAGTCAAACTTTTATCCCTTTCTCCTGTCCAAGGCTGCTTTTCAGCTTCCTGCAAACTACAACTTTGCAGTGGATGTTTATGGCAGAGTAAAGGGAAGAACAGGCCTCAAAGTTGTAGTGAAGGTCCTTGATGCTGCAGCCAGCCAGTTCTACAACATGGCAAGAGAACTGTCTGATGAAATCCAGATTCAGGTAGGATGATTTTCTACACAGTTGTTCATGCTGAGCTATCTCCTTCAGAACTGGAGTGAAGTCTGTATTTGAAATCAGGAATTTGAAATGCAGGAGTAGCTCCAGCTTTGGCTCATCTTTGAGCCCTTACTATTGTTTGTATAATATTCCTCACTGGGGCTCATGCAGTTCATGGGCTCATGGGGGCAGGGGTCTTGGGAATTTGAATTTTTCTGAGCATGTTTCTGCCAATGTAAAGGTCTTTTTTTTTTTTCCCTTAATTGATTGAGAAGAGATTTGGGGATTTTGCATTTAATGATGAATTTTCCCCATGTTCACTTACTGCTTGTTCATGACTGTTTTCTCCCCTGAGAGGGAGAAGGGCTGCTGGGAATGTGTCTGTTCCAAGGTCCAGGTCTTATGTGAGTTGAAATGTCTGAGTTTTTCAGGTAACTAAGCAGTGCCAGCTCAGGCCCAAGCCCGGTCCTTTCTTATCCAGCAGGAGATTTGGCGTGTGCCAGCAACAGCAGTTTCGGCAGCTCGTGCTGGTACAGAGACGAGAGGATTTTGTTTTACAAAATAAAACAAGCAAACCCAAGCAGTGAGTAGTGAAATCACTGAGCCAATGCCCTGGGCTGTCCTCGCAGCCCGGGCTTGCCGTCCCTGAGCCCCCGGCCTGGAGGGCTCCGCGGCAAATCCCGTGTTCACTGTTTAAGTGACAAAGCCAGATTTACATGAGAGAACGGGGAACCCTGGGAAAAAGCTTTGGTTTCTCACCCTGAACTAGAAGGGAGTTTCCTTCCAGGGCATTCCCACTCCAATGTCCGACCCATGGCCTCCCACAGTTTCTAACAAAGTCCAGTTGTTATCTCTGATGTGCTTGGGCACGAGTGTGTGTTCTGTCCTAGAACAGTTGTGTGTTGTAAAATTGAAGTATAATTCTCTTTGCTGTGGGCAGGTGTTTGGTTTGCATGCTGGCATTACCTAAGCAGGCTGGTTTCTCTCTTTCCAGATGCCAGTTTATGTCATGGGCATCACCAGCACTCAGACTCCATTCTCCTTCGGCAGTGCTGTGCCGGGGTTTACGTTCCACTGGTCTGTCACCAAGAGGGACACTCTGGATGTCAGGACAAGGCACAGTGAGGTAAAGTGTGTATGTTGTCAGCTTGGGTAAAGGAAATGGTCACATCAGGGCAATGCAGGGAATATTGCTGCCTCCACTGCCTCAAAACCCAGGATCAGTTGTCAGCACCTCGGTGC